>NW_026988422.1:88705000-89234750 GCF_030222135.1 Aotus nancymaae | reverse complement strand
CAATCTCTTGCCTGGATCTAGGGACAAATTCCCATCCTCCTCGCTCAGCCCGAGTCCACCTCGTGCCCCGTTTGGACCCCCGCCTGCCTCTCATCTCCAGGGTCTCAGCACCTTCAAACCCTCAGCTGCAGTCCCAGGCAGCAGCATGTCCTACCTGAGCACACGCTAGGCAAACGGGGTGTCCTGGCCGTCGCTGACCTGCGGGGACACTGCCCCGAGGCGCCTCATGGCTGCTATTTAGAGAGGCGGCAGCAGTCCCAGGCGCAGGGAGAAGCCTCGGCCTGGGCCATCAGACAGCCCAGCAAATCAGGCTGCCCGGCCAGCTGCAGCGTTATCTCCGGGTGGCTTCCTGTCTGCCCTGCGCCCACCAGGCTCCTGCAGAGTGGCCTGCGGGGTGTGGGAATGCCAGGAACTCCCGGAGGCCGGCTTGGGGAGGGGGCAGGACCTTCCGGGGGAGGCCGCTGCTGACTCCCCAACCCAAACACCTCCATCCTGTTTCTTTGTTGGCTTTCTCTTTTTTCCTTTTTTGAACAAACAAGCATGACTACTGTGGAAGTTCAGAAGAGTGACGCTCATGCCTGGCACCAAGCAGACAGAAGCCAGCGCGGCCGACTGACTTCCTTCCTCGTTCCTACGGGACTTCGCTTCAAAAGGCAGTAAGAGCTTGACACGGCCTGTGGAGACCTGGCCCCAGGTGAGTCTGGAAACTCACTTCACGCATTTCAGTTTCATTCAAAGGCAAGTTTCATTTAATACCAGAAACAAATCTTAGGGCTGGACAGACCCAGCTTCTGTGCAGCCTGAACCTTGCATGTCTTGGGGGATGGTGGAAGCTTCTTTAAGAAAAAAATACATATAAAATTACAATCGTAAGAAGCTAGGTTCAAAGGTGAATATTTATTTAGACTGAAAAATCATAAAATAAAAATGTAAAAATGGAGAAATTCCACACAAATCATAAAATCCAGGAAAAATAATGGATTCTTTATTTTAAATATATTATTAAAGCTATACATAATGAACCACTTCCTAAAACACAAACTATACAGCATGCCCAGTGTGAAACAGATAATTCAATAGCCCTATACCAAGGAAGGAAATTGAATTTGCAATTTAAACACTCCCCAGAAAGACATTTCAAGGCCAGATGGTTTCACAGGAGAAACTACCAAACGTTTAAAGAAAAATTAACACCAATTCTACACATCCTTTTCCAGAAAATAGAAGAGGAGGGAATATTTACCAATTCATTTATAAAGTTGATATTACCCTGATATCAAAACCAAAGAGAACCAAAAAACTCTAGACCAATAACCCTCATGAATAGAGATGAGAAAATCCTTAATAAGTTATTCACAAAGAGAGAACAGGTGGAGAGAGATCCAAGATGGCTGATTACCAGCAGCTCAGGATTGTAGCTCCCAGTGAAAGCGCAGAGAACAAGAGGACACCACACTTTCAGATGAATTTTTGTTGCTCACGGACCAGGAGATTCCCAGCAGAGGAGCCCTACGGGTCGCCAGCACGACTCTTGTGGCCGGCGCATCAGTTTTGCTGGCACCTTGGCGTGGCGGTTCTCGGTGCCGAGTAAACAGGACTGGGTCCCCTTTCGGTCGACATTTGGAGCTCCGGGAAGGCAGAGTCGCCCATTCAGCTGATTGAAAAAGGGATTCAAGAAGGAAGCCAGACCGGAGATTCCCAGGCAGAAAAGCACCAAGAATCTTAATGCTGCTGTTTTGGCTGGCGCAGTGGGTTGCTCAGATTCCGGCGCTGGGAATCAACAAGTTGGATGTCCACTCAGAGACCTAATTTGAAAGTCGGCAATTACAAAGATGACAGATGGATAAATTCACAATGATGGGAAGAAACCAGCGTAAAAAGGCTGAGAATACCCAAGATGAGAATGCCTCTCCCTCTACAGGGGATCACAGTTCTTCATCAACAGGGGAACAAGGCCTGATGGAGAACGAGCGCGTTCCATTAACAGAATTAGGCTTCAGAAAGTGGATAATAAGAAACTTCTGTGAGTTAAAAGAACATGTTCTAGCCCAATGTAAAGAAACTAAGAACCTTGAAAGAAGGTTTGACGAAATCCTAACGAGAATAGACAATTTAGAGAGGAATCTAAGTGAATTAATGGAGCTGAAGAATACAATAGGAGAACTCCGCGAAGTATGCGCAGGTTTTAACAGTCGAATTGATCAAGCAGAAGAAAGGATATCAGAGGTTGAAGACCAACTTAATGAAATGAAACGAGAAGACAAGCCTAGAGAAGAGTAAAAAGGAATGAGCAAAGTCTACAAGAAATATGGGACTATGTGAAAAGACCTAATTTACATTTGATAGGTGTACCTGAATGTCATGAAGAGAATGAATCCAAGCTGGAAAATATTCTTCAGGATATCATTCAGGAAAACTTTCCTAACCTAGTAAGGCAGGACAATACTCAACTCCAGGTAATACAGAGAACACCACAAAGATATTCCTCAAGTATAGCAACCCCAAGACACATAATCATTAGATTCACCAGGGTTGAAATAAAGGAGAAAATTCTAAGGGCAGCTAGAGAGAAAGGTCAGGTTACCCATAAAGGGAAGCCTATCAGACTCACAGTAGATCTCTCAGCAGAAACCCTACAAACTTGAAGAGAGTGGGGGTCAATATTCAATATCCTCAAAAACAAGAATTTTCTACTCAGAATCTCATATCCAGCCAAACTAAGCTTCATAAATGAAGGAAAAATAAAATTTTTCGTGAACAAGCAAGCACTCAGAGATTTCATCACCACCAGTCCTGCTTTACAAGAGCTTCTGAAAGAAGCACTACAAACAGAAAGGAATAACCAGTATCAGTCATCCCAAAAACTTACCAAAAGATAAAGAGTATTTCTATAATGAAGAATCTACATCAACTAATGGGCAAAATAGCCAGCTAGCATTAAATGACAATATTAAACTCACAAAAATTAATATTAATCCTAAATTTAAATGGATTAAATGCCCCAATCAAAGACACAGACAGGCAAATTGAATAAAAATTCAAAATCCATCGGTACGCTGTATCCAGATCCATCTCATAAGCAAGGACACACAAAGACTCAAAACAAAGGATTGGAGGAAGACTCACCAATCAAATGGAGAGAAAAAAAAAACACAGGAGTTGTAACTTTCATCTCTGACAAAATAGACTTTAATAGTAACAAAAACAAAGATTAAAAGAAACAAAGAAGGACATTACATAATGGTAAAAGGATCAATGCAACAACAGGAGTCAATGATCATAAATATATATGCACCCAATACAGGAGCACCCAGATACATAAGACAAGTTCTTAATGACTTATAAAGAGACCTGGACTCCCGCACAATAATAGTGGGAGACTTTGACACCACGTTGTTAATATTCGACAGATCAACAAGATAGAAAATTAACAGGGACATCTATGATTTGAGCTCAGACCTGGAACAAGTAAACTCAGTGAGTATTTATAGAATTCTTCACCCCGGGTCCACAGAACATACATTTTTCTCAGTATCACATTACACCTATTTTGAACGTGAGCTGTTTGTTTTTTTCTTCCCTTATTCCTTCCTGTCTCCACTGTTAAAAAAAAAAATTCACAAACAGAATTCAGAAATATAGAAGAAGATTTATAAACTCTGACCAAACGAGGTTTCATCCAGGAATATGAGGCTATGTCAATATTCAGAGCTCCACTGATGCAACCCACCACATTAACAAGCTAACAAAATCCCATGAGTATATCACTGCTGCAGAAACAGCATTTGGCATAAGTCGACACCCTTTCATGAAAGAAACTCTCAACTTGATAAAGACCATCTTTCATAAAAACTCTCAACTTGTTACAGTATGACGTTAGCAAAGCCACAGCTGACATCATACTTCATGGGCAAAAACAGAATGTTTCCTTCCTGAGATCAAGACACGCAAGGATGTCCACTCTCACCTCTGACTCAATGCAGTGCTAACGTTCTAGGCACAACGGCAGGGCACGAAAAGGATATAAACAGCGCGTAGATACAGAAACTGAAATACAACTGTCCCTTGTTGCAGATGACATGGTTGTCTACTTAGAAAATCCCAGAGTCTACAAAAGAGCTCCTGGAAACTATTAAATCAGTGCAACAGGTGACAGGATACAAGGCAATCATTTAACAACCAGGTAGCCGAGCGCCGTAGCTCACACCTGTAATCCCAGCACTTTGGGAGGCTGAGGTCTGCAGATCACTTGCAGTCAGGAGTTCGAGACCAGCCTGACCAACAAGCCAAAACCCTGTCTCTACTAAAAATACAAAAATCAGCCAGGCGTAGTGGTACATGCCTGTAATCCCAGCTACTCAGGAGGCTGAGGCAGGAGAACCGCTTGACTCCAGAAGGCAGAGGTTGCAGTGAGTTGAGGTCATACCATTGCACTCCAGCCTGGGTAACAGAGTGAGACTCTGTCTCCAAATAAATAATAAAAATAAACTGTGAAAAACCAAGCAGATTTCTATAAAATAGTAATGAACTCATAGACACTAAAATTCAAAATAATATTTACAATTGCTTTAAAAAAGGAATACTTAGGTGTAAATCTAACAAAGCATATATAGAACTTATATGCTAAAAACTACAAAATGTTGCTGAAAAGCTCAAAAAAGATCTGAATAAACAGAGACACATATCGCCTTTATAGATTAGGAGAGTCATCCAGGCACAGTGGCTCATGCCTGTAATTCCAGCACTTTGGGAGGCTGAAGTGGGAGGATCACTTGATTTCAGGAGTCCAAGACCAGCTTGGGCAACATGGTGAAACCCCATCTCTAACAAAAAGAATACAAAATTAGCTGGGCCCAGTAGCATGGTCCCCGCTGCTCAGGAGGCTGAGGTGGGAGGATCACCTGAGCCTGGCAAGTGGATGCTGCAGTTAGCTGAGATCGTGCCACTGCACCCCAGCCTGGGTGACAGAGTTTCAGAAATAATAATAAAAATTTAAAAGCATAGTTTAGAAGACTCAACAGAGTAAAAAAATGTTGATTCTCCCCAAAATTAATACACAGTACAAGCTTAACACAACTTTTTTTTTAATATTTGGACACAACACAATTTCTATCAAAATCATAACAATAATCTTTGTATATATAGACAAGACTATTCTAAAATTTATATGAAAAGAGAAAGGAACTAGAATAGCTGAAACAATTTTGAAAAAGCATAAAGTAGGAGGAATCAATCTACGCAACTCTAAGACATTATACAGTGGAACAGAGCAGAGAGCCCGGAAGCAGATCTTCACCGATACACTCAACTGCTTTTTCACAAAAGTACAAAAGCGACTCAATAGAGGGAAGATGGCACGTGCCACAAAACAGTGCTGGAGCCACCGGACACCCGCAGGCGAAAAAGATAACCCCAATATAACTACCATACAAAAGCTATCTCAAAACAGATCATGGGCTTCGACGCAAAATGTAAAGTTGCAAAACTTTTAGAAAAAAGCACAGAAGAAAAATCTTCAGGATCTAAGGCTCAGCAAACCATTCTTTGATATTCTAACATCAAAGTACAGTCTCCAAAAGCAATAACTGATAAATTGAACTTCATCAAAATTAAAACCTGTTGCCCTGCAAAAGATCCCGTTAAGAAGATGCAAAGACAAGCTACAGGATGGGAGGAAGCTTAGTTTTTAAAAAGCCGCCTGACAGCCCTTATGTTTTTGTTGACGGAGTCTCGCTCTGTTGCCCAGGCTGGAGTGCAGTGGCACGATCTCAGCTCACTGCAACCTCCACCTCCCAGGTTCAAGTGTTTCTCCTGCCTCAGCCTCCTGAGTAGCTGGAATTACAGGCGCCTGCCATCACTACTGGCTAATTTTTGTATTTTCAGTAGAGACGGGGTTTCACCATGTTGGCCAGGCTGGTCTCAAACTCCCAAAGTGCTAGGATTACAGGCATGAGCCACCGTGCCCGACCCAGCCCTTATGATTCTATATCATTTGGCAGTACATTCTTTCATTGCCTGCTCCCATGAACACAAATTTCTATAGAAAGAACAGAAGATGACTCAGTGTTTGCTCCATCTTTCATGGTTATTTAAGTTTTTTATCACTGGTAGCTTCAAAACAGTTTACTTCCGCTCCACAAGCCTTTACCGGTAACGTCACGAGCATTTTCGGGTGGTTGTCACATTCGGGGAAGCCTCTGCCAGTTTTTTTTTCATACACGAAGCGTACGATTTCAGGCATTTCACCTTTTGGGGTTTGGTTTATTTTGTGCAGAGTAACCCTAGTCTTTGAAATGACCACACCGCTGACCAATTGTAGCTCATGCCCCCTTCCTACACCGTGAGCCACTGAGCATACCCAGCTGAAATCCAAAATCATATAACCCCGACTCCACCTCAGTGTGCTCTCCCACCCCTCGGACTCAGGGGACACTTGACAACGTGCAGGAGACATTTTTAGTTGTCACCACTGGGGACATGGCACTGGCTTCTAGTGGGAAAGGCCAGCGATGCTGCCAAGCAGCCCACAATGCCTGCGATGGCCCCACAGCACCCAACGCTCCAGCTCTAAAAGCCAGCGGTGCCACGGTGGGGAAACGCTGAGCCGGAGCCAGAGAGGGCCGGGCCGCTTCGGCAGCACTCAGTGGGAGGCTGTGACGGAGGACCAGACAGCGGCCTTCACTCATTGTGCTTGATATTTTCTTTGTGCTAACTGTATAAAAATACCTGACCACAGAACTCAATGCTAGGGCCCCCAGCCGGATCTTGATGGCCTCGGGGTGAATCTGCCCCTGGGGTCTGAAGCAGGTGCGGGGCACAGGCCCATCACTCCACGTCCTGTGGGCAGCCATCCCTCTGCCCGTGCGGGACGCTAACTGGGGTGAAGAGAGCGGAACCGCGTGCAGAACCCGGCGCCAGCTGGGATCAGTCACAACCGCTCACGAATGGAGGCCTCGCAGCTACCCTCAGAGCGGGGCATCCTCACCCCCGTTCAGAGTGCAACAATGAGAGAGCTTGCCCAAGATCACAGTTCACAAAAAAAGTGCCAGTCAGAGTCTGGGCCCCCGCACTAACGCTGCACTCGTCACCGAGCAAGCCAGCGAGGCCCACGTGGACCGTCCTGAGACCCGACCGCCCGCAGACCCGACCGCCCGGCTTCTGCTTCACAGCTGACGTGGGTGTTTTCCATTTGTTTCTGTGTTTCTGAAATATTAAAGTCTTTTTTTTTTAAATGCCAATAACCTGCTCATTACTCTGTTACATAAATAAGTGATCATTTAACTTCCCATTTCAAGCAGACTACAGGGGAAGTGCGGTTAGACCATCAACCGTGTTCACACCTGCACTGGGAACAGGGACCAGGCCTCCCCCGCTCCCTTTTCCTCCCCTCCCCGAAGGTTTTTCTTGAAAGCGTTTAAGTCGTGGCTGCTGGGAACAGCCTTTTGCCTAGTGAACTCTGACCCTCTCATGGAGCCGGTCCACGCCAGGGGGGCCAGGACAAGGCTCTGGTGCAAATCCCAACTTGTATTTACATTTTTCAGAGATAACTCAGAAATCTGGACAGCAGGAGCCGGATGAAAACCCTGCTTGTCTCGGGATGGGAATTCTCACTGGGGTCACACCGTATGTGCTGCCAAATCTCTGGGACAGTGTCCCATGAGGACATTAAAGGCGGCAACCTCTCCCTGTCCCCGAGTGCCCTGAGAGAGCGGAGCCCCGCTGGCCTCCCGCTTCAGCAGTGTGGGGCTGGGTCTCCATCCTCTCCTGGGCACTGCCCTCTCACCGTGCCACTCTGGCAGCACACGGCCATCCAGGAGCACAAGCATGCCACCCGGAACACAGCCTCACTGCATGGAAGCATGAGCTCAGGCAGGGCCTGTCGCTACCGTATCACCAGAGACTATCAGGGAGTCAACTATCAGAGGTCCTCAAACCCGAGCCTGCATCAGAATCAAGTGGAAAACTTCTTAAACACATCACCAGGCCCCACCCTATACCTGCCGATGGGATCCGCTGCCAGTGCAGCCTGAGTGTTCTCATTTCTAACACTTCCCAAGCAACACCGAGGCTGCTGGGCCTGGGACCTCATGTTGGGAACCACTGTCTATCTCAGGGGGCCCTTGTAAGGATTTGAGCTGATCCCTTTAAGAGTCTACCCCAGCACCTGACCCACATAGACAGATGCTCAGTGAATACACACGAGCTGCTGTGGTGTCCCCAAACACCATCCCACTCGCCCCCACTGTCTGCCACACTAGACACTCCTGCTCCAGCACAGGCCTTGAAACTGAAAATCAAGTTAACCCCAGGCCAGCACGGTGGCTCACGCCTGTAATTCCAGCACTTGGGAGGCCAAGGAGGGAGGCTCACTTGAGCCCAGGAGTTCAAAATCAGCCTGGGCAATCTAGCAAGACCCTGTCTTTACAAAAACATGTTAAAACATTAGCTGGGCATGTGCCTGTAGTCCCAGCTACTCAGGAGGCTGAGGTGGGAGGATTGCTTGAGCTGGGAGTTTGAGGCTGCATTGAGCCATGATTGCACCTATGCACTCCAGCCTGGGAGACAGAGCAAGACTCTGCTTTGAAAAGGTAAAGCCGGCTGGGCATGGTGGCTCACACCTGTAATCCCAGCACTTTGGGAGGCCAAGGCGGGTGGATCACGAGGTCAAGAGATCAAGACCATCCTGGCCAACACAGTGAAACCCCGTCTCAAAAAAAAAAGAAAGAAAGAAAGAAAAAGTAAAGTCTAAACTGATTTGGTTTTCAAGGACAGGAAAACACTTTCATTCATCTTTACTAAGTGCCAAATACTCTGAGAAATTGTCTATATTTACTGATTCTTTAAACTTGTATTACTTAAAGTCAGTGACTTTCAGAATTAGAGGGCCCCTCAGACTCCGCTGGTGCAGGCTAACCCTTTCATCTCATAATGGGAAGCCTGAGGTCCAGAGAGGATGAGGCAGCTCGTCTGCAGGCCACAACCCAGACACAGGGAGGGACTCCCCACCCACCCGTCAAGCTCCCCCAGAGCTTCAGGTGAAGACTTAGCCACATCAGATGAAGACGTGGTCAGCGCTGCTTTCATGTCCCTAAGTGGAACGCTCAGGTCCTATTCCAGGCTTGCGGAATGCCAGAGCACAGGAATACACCTGGCAGCTGGTAAGGGACTTCTGA
Source organism: Aotus nancymaae (assembly GCF_030222135.1). Classification (NCBI taxonomy): domain Eukaryota; kingdom Metazoa; phylum Chordata; class Mammalia; order Primates; family Aotidae; genus Aotus; species Aotus nancymaae. Next base: position 89,225,577 of record NW_026988422.1, on the reverse strand, counting down.
CAGAGTGATGTAAAAACAGAGTAAGCAGTGATTTGCTCCACTTTCAAGAGGAAGCTCGGGCCATTTTAGATGCAGACAATAAACAGCATACTAACTTTAACGGGAGCCTTATTAAGTGTGTCATCACAGAGCATGGCCTTGATTTTATCTGCGTAGAATTTTGAGTAAAAATGTAATTGCAAAAGAGGCATTCAGACTAATTTCATTACAATCACTCATCCACTGTTGCTGCTATTGATTATAGTGAGAAAATTCAATGCAGTTAAAACATCTCATTTCTGGTTGTTTATTTTTTTTTTTTTGAGACAGATCGCTGTCACCAGCCTGGATGTAGTGGCACAGTCTTGGCTCACTGCAACCTCCAACTCCCTGGTTCAAGCGATTCTCCTGCCTCAGCCTCCCAAGTAGCTGGGATTACAGGCACGTGCCACCACGCCCAGCTAATTTTTGCATTTTTAGTAGAGATTGGGTTTTACCTCAATCTCCTGACCTCGTGAACTGCCTGCCCCAGCCTCCCAAAGTGCTGGGACTACAGGCATGGGCCACCGCGCCCAACTGAGTTAAATAATTTCTAACAGCTCATCTAGCAGTAACAGGAATCTTAACAACCAGGCCCGTCTCATCATTGAAATGGCTTTCCCTAGACTGTGGTTGTATCGTACTGTTATAAGTTTTAAGAAAGATCAAGTCTAATACGTGTTCTAATTTCTCAGAGCCTAAAAAAATTCAAAATGATGTACTACTTAAGAAATGTGTAACTTTGTAAACCTTCACTAGTTCGTTACTGTGTTGTATGAATCACAGAGAAAAGGCTGGACTAATAAATAGAAGGGAAAAGGAGGATTTTTAAAAACCACAATTACTTCCTGTAGCAATTGCATACACATTCAAGCTTGCACATTTACTATGTAATCTTTAACACAATCGTGAAAAAGTTTACATTTACCTTTCAAAAATATTTGATATAGTTAAGCTTTCTTGACAATAAGATATGCTTAAGCTTTCTTGACAAAGTTTACTGATAAAAATTGTGCATGTTTAGCACGCTGGTCCCCAAGCTGTTCTATTGTGCACCCCAAGTAAAACTTTGAGTGTCTTCAGTGTGTAGTTATACAGAATGCACCACAGTACTAATAGGGTATGTATATTATAAAAACACAGAAGTTGGCTGGGCGCAGTGGCTCACACCTGCAATTCCAGCACTTCAGGAGGCTGAGGCAGGCGGATCACCTGAGGTCAGGAGTTCGAAACCAGCTTGACCAACATGGAGAGATCCTGTCTCTACTAAAAATACAAAATTAGCTGGACGTGGCAGCGCCTGTCTGTAATCCCAGCTACTCGGGAGGCTGAGGGAGGAGAACCGCTTGAACCCGGGAGGCAGATGTTGCAGTGAACCAAGATCACGCCATTGCACTCCATCCTGGGCAACGAAGCAAAACTCCATCTCAAAAAAAAAAACAGACGTTTAAAATGAGTAAGAATAGTAATGATATCTAAGTCTTTCTGTTCACCAAGGTATTAATTTTAGTAAAAGCAATGATTGACTCAGTTTACAAAACCATGCTTTCATACTTTGATGTAACAATTTAAAATCTAGTTTTAAGTTTGGCACTTAATTTTAACAATTACCACAGCTAAAAGGTTCCTAAGTAATATGTTCAGAATTTGCTTCAAAATCTCCAGCAAAAAAGGGGTGAGAATAGATGAAACAGGCTTAGCAATATATCAGTACTTGCTCAAGCTGGGTGCTGGGACGGAGACCCACGACTGATTCTGTTATTCTTTTTTTTTTTTTTTTAGACAGAGTTTCGCTCTTGTTACCCAGGCTGGAGTGCAATGGCGCGATCTCGGCTCACCGCAACCTCTGCCTCCTGGGTTCAGGCAATTCTCCTGCCTCAGACTCCTGAGTAGCTGGGATTACAGGCGCGCGCCACCATGTCTAGCTAATTTTTTTGTATTTTTAGTAGAGACGGGATTTCACCATGTTGACCAGGATGGTCTCGATCTCTTGACCTTGTGATCCACCCGCCTCGGCCTCCCAAAGTGCTGGGATTACAGGCGTGAGCCACCGCGCCTGGCTTGTTATTCTTTTGAACATGACCGAAAACTTCGACTATGAGTTTTTTTGGTTTTTTTTTAAGATCCTTTACAAAGATAGATGCAAACAGAAGCATATTTTTGGCTATGCTTCCTATCTAGCAAATGTGCAAGTTTTTGTTGAAAATCAACCAAAATTTTCCATCTTTCTTGGTATTCTGGTCACCTTTGTTCTCGCAAAGTAATTGAAAGGGATTATTAATAGATTCAAAGCCAACTGAGACTCTTCATAAGATCTTAAATAGGTAAGAATATCATTTTCAAGCGCTTATGTTACTGATACCTTACATGTCAATGTAACTTTCACCTAAAATGGAAGCATTTCCCAATGGACATCTTAGCATAAGCTCATTCCTTACACTAATTTCAAAAAACAATTGTTTTCTCACATAATGTCAAAGTTTCTTCTTTTCCTGGAGATGGATTTTTTTTTTCTTTCTTTTTTTTTTTTTTTTTTTAATTGCATTTTAGGTTTTGGGGTACATGTGAATAACATGCAAGGTTGTTGCACAGGTGCACGCATGGCAGTATGATTTGCTGCCTCCCTCCCCTTCACCTATATCTGGCATTTCTCCCCATGCTATCCCTCCCCAACTCCCCACCCCCCCCACTATCCCCCCTCCCCCCCAACAGACCCCCGTGTATAGTGCTCCCCTCCCTGTGTCCATGTGTTCTCCTTGTTCAACACCCGGCTATGAGTGAGAACATGTGGTGTTTGATTTTGTGTTCTTGTGTCAGTTTGCTGAGAATGATGTTTTCCAGGTTCATCCATGTCCCTACGAAGGATGTGAACTCCTCCTTTTTAATGGCTGCATAATATTCCATGGTGTATATGTGCCACATTTTTCCTGTCCAGTCTATCATCGATGGGCATTTGGGCTGGTTCCAGGTCTTTGCTATTGTAAACTGTGCTGCAATGAACATTCGTGTGCATGTGTCCTTATAGTAGAACGATTTATAATCCTTTGGATATATGCCCAGTAATGGGATTGCTGGGTCAAATGGAATTTCTATTTCTGGGTCCCTGAGGAATCGCCACACTGTCTTCCGCAATGGTTGAACTAATTTACACTCCCACCAACAGTGTAAAAGTGTTCCTATTTCTACACATCCTCTCCAGCATCTGTTGTCTCCAGATTTGTTAATGATCGCCATTCTAACTGGCGTGAGATGGTATCTCAATGTAGTTTTGATTTGCATTTCTCTGATGACCAGTGATGATGAGCATTTTTTCATATGTTTGTTGGCCTCATGTATGTCTTCTTTTGTAAAGTATCTGTTCATATCCTTCGCCCATTTTTGAATGGGCTTGTTTGTTTTTTTCTTGTAAATCTTTTTTAGTTCATTGTAAATTCTGGATATCAGCCCTTTGTCAGACGGGTAGGCTGCAAAAATTTTTTCCCATTCTGTTGGTTGCCGATTCACTCTATTGACTGTTTCTTTTGCCGTGCAAAAGCTGTGGAGTTTGATTAGGTTCCATTTGTCTATTTTGGCTTTTGTTGCCGATGCTTTTGGTGTTTTGGTCATGAAGTCCTTGCCTACGCCTATGTCCTGAATGGTTTTGCCTAGGTTTCCTTCTAGTGTTTTTATGGTGTTACGTCTTATGTTTAAGTCTTTAATCCATCTGGAGTCAATTTTAGTGTAAGGTGTCAGGAAGGGGTCCAGTTTCTGCTTTCTGCATATGGCTAGCCAGTTTTCCCAACACCACTTATTGAACATGGAATCCTTTCCCCATTGCTTGTTTTTGTCAGGTTTGTCAAAGATCAGGTGGTTGTAGATATGTTGTGTCGCCTCCGACGCCTCTGTTCTGTTCCATTGGTCTATATCTCTGTTTTGGTACCAGTACCATGCTGTTTTGATTACTGTAGCCTTGTAGTAGAGTTTGAAGTCCGGTAGTGTGATGCCTCCCGCTTTGTTCTTTTTGCTTAGAATTGACTTGGCTATGCGGGCTCTCTTTTGGTTCCATATGAAGTTTAAGGTGGTTTTTTCCAGTTCTGTGAGGAAGGTCATTGGTAGCTTGATGGGGATAGCGTTGAATCTGTAAATTACTTTGGGCAGTATGGCCATTTTCACGATATTAATTCTTCCTAACCATGAACATGGAATGTTTCTCCATCTGTTTGTGTCCTCTCTTATTTCGTTGAGCAGTGATTTGTAGTTCTCCTTGAAGAGGTCCTTTACATTCCTTGTTAATTGTATTCCTAGGTATTTTATTCTCTTTGTAGCAATTGTGTATGGCAGTTCGTTCTTGATTTGGCTCTCTTTAAGTCTGTTATTGGTGTATAGGAATGCTTGTGAGTTTTGCACATTGATTTTGTATCCTGAGACTTTGCTGAAGTTGCTTATCAGTTTCAGGAGATTTTGGGCTGAGGCGATAGGGTCTTCTAGATATACAATCATGTCATCTGCAAATAGAGACAATTTGACTTCCTCCTTTCCTAATCGAATACCCTTTATTTCTTTTTCTTGCCTGATTGCTCTGGCTAGAACTTCCAGTACTATATTGAATAGGAGTGGTGAGAGAGGGCATCCTTGTCTAGTGCCAGATTTCAAAGGGAATGCTTCCAGTTTTTGCCCATTCAGTATGATATTGGCTGTCGGTTTGTCGTAAATAGCTTTTATTATTTTGAGATAACGTTCCGTCGATACCTAGTTTATTGAGGGTTTTTAGCATAAAGGGCTGTTGAATTTTGTCGAAGGCCTTCTCTGCATCAATTGAGATAATCATGTGGTTTTTGTTTTTGGTTCTGTTTATGTGGTGAATTACATTTACAGACTTGCGTATATTGAACCAGCCTTGCATCCCCGGGATGAATCCTGCTTGATCATGGTGGATAAGCTTTTTGATGTGCTGTTGTAGTCGGCTTGCCAGTATTTTATTGAAGATTTTTGCATCTATGTTCATCATGGATATTGGCCTGTAGTTTTCTTTTCTTGTTGAGTCTCTGCCGGGTTTTGGTATTAGGATGATGTTGGTCTCATAAAATGATTTGGGAAGGATTCCCTCTTTTTGGATTATTTGGAATAATTTCAGTAGGAATGGTACCAGTTCCTCTTTGTATGTCTGGTAGAATTCGGCTGTGAAACCATCTGGGCCTGGGCTTTTTTTGGGTGGTAGGCTCTTAATTGCTGCCTCGACTTCAGACCTTGTTATTGGTCTATTCAGGGTTTCGACTTCTTCCTGGTTTAGGCATGGGAGGAGACTACTGTCCAGGAATTTATCCATTTCTTCCAGGTTTTCTAATTTATGTGCATAGAGTTGTTTGTAATAATCTCTGATGATGGTTTGAATTTCTGTGGCATCTGTGGTGATATCCCCTTTATCATTTTTTATTGCATCTATTTGGTTATTCTCTCTTTTCTTTTTTATTAGTTTGGCTAGTGGTCTGTCTATTTTGTTGATCTTTTCAAAAAACCAGCTCCTGGATTTATTGATTTTTTGTAGGGTTTTTCGTGTCTCTATCTCCTTCATTTCTGCTTTGATCTTAGTTATTTCTTGTCTTCTGCTAGGTTTTGAGTTTTTTTGATCTTGCTCCTCTAGCTCTTTCAATTTTGATGATAGGATGTCAATTTTAGTTCTCTCATTTCTTCTCATGTGGGCACTTATTGCTATATATTTTCCTCTAGAGACTGCTTTAAATGTGTCCCAGAGATTCTGGTATGTGGTGTCTTCATTCTCGTTGGTTTCGAAGAACATCTTTATTTCTGCCTTCATTTCAGTGTTTATCCAGTCAACATTCAGGAGAAAGTTGTTCAATTTCCATGAGGATGTGCGGTTCTGGGTTGGCTTCTGAATTCTGAGTTCTAACTTGATTGCACTGTGGTCTGAGAGACTGTTTGTTATGGTTTCTGTTCTTTTGCATTTGCTGAGGAGTGATTTACTTCCAATTATGTGGTCAATTTTAGAGTAGGTGTGATGTGGTGCTGAGAAGAATGTATATTCTGTAGATTTGGGCTGGAGAGTTCTGTAAATGTCTATTAGGTTTGCTTGTTCCAGGTCTGAGTTCAAGTCCTGGATATCCTTATTAATTTTCTGTCTGGTTGATCTGTCTAATATTGACAATGGTGTGTTGAAGTCTCCCAATATTAATGTGTGGGAGTCTATGTCTCTTTGTAAGTCTTTAAGAACTTGCCTTATGTATCTGGGTGCTCCTGTATTAGGTGCATATATATTTAGGATCGTTAGCTCTTCTTGTTGTATTGATCCTTTTACCATTATGTAATGTCCTTCTTTGTCTCTTTTGATCTTTGTTGCTTTAAAGTCTATTTTATCAGAGATGAGAATTGCAACTCCTGCTTTTTTTTGCTCTCCATTTGCTTGGTAAATCTTCCTCCATCCCTTTATTTTGAGCCTTTGTGTATCCTTGCATGTGAGGTGGGTTTCCTGGATACAGCACACTGATGGGTTTTGGCTTTTTATCCAATTTGCCAGTCTGTGTCTTTTGATTGGGGCATTTAGTCCATTTACATTTAGGGTTAATATTGTTATGTGTGAGTTTAGTCCTGTCATTTTGATGCTAGCTGGCTGTTTTTCCCATTGGTTGATGCAGATTCTTCATTGTGTTGCTGCTCTTTACCATTTCGTGCGTTTTTGGAGTGGCTGGTGCTGGTTGTTTTTTTCTATGTGTAGTGTCTCCTTCAGGAGCTCTTGTAAAGCTGGTCTGGTGGTGATGAAATCTGTGAGTACTTGCTTGTTCACAAAGGATTTTATTTTTCCTTCACTTATGAAGCTTAGTTTGGCTGGATATGAAATTCTGGGTTGAAAGTTCTTTTCTTTAAGGATGTTGAATATCGGCCCCCACTCTCTTCTGGCCTGTAGGGTTTCTGCTGAGAGATCTGCTGTGAGTCTGATGGGTTTCCCTTTGTGGGTAACCCGACCTTTCTCTCTGGCTGCCCTTAGTATTTTCTCCTTCATTTCAACCCTGGTGAATCTGATGATTATGTGCCTTGGGGTTGCTCTTCTAGAGGAATATCTTTGTGGTGTTCTCTGTATTTCCTGGACTTGAATCTTGGCCTGCCTTGCTAGGTTGGGGAAGTTTTCCTGGATAATATCCTGAAGAGTATTTTCCAGCTTGGATGCATTCTCTTCGTCACATTCAGGTACACCTATCAAACGTAGATTAGGTCTTTTCACGTAGTCCCATATTTCTTGTTGACTCTGTTCATTCCTTTTTACCTTGTTTTCTCTAATCTTCCCTTCTCGTTTTATTTCATTGAGTTGATCTTCAACTTCTGATATCCTTTCTTCTGCTTGGTCAATTCTGCTGTTGAAACTTGTACATGCTTCGCGAAGTTCTCGTGTTGTGTTTTTCAGCTCCATCAATTCATTCATATTCCTCTCTAAGTTGTCCATTCTCGTTAGCATTTCATCAAGTCTTTTTTCAAGGTTCTTAGTTTCTTTGCATTGGGTTAGAACATGTTCTTTTAGCTCACAGAAGTTTCTTATTATCCATTTTCTGAAAGCTGATTCTGTCATTTCATCACACTCATTCTCCGTCCAGTCTTGTTCCCGTGCTGGTGAGGAGTTATGCTGCCTTGTAGGGGGAGAGGTGTTCTGTTTTTGGGTGTTTTCATCCTTTTTGCACTGGTTTCTTCCCATCTTTGTGGATTTATCTGCCTATTGACTTTGTAGTTGCTGTCTTTCTGATTTTGGTAATTTTAAGTCTGCAGCAGCTGAACTCATAAACCCCCTTTTCTTCCCCCCAGGTGTTGTGGCCCAAGGGGTTAGCGCTTTATGCTTTTCAGCTGTGTTGCTACCGTTTTCCCTGCCCACAAGGTGGCAGTCTAGTCACACTCAGCCTGCAGAGGCTTCGCTGAGCTGCTGTGGGCTCTGCCCAGCTTCCGTGTGAGCTTCCCTGCAGTCCTGTGGGTGTAGTTAGAACTGCTTCTGCTATGCTGGCCCGCCCCTGTAGTGATGAAGTCTCTGTAGTGGCGGGTTGTCTTGGTTACGGAAAATTGCCCCGGAACTGCAGGGTGTTTCCCGATGGAGGACGCCCCTCCCCCACAGAGCTGGACCGTCCCGGGTTCAGCCGTGTTTCCAGAGGGGCCCTCTTTGTCCTGTAATCTCTTGGCTTGCCTCCTTGCCACAGCTCCCCTTGCTGGCCCAGAGGGGACACAGTCTCGTTCGCTTTGTTCAAGGAGCCGCTGCTCCCCGCCCCCCGTACAGGCCGAGCGGCTGCTCCGGTCCAACCAGTGGCGCTGGGAACCCTGGGGAGCTTTACCGCCTGTGAATCTCCTGGTCTGTGGGCAGTTAAAATCTGCTGCCCTGTGTGCCGCTGCGTCAGCTGAAGCAGCGGCTCTGAGATTCCTGGCGCTCCCTTGCCCGGGGGTCTCCTGGCTTGGCTCCCTGCTTCAGCTCCCCTTTCTGGCTCAGAGGGAACTCTGTCTCTCTCGCTCTGCATAAGAAGCCACTGCCCCCCGCCCCAGGGCGTAGGCTGAGCGGCCACTCCGCTCAAACCAGCGGTGCTGGCGACCCGTGGGGCTTTTCCTCCTGTGAATCTCCTGGTCTGTGGGCAGTAAAAGTCCGTCTGGAAATGCGGCGTCCACTCACCCTCTGCGCCTTCTCTCGGAGCTGCAATCCCGACTTCCTCCTAAGCGGCCATCTTGGATAGATCCCTGGAGATGGATTTTTTAATGTCTACTAGGTATACTATTGATAGCCACTCACATCATAGGAAAATCAGAAAATTCAGATTTTTGGGTTTTTTTTGGTACAGAGTCTCACTTTTGTACCAGTCTGGGGTGCCGTGGCGCAATCTCGGCTCACTGCAAACTCCGCCTCCCGGGCTCAAGCGATTCTCCTCAGCCTCCCAAGTAGCTGGGATTACAGGAGCCTGCCACTATGCTTGGATAATTTTTGTATTTTTAGTAGAGACAGGGTTTCACCATGTTGGCCAGGCTGGTCTCGAATTCCTGACCTCAGGTGATCTGCCCACCTCAGCCTCCCAAAGTGCTGGGATTACAGGAGTGAGCCACCACGCCTGGCCCAGAACATTTTTTAAAGGGAAAATTCATGGCCAGGCACGGTGGCTCATGCGTATAATCCCAGTACTCTGGGAGACTGAGGCAGGCAGATCACCAGAGGTCAGGAGTTTGAGACCAGCCTGACCAAAATGGAGAAACTGTCTCTACCAAAAATACAAAATTAGCTGGGTGTGGTGGCAGGCACCTGTAATCCCAGCTACTTGGGAGGCTGAGGCAAGAGAATCGCTTGAACCCGGGAGGTAGATATTGCAGTGAGCCAAGTGAGATCATGCCACTGCACTCCAGCCTGGGCAACAAGAGTGAAATTCAGTCTCAAAAAAGACAACCTGTGTAAATCTTGTTCCCTAAACCAGGGAATCTGTGAATGATACTGGCAAGCTTCACAACCACACCCCAGCCTCCTCAGAGCCAAACGTTCAACCACCTAATCCAACCCAAAGACCCCTGTAACTGCTTCTATGTAATTGCAGTGTAAGCTGATAAAGCCAAGACTGAATTTGCTGGTCGGAGGTGAAGGCGCCTCCGAATTAACACACACCATGTGCCACCCTCTGTGAGGTTAAAAGGATCATCTTCACGGCCCCTCTGAGGACTCTCAGCTTATAGAGCTGAGGTTGAGTCCAGCTTAATGAAGGACATACTTAAAAATCTCTGGCACTAATTAGCTACTGCTTTGAAAAGAACTCTATTACAGAAATTTACTACATATCATGAAGTAGGTAATGTCACTTTATATGCCAGAAAACTGAGGCTAGCATGGCGGCACCCACAGAAAATTACAATCTTAGGATTACACTCAAGTAAAAATATGCATCACCTGCAGCAAATCAGATCAGTTCCCAGGTTTATGGCCACAGAAACTGAGATGTTTCCTTTACCCTCCTCCAGCATTTTCTTAAGACCAATACGCTAGATGAGATGACAGGCATGAAGCCTCCAGAAAACGACTAAACACAGATGGCCAGGAAAGTGGGAGGAGCTCCATGCTGGAAAAGGGTGAGAATAGGTCTGCAGAACCCGGGCCTAAGTAAATACCTCGTTCCAGAGAAAACAAGGCAACCCCAACAGGCACAGGGCATAGTCAGCAGAAACGGGGATGGGACCGATGGACTACTGAGGATAAAGGGCCAGCCTTGGTAACTGCTTGCCAGGGCACCCTCCTCACTCACCCACTCACCTACAAAGGCCTCAGCCAAGTATGAACAAGAGCACTTGCCCAAGGTTTGAAGCATCCAGTATGCCCGCACCACATTCATTCTGCCTCTGCCACAGCAGCAGGAGTCTGGCCCTCACTTGCAAAATGGGAAAATACTATCATGGCCCCTCAAAGGCTTCCCAGAATTAAGTCTACCTGAAGGAGTAATTTGATGCAAACGTGTTATTTGTGGCTGTTCAGTAAGATTTCTTCTTCACCCTATATAAGCAGGAAGGGAAGTTTTACGAGGTAATTTCAAGGCTTCTCCATACCTGAAAGTAACTCGGCACAAAGGCGAAACTGAGGCAATAATTCTCTTGAGGCGTCTGCTCCACTCTACAAAGACCTGGTACAATCAGTCACCTAATTTTCCTCCAGGGTCCCAACTTCAGAGCTTTCGTTTCACCCAATGCCTTTATATTTGATGAACTGGAAACCTAAGTTAGTGGGGAACTGGACTACTCAAGTCTACACACCATCTAGCAAATACCAAATCTGTTAATCAGACCCTTACATTTAACTTGTGAAAGTCCATTTAACACCTAACATGGATTTACGTATAAAAAATTCAATGAATCTGAGGGAACGAGAAGTGGAGTTGTTGTTTAATGAGTAATTTCAGTTCTACAAGATGAATGAAAAAGTTCCAGAGATCTGTTTCCCAACTTTGTAGATGTTCTTAGGCTACTGAGCCATAAACTTAAAAATGGGTAAAACGATAAATTTTACTTACATCACAGTAAAAAACAGTGCCTGGTCTGCTTTTAGTTTGAACCATGCAAAAGTGCCGATATTCAGCTATTTCTGAGTATCACGTGATGACACCTTACATCACATCCCAAATACAAGCAGAACCTCACAGGCGTCAAGCTTCCTCGCACAGACACCCTCCCGCTGAAATCCTCCAGCCCACACAGGACGCTACTGGTACTGAGGACCGCTGTGCACAGATGAATGTGGGATTCTGAAAAACAAGCCTGAAACAGAGTACTGTGAATATATTTTTTATTTAGTCATTCTGTTTACAATTGAAACTCTGGGAATTCAAAATTAACATCCTTGCCCGTGAGCCTCTTATAGACACCAGAAAAAGTTTCAACCTACAAGAAAAGAAAGAATTCATCACAAAACTTTGAAAATACACACTCAGCTTAAAACCTAATCGTTTTGCGAAACGGTGCCCTCTATGATTTTCCTCCTCAGCAACCGAGTACTGAGAAGATGAGGAATACTCAGGCATGCACGCAGCAGTCTTCCGACCAGGGACAAGCGCCTCTCCAATGTCACGTGACAGGACTCTACACCACTCTGCTCCTCCGCGCCACACGGACAAAGCCACCAGTGGACCCCAGCAGTCGTCCACATGGTTATGTCCTGATCAGTTATGACAACTAATACCATCATCATCACCCACCCCTAACTTACCAAGAATACACAGCCTAACTAAAACTCAGACCACAGAATTGTTCTGCTTCCAAAAGGTATAGAGAATTTCAAGTGTTCAATTCTTGAAACATCTCCATTTCAAACCTGACACATAATCCAAAGGACAGCAGGCTGAAGTGCGGGTGAAAAGAGCTGGCCCTGAGTGTACAGTCATTGCTCTGGGGGCGCATGAAGCAGGTGACACTACAATCCGCTCTCACTGTGGCTGAACCTTTCCATGGGAACGTGTTGACCTGTTACCTTGTGTTCCACATTGTTCTGCTGTGCTTTGTCCAAATGAACCTCTATGAGCCGGCTGCCATCCAGTTTCACGCGGATTCTCTTGCCCACAATTTCACTTGGGAAGACCAGGTCCTCAAGGATTGCATCGTGCACAGCTGTCAGTGTACGGCTAAAAGAATAGTTAAAAAGTAAGTAGCCTAGCAATGCCCGCCTTCCAATTCCAGAGGGCACCTCTTAACTGAAAATGCAAATCCCAGATTCCTGAAGTCAAATTAACCCTCGCTTTCAAATAAGCTTGCTATACTTCATGTACCAAACTAAAGCCTGTGCCTACCTAGAATAGGGTAACAGCTTACTGATTTATTTTAAAAGCTTAGTCAATTTTAAATGTTACTCTGGGGTAAGCTACAAACTCACCAAGGCAGTATGAGTGACCGTCTCAATGTGAGATTAGTGAGGCCTTTTATACATCTTTATTTTCACTTGTTTGATTTCTTAACTAAATCTCTACAACAACCTTTTGCTCATCTACAAAACCACCCCCCCTTCCAATGTCAAGGTAATCTTTCTAAAAAACTGATATGATCATGTAATTTACCTATAAAAGACCCTTCAAGAGCTCTCCTAGACAGACCTCCAAGATACCATCAAAACTCCTTGTTCTCCAGGATCAAATGAGGCAACATTCCATCCCAAGGCACTGTTCCATCACCAGCTCCAGGACAGCTGCCCCTCCCCGCATGAGGGTCTGTGATTTTCAACCCATTAGCGTCACAAAAACTGCCAGTGCAATCTTGCTCCTCATCTGAGTATCTCTATCAAATTCAAAACCTACCTACCTGCTACCTGACAAATGAGGAGTTTCAATTAACTGCAAGCTTTTGGGACAGCTACCACGTACCATGAGACATGAGGAGTAAGTCGAGACAGTTCTTAGCTTCAGCGTTTCCGGAGCTGCCTTGTACATGGTTATCTGTCTAGGTCTCACCCCACGGTAGCTAACAGGAACACTATAGTCTACTCATTTGTATTTCCTATCTGGCAGCATCCATATACACCATTTCTAGTAGCTCTCAATTTTACTGCCAACATCTTAATGTTCCACAGCCACAAAGGGCAAAAGCTGGAACAAAGTCCAGTCCCCAAAGTCCTCATCACCTTTCAGAACTCATTAATTAAGCACATTCTTCCAATATTAGGAAAGCACCCAATATGGAAACCAGATTCCAATGTTATCTACTATCTTTTTAAATGGGGAGCAATGGCACCACACGTCAACTACCACAAACCACAGGGGCTGGAGCGCTTCAGAGGAAAACCCTGCTATACCCGAAAACTGGATCAATTTCGGCATTTAACCTGAGTTAGATAAAGGTAGCCGTGTGGAACGGGGAAAATAAATCTGAAAGTAGGAAGCCAGATTGGAAAAGTGGTAGAATCACTACGACCTACCAACCAGGCTTAGTGTGAAGGAGGAAAGGCTTTCAGCGTACACGCTGGATCACACCAGAAACACTGTGAAGCCTTCATCTGAGAAAATCTGGAAAATACGGATTTGTACTGAGAGGGAACTGAAGCTATAGATTTGAAGGACAGTCCTTTAGCTGTGTAGAAAGCAAAGGGACTGGTTTTTTTTTTTCCTTTTTTTTTTTGAGACAGAATCTTGCTCTGTCACCCAGGCTAAAATGCAGTGGTGCTATCTCAGCTCAGTGCAATCTCCACCTCCCTGTTTGTTTTATTTTTATTTGTTATTATTTTTTTTATTTGGGCATACCAGCATCCAGATTGGGTTTAAGCAATAACTCTCCTGCCTCAGCCTCCTGAGTAATTGGGATTACAGGCGCCCACCACCACACCCGGCTCTTTTTGTATTTTTGGTAGAGCCGAAGTCTCACTATGTAGGCCAGGCTGGTCTTGAACTCCTGACCTCAGGTGATCCGCCCACCTCAGCCTCCCAAAGTGCTGGGACCACAGGCGTGAGCCACCGCACCCAGCCCAACGGGCGTTTTATACTCATTTCCTAACTCAGGTTATCAGAACTAAGTTTCCAAAACCCTCTTTTTAAGTGTCATGATTTTTAAAAATTACATTTTCTAGGTCACAGAATTCTAGTTCTAGAAAACCTGGCATGTACCTTTCCGCATACCATAATTCAATCCAATAACACGTTACCAGATTCACAACACTTTCTATTTTCTAGTGGTTTTCAGAACCAGACTGAATTTTTTAAAAAAAATCTTAACATTACTAGGTTTAGCTGCAATGAGCAAATTCTCCAAGCCCGGACCAGTTTTCTCATCCACTGAGGACAGCAATACAAATTATACATTTCACAGGGCACAGGCACAGCGACATTTGTCTTCTCAAACCCATGCCTAGGCAAGAGTCCTCAGGGATCTAATAGTTCCCATTTGTAAAACAATGTACAGAGACTAACAAAATACCAAAAGATCTAGTTAAAGACAACGACCAATATTTGAGTTTATGCCAGATAACCTGTAAGTCAATCAAGTTCACGTATCATTTCCACTGGCATCTTCAACTGCAGTGATGTTTTAACCTGTGATGTCGTCACCAAAATCCACCTTCGTTTTTCACTTCCAATCCAGAGCAAAAATAAAAATCCAAGCCCACGTCCACTATGTCTAGCAGGCTTCATCACACAGAATGAGTTCCTTCTCATCATTCCTATCCTGTGCACAAACAATCGGAGGAAATCGTCTCATCTTGTGACAGCACTGACCCACTAGATGTAAAATGACTATGAGAATACACTTGTTTTACATCTGAAATTCTAAAACACATCACGTGCAACTGTAGAGGAAACCAAATGCTGTCACTCAAAAATCCCCACTTGAGTATCTTCTGTTTTTATAAACTAAAACTTACACAAAGTGAGTTGTTAATAAGAGAGGTACACACATTTCTGAAACTACTAAAATACTCACCTCCTGGGACGCTTTTGTTTATTTTTTGTACGGCTTTTTCGAGTTGGCTTAGGCAGAATTCTCCTCTGTAAAGTAAAAATTACCATGTGACAAAATTAAGACCTTAAATTTACAAAAAACCGAAACTGTCAAACTGCTTTAAAAGCAAGAAGAGTGGCAGGGTTAAGTTCAAAGTTCGAGAAAGCTGCACAACCTAGACCAAACAATTTACCGAGAAAATCCTTCTATGGAGTTACTTCCTGATCCTAGAATAACTCAGAATCCACAGATTCTATTAATAAGCCAGTGGTAAAAAACCTCCCAGATATGCCTTTCCCCATGCCTGCTGAGCCAGAATAAATACTACTTCTTTTCTTCCTGATCAATCCTGGCACTTCATTCCCCATCGACTTCAGTTCACGCCAAAGCCAGATCTGAACTGTAACAGGTTTCTTAGATTGATCATCTCGGTAAGCAACACACCACACTTGTGAAATGTAATTTTAACTGCAGGAAATCATTTCTATAACTCAAAACACAGCAGACTGTCACTTTACAGATTTCTTGTTTCAACTCTTAATTAAAAAGTGTACTTTATCTTTCTTTTTAAACCTTCTTATTTTTCTGTTTCTGTAGACAGGGTCTCACCATGTTCCCCAGGCTGGTCTACAGTGATCCACCCGCCTCCACCTCGCAGTGCTGGCAGGAGCCCATGAGCCCCCACGCCCTGCCTGTTACTTTATCTTTCTACCCAGTGCAATCAACTTACCTAGCAGCCTGCCACTTCGGATTCATGAAAGGATTGCTTTCATGACTCCAACTACCAGTGCAGTCTAAACACAAGCAATTTTAGCAAAATTCAAGAAGAGAAACATGTAACAGCAGAACAGATACCTGAGCGATAAAGACAACATGTTTCCCACTGAACTTTTTCTCCAATTCGCGTACTAGCCGGACTTGGATTTTCTGGAAAGATTTTAGTTGAG
Organism: Aotus nancymaae; assembly: GCF_030222135.1. Taxonomy (NCBI): domain Eukaryota; kingdom Metazoa; phylum Chordata; class Mammalia; order Primates; family Aotidae; genus Aotus; species Aotus nancymaae. Next base: position 89,209,720 of record NW_026988422.1, on the reverse strand, counting down.
GAACGGGAACAAAGATTATGATAGCTTTCCGGCCACCACCAACTTCAATTTCCTAAAGGAAAAAAAAAATCCCCTTTGTTAACTCCTTCAGAAAGTAAAAAACGTTGTGGTCAAATTAGTCTAAGAAGACCTCATCATCAACGTCGTAGCTGCACTACGAACGAATACTAGTGTTGAGTTAATGTTCAGTGCAACCTTCGGAGATGTTCTCATCTCTCACCAATCTTCCTATTTCCTTATTCCAGGAAGAAGGGAGAATGAGCAGGCCTGAGGTCAATCACTGCCACTTCTGCACGCCCGCATGCGGCAACTCTGGGCTAAGTGTAGAGAAGTCTGCATCCTAGGAGCTCCCCAAAGCTCTTTGCTGTATCTATCATTCAGTCAGAGCTAATAACGTCCCAAACGGGCCCAGGCCCTCCCTGCTCCACGTTGACAGCGACAGCTTAAAGTGCAGGGGACCTGCAACCCCACTCCCTGCACCGGGGCGGTATCACTCCCTAACACGGCGGAGACTGAGTTCAGGTGAGGCAGCCGGGCGGCGAGTCATCAACAACCGTAACCCAAGGCGTGCGACAACCCTCCCAGGCAGTGCGCGGGGGACGCGCCGCGACCTCCCTTCCAGCCGACGGAGCCCCAGCTTACCTTGGCTGCCGTAATATTCAGCTCCCTGAGCTGAGCCTTGAGGTCCGAGTTCATCTCCAGCTCCAGAAGAGCCTAAGAAGCAAACAGCAGCAGGGCCGACCCTCAGCGCGCGTCCGAGCACCCCGGGCCCCGCACACACGCGGCCGCCTTCCCTCCAGGGCGGGGAGCCTCCGCCCACCCCGGACCCCGGGGAACCCTCTCACCTGGGAGATGCCGGACTCGAACTCGTCTGGCTTCTCGCCATTGGGCTTCACGATCTTGGCGCTCGAACTGAACATGGCTTTCTCCTGGGAGAACAGGAGGCACAGCGGTCAGCGTTACGCGGCCCGGGCTGCAGGCGCCGCTGGCTCGCCCTCCTGCCCGCACCGCACCGCACCCCACCGCCCCGCACCCCGCTCCCCGGCCCCGCTCGCCCCGCAGAAGCCATCGGAGGGCACATGCCGGGGAATCGGCTGTATCTCCACCCGGTGAGCAAGGCCCGCCGCTCCAGGGATGACTCCAGAAGGCGTCTTCTTCAACACAGGCAAAAAAGTCCGACCCGACCGGTGACAACCAACAGGATGGCATTAACGTGAGACATGAAGAGCCGCAGGGTCTATCGCCTGGGGAAGAGCATTCCAGACAGGAAGGAACTCATTCTGAATGATCCGGCTGTGGACAAGTAATTTAATCAGAGCTTCAGTTTCCTCTTCTGTCAAATGTCATGCAAGAGTTATTTTCTGCCGTGGGCCAGTCACTGTGAAAAATGCAAAAACATTACACTAGGTGCCCTCTCAGGATTCCCAGCCACGTTTACTGAGCAGAGATGGTATTCATCTCACATTTTTAATGCTAGCTATGCTCCCAGCTCATGTTTCTCTAACGATGTTTTTTAAAAAGGGCAAGTGACTATCTCCTTGGAAAATTAAGGGATAACTTGAGGTTTTTTTCCGAATAGAAAGGAAACTACAGCTGCATCTACAGTCTCATGTGGGCAGTCATTCTGAGGCCCCTTGTGGAACTGGCTGCATTTCCTTACTCCACATGCACTTGTCGACCTGGCTTTTATCTCTGCTGCTCTATAAAAGTAACAATCTAAAAGTTCATCCGGTTCATCTTTCTCTGTGAACCTATGAATTGAGAAAAAATTAAAGTTCTTTCTGGTTTCCAGTCCTCTGTTGAATGGGAATGGTGAGCAAGGACACCCGTGCCTTGTTCCCCATCTGAGGGGAAAGCATTCAGTCTTTCTCCATTGAGGATAATATTAGCTCTAGGGTCTTTGCAGATTTTTTTAATGTAATTCAGGAAATTCTCCTCTATTCCTGCATTTCTGAGGTTTTTTTTTAAATCATGAATGGATGTTGGAATATGTCAAATGCTTTGTGTCTATGAACTAATATAACGATGTGAGTTTTTCTTCTTAGCCTGTTAATATGCTGGACTACAAACTCCACTTGGTCATGACATATAATTATTTTCCAAATTGCTGCATGTAATCATTGAGGATTTTTTTGTATCTGTGTAAGGGAGGAAAACAGGGTCTGGAGGCAGGAACATAAGGCCGACTCACACTTCAGCCGTGACAGGAAATACCCTCTCCATAGTAAATGACTTTATGACTTTATTTCATCCTCCTCATTTACATAGGGCATACCCCAAGTAACCAGTGGAATCCTCTAGAGGATATTTAAACTCCCAGAAATTCTGTAACAGGCCTTTAGGCCCCTGTGCCCGGGCTGCTCCCACGCTGGAGTGCACTTTCATTTGCTGTACATCGATGAGACTCAGCCACTATTCTCCCTGGATGCTCAGATGGTCTCAGTTGTGGCCAGGACGGGCCCCTCTTAGATAAGCACCTGAGTCTTGTCATCTCCATGAATGTCTGAACATAGTCTCGTTTACTGGCATAAGATGTTCCAGGCTCCTCTTGTAATTTTCTGCCTGAGACATAGAATGAGCCTTTTTTCCTAGAAGTGCTGATACTTTTTTTTTTCCAAAAAATAGTACTGGAGATCAGAATCTTCACAGCAGAAAGCATTGTGGGGGTCCTCATAAGCCATTTCAGTGGACAGAGCTTAAAAACATGCATTTAAAATAATTGTTTTGTAAAAGATACAAGTTCACAGTGACATTCTCAATCCACTTCTAACAGGACGGTTCCTTCTGAAAGCCTCAGCTCTATCATAGCATCTCATTGTCTCCTGTAATAAAAAACTTGATAAACACAAAAATACAATTACTTACTTGCTTTATCTGACAATATGAGAGAAGACATTCAAAGTAACAATTCAGGCGGGCCGCAGTGGCTCACACCTGTAATCCCAGCACTTTGGGAGGCCGGAGTATATGGATCACTTGAGGTCAGGAGACTAGCCTGGCCAATATGGTAAAGCCCCATCTCTATTAAAAATACAAAAATTAGCCAGGTGTTGTGGTACATGCCTGTAGTCCCAGCTACCTGGGAGGCTGAGGCATGAGAATAGCTTGAACCCAACAGGTGGAGGTTGCACTGCACTCCAGCCTGGACAACAGAGTGAGACTTTGTCTCAAAAACAATAGAAAGCAATCATGCGGTCAGTCTGTTATCCCCGCTTCTCCAGCACCCAGTGTGTAGTCTCACCTTCCCCTTTCCCATATTTGTAATTCCCTTTTATCTTGTTTTATACATAGCCTTTAAATATGCTTTGAATTAGATAAAAGTTGCTCACTTTTTTTTTTTTATTAAAGACACACTTTTTGTTTTGGCAAGAATGTTTTCCTACAATATATGCTTATTGGAAAATACTCAAATAATGAAATATCTATTATTTAACTTTATATTCTAAATTATGACAAGTTTGTCTACAAGTATCCCATTACATTTACCTAATTATTTTAATTGTTTACCTGGATTATTTATGAAAACAGAGTCATTATTTACAGTTATAAAACTCTCATTGCAAAATTATAACTAAAACAGTGAAAAGAAGATTTGACCTAACTGGCTCCATTTTGCTCATAACCTCCAAGTTGTCTTCATTCATTCCCAGGCATAGGCCAAGCTAACGTTGGGAGGAACTTGGTTTACAATTTAGCTTTGAAACAAAGGCAGTCACAGTCCTTTCCTTATTGTCTGTGGACTACACTGCCAAAAGTCACTGGATTAGAAGTGTTAGTAATTTTAGTAAATTCAGGATGCAGCTATTTTCATTGAACCCATATCAATGTCTTACTTACTAAAAATTACTCAAGTAAAGATAATTCTTTTTGGGGCTGGGTTTATAGTTTTGAAACCCCAGTGCCAAATTTTGACACCTTATAGTATTTGGCAGGAATATGTATGAAACTGCTTGATTACTAAATGTAAACAAAAATGTATGCTGTCAATCCTTCAGACATTTCTCATATTACTTCACCAATAATGTTAAAGCTAGCTTATCTATTAAAGATTCTACTTAAGTTACATAAACTTGAAAAAGCATTTAATGAGTCTTTTTTAGTATCTAACTTAAGCCCTTTTATTTTTCTTTAAGCCAATTAATTAGAGCTCTTTTATATATTTTTAGCAGTGGAACTTACTGTACACAACACGTAAATACACATAAAAATCTATTATCCATGCCCATGGAAGTACAAACTGCCTTTGCAAAATTATAACTGAGGAAATTATGAGAGTGAAAGAAATCAAACCTAACCAACTCTGTCTTGCTTCTAACACTTAAGCTGTCTTTGTCCATTCCTGGGTGTAAGCTGAACTAGCTTTGGGAAGGAATTTAGTTCATGGTTTGACTCTGAAACCAAATTGGTAACAGCCCTTTCCCAACAAGAACCCCTCTTGCCTGGGGACCAACCTGCCTTTGCAAGACTAACATATTAGCTACAAGATTAGAAATTACAGTTTAGGGGTCATGCAGTCTCTGCTCCAAAAGTCTGAACTTCCCCAAATTGCTCCTGTGGGTAACATCACAATTGTAAAGCCTAAGATAAGTGCTTGATATATGCTGCAGACCCTGCCCAGGCGGGTAATCTGACCCAACCACCAGTTGTGCCATCACACCCATGAACAGAAGACAGCAAGAAAACATCACTTCAACCTCCTGTGATTCCATCTCCAACCTGATCGATCCCCACTTCCCAAGCCCCTACCTACCAATTGTCTTCCTCTGGTTCCCGAATGCTGGTGGAGATTGACTTGAGTAATGAATTCCCATCTGCCACAGTTGGCTCTGCATGAGTTGCTCTTTCTCCACTGCAAATCCCCTGTCTTTATAAATCAGCTCTGCATGGGCAGCTGGCAAGGTGAACCCACGGGGCTGTTACAGGACATTTTATAGATTTAAAGACCCCCCCTTTTTTTTTTCCTATCTTAGACTTTGAGATTCTTAATAGCCTGTTTCACAACCCTAGGCAGTTGTCAGCTAAATAGCCTTAAATTTGAACATTAAAGAAAATAACTCAGTTGAAAATCAAATGGCAAAACTTAGATCATGAACAACAGAAAGAAAAACTCTGGTGGTGCTAGGCGGAGACACTCATATTTTTCGTTAAGCAAAATTAAACATAAAATTAAACTATGCTCTTCCTTAAAAACCCAAGAGTAATTCCTAAAAATCCAAAAAGAAGGAATCCTTCCCAAATCATTTTATGAGACCAACATCATCCTGATACCAAAACCCGGCAGAGACTCAACAAGAAAAGAAAACTACAGGCCAATATCCACGATGAACATAGGTGCAAAAATCTTCAATAAAATACTGGCAAGCCAATTGCAACAGCACATCAAAAAGCTTATCCACCATGATCAAGTAGGATTCATCCCGGGGATGCAAGGCTGGTTCAACATACGCAAGTCTATAAACGTAATTCACCACATAAACAGAACCAAAGACAAAAACCACATGATTATCTCAATTGATGCAGAGAAGGCCTGCGACAAAATTCAACAGCGCTTTATGCTAAAAACCCTCAATAAACTAGGTATTGACGGAACGTTATCTCAAAATAATAAAAGCTATTTACGACAAACCGACAGCCAATATCATACTGAATGGGCAAAAACTGGAAGCATTCCCTTTGAAATCTGGCACTAGACAAGGATGCCCTCTCTCACCACTCCTATCCAATATAGTACTGGAAGTTCTAGCCAGAGCAATCAGGCAAGAAAAAGAAATAAAGGGTATTCAAATAGGAAAGGAGGAAGTCAAATTGTCTCTATTTGCAGACGACATGATTGTATATCTAGAAGACCCCATCGCCTCAGCCCAAAGTCTCCTGAAACTGATAAGCAACTTCAGCAAAGTCTCAGGATACAAAATCAATGTGCAAAACTCACAAGCATTCCTATACACCAATAACAGACTTAAAGAGAGCCAAATCAAGAACGAACTGCCATTCACAATTGCTACAAAGAGAATAAAATACCTAGGAATACAACTAACAAGGAATGTAAAGGACCTCTTCAAGGAGAACTACAAACCACTGCTCAACGAAATAAGAGAGGACACAAACAGATGGAGAAACAGTCCATGTTCATGGTTAGGAAGAATCAATATCGTGAAAATGGCCATACTGCCCAAAGTAATTTACAGATTCAACGCTATCCCCATCAAGCTACCTATGACCCTCTTCACAGAACTGGAAAAAACCACTTTAAACTTCATATGGAACCAAGAGAGAGCCCGCATAGCCAAGTCAATTCTAAGCAAAAAGAACAAAGCGGGAGGCATCACACTACCGGACATCAAACTCTACTACAAGGCTACAGTAATCAAAACAGCATGGTACTGGTACCAAAACAGAGATATAGACCAATGGAACAGAACAGAGGCGTCGGTGGCAACACCACACATCTCCAACCATCCAATCTTTGACAAACCTGACAAAAACAAGCAATGGGGAAAGAATTCCCTGTTTAATAAGTGGTGTTGGGAAAACTGGCTAGCCATATGCAGAAAGCAGAAACTGGACCCCTTCCTGACACCTTACACTAAAATTAACTCCAGATGGATTAAAGACTGAAACATAAGACGTAACACCATAAAAACACTAGAAGGAAACCTAGGCAAAACCATTCAGGACATAGGCGTAGGCAAGGACTTCATGACCAAAACACCAAAAGCATTGGCAACAAAAGCCAAAATAGACAAATGGGACCTAATTAAACTCCACAGCTTCTGCACGGCAAAAGAAACAGTCATTAGAGTGAATCGGCAACCAACAGAATGGGAAAAACTTATTGCATTCTACCCATTTGACAAAGGGCTGATATCCAGAATTTACAAAGAACTAAAACAGATTTACAAGAAAAAAAAAAAACAAGCCCATTCAAAAGTGGGCAAAGGATATGAACAGATACTTTGCAAAAGAAGACATATATGAGACCAACAAACATACGAAAAAATGCTCATCATCACTGGTCATTAGAGAAATGCAAATCAAAACTACATTGAGATACCATCTCACGCCAGTTAGAATGGCGATCATTAAAAAATCTGGAGACAACAGATGCTGGAGAGGATGTGGAGAAATAGGAACACTTTTACACTGTTGGTGGGAGTGTAAATTAGTTCAACCATTGCGGAAGACAGTGTGGCGATTCCTCAGGGACCCAGAAATAGAAATTCCATTTGACCCAGCAATCCCATTACTGGGTATATATCCAAAGGATTATGAATCATTCTACTATAAGGACACATGCACACGAATGTTCACTGCAGCACAGTTTACAATAGCAAAGACCTGGAACCAACCCAAATGCCCATCGATAATAGACTGGACAGGGAAAATGTGGCACATATACACCATGGAATATTATGCAGCCATCAAAAATGATGAGTTCGCGTCCTTTGTAGGGACATGGATGAACCTGGAAACCATCATTCTCAGCAAACTGACACAAGAACACAAAATCAAACACCGCATGTTCTCACTCATAGGTGGGTGTTGAACAATGAGAACACATGGACACAGGGAGGGGAGCATCGCACACTGGGGTCTGTCGGGGGGAAAGAGAGGAGGGACAGCGGGGGGTGGGGAGTTGGGGAGGGATAGCATGGGGAGAAATGCCAGATGTAGGTGATGGGGAGGAAGGCAGCAAATCACACTGCCACGTGTGCACCTATGCAACAATCTTGCATGTTCTTCACATGTACCCCAAAACCTAAAATGCAATTAAAAAAAAAAAGATTTGTTCTGCTGCTCCGATAGGAAGACAGCACTTTGTGTTATTAAAAAATGACCATTTGACTGTTAAAAAATGGCATCTTTTAAAGTGATGGAGGTTGAATGTTACTCACGTTTTGTTAAACATCTGTGCTTCCTCTTTTGTAATATCTACTTATTCATTTTACCCATTTTCCACTGGGACCTTAGTGCTTTTCCTGATAATCTGTATAAGCTCTTTGCAGAGCCTCTAGTTCTCATATTGGCTGCTAATGTTTTCTCGATCTATTTTCCTTCTTTTCCTTGACACACATTTTCACATGTGTGTGTAGTTTTACATTTGCATGTGGTGTATTTCTATGTAAATCGTCTTTTCCATTGTGAATTCTTCCATTGAATTTGTACTAAGTTTAGATCTTTCTCCATGATCAGATAGTAACCTATTACCTGTTTAAATCCTAATCTTTAATAGTTTTTGATGATATAAAGTGACAAAATAGATATTTTCCTCCAAAAAAAAAAAAACCCAAGAGTAGCCTCTGTTGCAATAACTATTTTAGTGAAAAAACATCAAGAGAAAATAGAATTCAGTCAACTGAGAAGAAAAAGACAAAAAAAACAATTTTGCTGAAAAAAAAAAGACAAGGTCTTAGAAGAGTAAAACAACCAACCAACAAACGAAAACATGAAGGCCTTTCCAATGCAAACACGCACACACGCACTCACTCGTCTTTCCAATGCAAACACGCACACACGCACTCACTCGTCTTTCCAATTCAAACACGCACACACGCACTCACTCGCTCTTGGATGTTACCCTTTTAATTAAGCTAAATTTTAACAAGTAAGTTCTTTTTAAAAAAAAAAAAAAAACTCTTTTAACCTTATTACTGTATTTCAGCTAGGACAAAATTCTGCTAAACTAACAACGGTCGCACAAATTATATGATTTTTGAGCACTCTTAAGTGTGAGCAGAAGTAATACCAGCTGGTTGTTCAATGCGAACTTTATTCTTTAAAAGGAATTTGCAAGACAGAATCCCAAACCAGTTTCTTACCTAAGGTCTCAGGCTATAGACTGCTGAGGATACAAAATCAATGTGCAAAAATCACAAACACTCCTCTACACCAATAACAGACAAGCAGAGAGTCAAATCACGAGTGAACTCCCATTCACGACTGCTACAAAGAGAATAAAATACCTAGGAATACAATTTACAAGGTACGTGAAGACCTCTTGAAGGAGAACTACAAACCACTGCTCAAAGAAATAAGAGAAGACACAAACAAATAGAAAAGAAAAATCCATGCTCATGGATAGGAAGAACCAGTATCGTGAAAATGGCCATACCATCCAAAGTAATTTATAGGTTCAATTATATCCCCATCAAGCTACCACTGACTTTCTTTACAGAAGTAGAAAAAACTACTTTAAATTTCGTATGCAACCAAAAAAGAGCCCGTATAGCAAAGACAATGCTTAGCAAAAAGAACAAAGCTGGAGGCATCACACTACCTGACTTCAAACTATACTACAAGGCTACAGTAACCAAAAAAGTATGTTACTAGTACCAAAACAGATACATAGACCAATGGAACAGAACAGAGGCCTTGGAAATAACACCACACATCTACAACCACTTGATCTTCCACAAACTTGACAAAAACAAGCAACGAGAAAGGATTTCCTATGTAATAAATGGTGCTGGGAAAACTGGCTAGCCATAGGCAGAAAACTGAAACTGGACCCCCTACTTACACCTTATAGAAAAATTACATCAAGATGTATTAAAGACTTAAATGTAAAACCTAAAACCATAAAAACCCTAGGAGAAAAGCTAGCCAATACCATTCAGGACACAGGCATGGGCAAAGACTTCATGACTGAGACACCAAAAGCAATTACAACCAAAGCCAAAACTGACAAATGATGTCTAATTAAACTAAAGAGCTTCTGCACAACAAAAGAAGCTATCATCAGAGTGAACAGACAATCTACAGAGTGGAAGAAAATTTTTGCAATCTACTCATCTGACAAATGTCTAATACCCAAAATATACAAGGAACTTAAATTTACAAGAGAAAAATAACCCCAACAAAAAGTGGGTGAAGGATATGAACAGACACTTCTCAAAAGAAGACATTTATCTGGCCAACAAACATATGAAAAAAGCTCATCATCGCTGGTCATTACAGAAATGCAAATCAAAACCACGATGAGACATCATCTCACAACAGTTCGAATGGCAATCATTAAGAAGGCAGGAAACAAAAGATGCTGGCAAGGATGTGGAGAAATAGAAATGCTTTAACACTATTGGTGGGAGTGTAAATTAGTTCAACCATTGTGGAAAAGTGTGACAATTCCTCAAGGATCCAGAAATTCCATTTGAGCCAGCAATCACATTACTGGGTATATATCCAAAGGATTATAAATCATTCTACTATAAAAACACATGTACACACATGTTTATTGCAGCACTATTCACAATAGCAAAGACTTGGAACCAACCCAGATGCCCATCAGTGATAGACTGGATTAAAAATATGTGGTATATATACACTGTGGAATACTATGCAGCCATAAAAAAGAGTTCATGTCCTTTGCAGAGACATGGATGAAGCTGGAAATCATCACTCTGAGCAAACTAACACAAGGACAGAATACCAAACACCACGTTTTCACTCATAAATGGAAGTTGAACAATGACGAACATATGGACACAGGGAGGAGAACGTCACACACCAGGACTCATCAAGGGGTAGAGGGCAAGGGGAGGCAGAGCAGTAGGACAAATACCTAAAGCATGTGGGGCATAAAACCTAGATGCTGGGTTGATAGGTGCAGCAAACCACCATGGCACACGTACACCTATGTAACACATCTGCATGTTCTGCACGTGTATCCCAGAATGTTTAAAAAAAATAAAAGGCCACAATAATTTAGTAGGTAGGCCCTGGTGGTTTCAATGCAATTCCCGTGTGTAAGAATCATGATCCATCAAGCACAATATCACCAGTGAGTGAAGTTTTAACTAAGAATTATGCAAGGAGGCCGGGCGCGGTGGCTCACGCTTGTAATCCCAGCACTTTGGGAGGCCGAGGCGGGTGGATCACGAGGTCAAGAGATCGAGACCATCTGGTCAACATGGTGAAACCCCATCTCTACTAAAAATACAAAAAAAAATTAGCTGGGCATGGTGGCACATGCCTGTAATCCCAGCTACTCAGGAGGCTGAGGCAGGAGAATTGCCTGAACCCAGGAGGCGGAGGTTGCGGTGAGCTGAGATCGCGCCATTGCGCTGCAGCCTGGGTAACAAGAGCGAAACTCCGTCTCAAAAAAAAGAATTATGCAAGGAAACATTACTGATAGATTTACCATCTATGAATGTATTTACATTCTTATGACAAACTTTTAGTGCAAGATTACTAATGTTGATGTGGCTATATTATACCTCTGCTCCCTCCAGAGTACAAACATGTACATCCAACCCCCCCGGCCTTCACACAGACAATCTAGTGAAATCATGAAATTGTTAACTGCAAAGTAAAACAAGAGTATAGGTCACCAATGAAGAAATTATTTTCACAAATTTTTGGAAGACAATGAAGGATGAAATAGGAAGCTGCTGTCCAGATTAGTCGCAGGAGACAGGAGTCCACTGTCCTGAGTAACTTCTAAAAGGCTCCAGGCCCAGAACCAAAGGTAGGGTGAGTGAGGAAAAGAGGGGTGCTTTTTAACAGCTGAGTCTTACAAGCCACAAATCATTTATCTGAACAATTGCTCACTGACAACAGTGATGTTGTTACCAGCGCTTTGCTGCAACAAATGATGCTGTGAAGGCCACCCACGTACAGAAAATCCTTGCACTAAAGTACCTTTACTTACACACACTTTCCTAAGGTGCTCCCCCACCGTCTTCTGAATCTGAGTCTACTCATGAAATGTCTGGATACGATGAAACAGAAATGTCATGCAAGAACAGCACAGTTACGTTTTAGTACGATAGTGAAGGGGCTTTAGAAATTTTAGATGTAAATATTTAAAACCTAAGAAATAGAAGATAAAGGGGAAGGGTGCCCACATTAATTATATCTGACATTACTGTCCCTTTTAATTTTAGCCAACTTGCTCACATACAGAATTCTTTACAAAGTTAACTTTCATCAACTTTCTATAACTTGCTTAAACTTTATATTCTTTCAACTAAAAATAATTCTTAAACTTTCTAAATTAGGCAAAACTCTTTTTTTTTTTAAGAAAAATCATATTTCCATGCCTTTTAAAAATCAGAAAAACATAATTTTTCTTTTCAGTGTAAGCAGTTTTAATTATGTACCACGTGCTGCAGAGTCTACAAGATACACGTATACAAGACAGAACTGCAGATAAAGTCTGACTTTCCAGCATAGCTAGGACATGGCTAACTCCACCTGTCAGGCCTTACCTAGAACCCTATCGGCTCCAAACCAGGTAAATGGAACCATTTCCCAAAGTCAAAGAATCAATTTACTACATTAAAGCATTTCTAAAATTTAACCTCTGACTTAAATTAGACCAAATGGATAAATTTTAAAGATATTTTTATTTTACCAACGATTTTAACAAATGTCATCTTTATTTCCCAAAGATTACTGAAGTCACATGAAATAAAAGGCATTAGAGCTTCTACTTTTATGACAAAACATTTAAGAGCTTTCATTTTCTTTTAAGCTGAGCAATTAGAGCTCTGTTACATACACATCAGACACACAACACTTCCAGACAGGAGAAGATCTCGCAGTTGTAAGTTTTTCTTTCCCATTTTATGAACCCTAACACAACCTTCACAGACCGTCCATGACGTGGGTTGAACTTGCTGACTTGTCCCGTATTTCCCGTCCATGATCACTCACTCTCCTTTAGGACAAGAATGTGCCATACAAGACCCTCTCTTGTGCGCCATTTCTTTCGTTCATAAACTTCCTTATCCTAAATACATCTTCATATCCACAACTTTCTTTAAGTCTCTCTCCCCTACTAATTTCTGATGCCCACCCAAACTGAAAAACTCAGATAATGCAAGGTAAAGCAGGGCAGAGCCTGAGATTTTGAGAGGGACCGATCTACTCTACAGCTACGTAATTTAACCATTTTCCTCTGGATTCATTGGATTCTAACCCTACGTATCTCAAATCTTATTAATATTACTGAATCTTAAAGGGGGTTGTGATGTCTTTAGTCTTTAGAAATATTAAACCTATAAACAAAAGACTATATGAGGTTAAACACTATTCAAATTTCTATAATGCTTTAAAACACTGCAGCCAATCTACGACTCTCTCTTCAAACTAAGCTATCCAGTAGTATTTATACATATTCTCCCATGTATCAACAGTACTTTACATGCTCATAACCTTAAAAATAACTAAAGAAGTCTCAAAATTATAGGCCTTACACATTTACATGGGCTTCAAAAATGATACAATGTAGATTATCTTTAAAGCAGTCAATAAAATGTATATACTTCCAGCGCAATCAGTAAAAACATAATAATTTATACCAAAGGTACTAATACTAGAAATGAAAGAGGGCGCAACACTGCACATGCTCAAAGGCAAAGGTTTAAAAAGCCTAGCTGTTGGTTGTGAGTCTTTGCCTTGGGACATTAGACATGATTCTCCCCCGTCCTCTTCCCGTTGCACAGATGTAGCGAGGAAGCGGCTCGTGCAGACGGCGATACCCTTAAAAATGGTGGCAGAGAAATAAAGGGGATACAGTCCATGTAATAATCTCATACACTGGAACTTATTACCCCCTGCCTCTTGCGTGTCTCCAGACAAATATCTGAGAGAATAAAATGGCTGACTGCTACCAATATTTTATGCAATGCTTCATTTTTTGGCTCCTTGAGTAACTACTTACAAGGCATTAGCCCAATTATGCCAGAGGTTACAATTTTTTTAATTTTTGATTGAGTGAAAAATCAGAACTTGTCGATGACCTTGAGGAGTAGGATATAAGTAACTCCCACATGCTTAGCATTGCAATCATGGAACACCAGGCATAGCTGGGTTAGCAGGATTTCTATTTGCATAACTCATTATACAAGTAATTTTTTTCCTCATCTCTAAAACATAGTAAGGGACCAGTTTCTTAAAAACACAACACAGTAACAATTTAACTCAGTTTTGGTTTGTTAAGGCCATTGCTTGGCATAAAGAAAACAATAAAAGGGGAAACGACCCCCACCATGGGTGTTGCAGCACTTGATAGAGCGCCCCAAGAATAGAAACAGGAAATAGAAGCAGCAACAAAAGAAAATGAAGAGGAACAGGAAGATGAGGGAAAAAAATGCAGACTGGAAGAAAGGAAAAACAACAGGTGCCGGAACTAGAAGGCCAATTATGATACATTTTATCCCTTCTCCAAATCAAGAAATTTGAAAAAGGCTAAGACTAACACAACAAAAAACAAGCAAAAAGATACACAAACATTCATCCCCTAAATTTCGTTAAGAATGAGACAATGTTGCAACTCACACCTGGCTCAGGCACCAGCAGGAGGAGGGCACCCTCCAGAGACTGCAGGAGGACGGGGAGGACTCCTCCTCGCCCTGGCTACGCCTCCACTGCTGCCACCAAGGCCTGTAGTACAAGACCTACAGCTTCCGCCCCACCCCAGGCCAGGCTGGGCCCTGGAGCGCACCTATGCCCCTTCCCGGCCCCCAGACTTGCTGCTCCTGCCACAACTAGCGCTGATGCCAATACAATCACTGGGGCCACGGCACCCTCAATGCACCAGCCCACTCTAAAGGCTCCTACCACCTGGCCCCACCCTCCTACCACTGGGGTCAAGCTGCAGTCTCCATCACTGCCACCACTGGCGTGAGGCGAGCTGCAGAGCCTCACCATCTGCAGGCTCCAGCCTCCAGTGTACCACAGGTGCCTCCTCCTTCTCCTCCTCCTCCAGCCTGGCTTGGAGCAGCTGAACTGCAAAGCCTGAAGAGGCTAGAACAGGATTCAGGGAGTAGGAGCATTAGAGATTCACCTTGTCATGCTGGCCACTGGGTGGCAGGTGCCAGTTTCAGCGAAGGCACTCATACCCACCCTCCAAAGTCCAGCCTCTCCTCCTGGCACAAGCTGGCCAGGAACTGGGGCCTGGGGTGGGTGTGAATCCCTTGACTGAAACCAGCCCCTAGCCAGGTCCAGCTGGCCAGGAATTGCTGCGCCAACAAGGGCTGCACTCCTCGAGGAACAGAAATAGCAGAAACTCAGACCCAGCCAGCCCTCCGCACCCAAGTGCCAGTTCCATTCCTGATACCTCCACCCACAGCACCCTGTCCTCCTCACCCCAGTGGTGCCCACTACTCTCCCTGCCGGGTGGCCCCCACATGGACTCCACAACACAGAGCACGAGGGCGAGGGCTGGGGAACCACGGCAGGGGTGTGGGCCCTGCAGTGCTCAGGATTGCCGGAGGAGGAGGAGATCTCCCTCTAGTCTCTAGAGTCCCAGAAGAGGAGAACGGTAACTTCTTTGGAGACAGCAGACCACCACTACCACTGTGGCTGCCACCTCTGCAGCCCGCCAATGCCACTGGCAGTGTAGCCCCAGGATAGTACGCCCAACACACCCCACCCCAGCTGCAGGCAGTATAGCCCCAATACTGCCCCCGAGCCACCCCTCTGCCACAGACACTGTAGCACCTGATAGCGCGCACAGCCTGATGCCACCATGGGTGTTGCAGAACTTGATAGGGCCCCAAGCCCACCCCCCAACCCCTCCACGGGCAGGGCAGCCTCCGATAGTGCACCCCAGCCACGGGCAGTGCAGCCCCTGACCATGCCCCTACACCACCCCGCGCTGTTGGGCATCGTAGCCCCAGGTAATGCCACCCGGCCAGACCCCCAACCCCCGCTTCTCCACGGCGGGCAGTGTAGTGAAAGACAGCGCTACTAACCCGCTCCCCGCCTCGGCAGTGCAGCTCAGCGCACACGGCCTGCCTGGCGCCGTCCCCCGGCCTCCCCTCTCTGCCCCGCCGCCAGAGGCAGCGCAGCCCCCAACAGCCAGACAACCCGCCGCACCGCCAGCAACGCAACCCCAGACAGTGCCCCCAACCGGCCCCCCGCCGCGGGCAGCGCGGCCCCCATAGGACGCCCGACCCGGCCCCCGAGGTGGGCGACGCGGCCCCAGATAACTCACCTCAGCGCCCGCGTTTCTACCGCTCTGGCCGAGCTGCAGTCTCCGACGATGCCGCCAACCGCAGCGGCCTGGCAGGTGGCTCTTTCTCCCCGTCCGACGCCGCCGGCCGTCCTCCTACGGCTCGGACCGCGCTCGGTCACCGCCACCAGCCTCAGGGAGGCCGCGCCCCAGGCCCCGGCCGACTCCAGCCTCCAGCACGCGGCAGGCAACACGCCGTTCTCCTGCTTTGCTGCACCGGGGCGGACGCAGCCCAGGCGCAGACGCAGCACAGCCGGATGTGGCCTGACGCCGCCGCCTCTGCGTGCTCTGCGTGCTCCTCTGCGTGCTCCTCTGCGTGCTGTACGTCCTCTGCGTGCTCCTCTGCGTGCTCCTCTGCGTGCTCAGGATACGGACGTGGGGGCCCAGGCCTCCTCTGATTGGACTTTATTTTCATGCTGTGATTGGTTGTTTTAAGACTTGCTCTCACCCAATCCGAGCATGATAATAAAGTCCAATCCGAGTCAGCCGGGAGGTTTTGTCTCGTTCAATCAGAACATGCAGGACAGGAGCCCCATTTGCATAACCTCAGTTTATAACCGATTCTGAAGGGACGTCGAGCCACCCCAGGGTTCCGTGTCTGCGGGCGGAGCTGTTCCGTGCCCGGCTCAGAGGACCGGGAGGAACGGGAACCGCCGACCCGAGGCTGGAGCCCGCAGCGTTGCGGCTCGGCCGGCGTAGCGGGCGGTTGCGAGGGAGACGGCGGCGCGGCGGGAGCGGTAGGAGGGGAAATCGTTTCGGGGCAGATGGAGGGAGTTAAAGAGGGTGGTTAGTGACAAAGTAAAAATAGGATGACGAGAAGGAGAAGGCGTCCCAAAAACGCTTTGGGGAACAGATGGTGGGAAAACCAGGATGGGGAGCGGTAGGGAGGGAAGGTTTTGCAGAAAGACAGTGGCTGAAAAGCTCGTGAGTAGATCGAGGGTGAGAGGGCGGCACGTGGGAGAAGGAGACGGCGCGGCGCGGCGGGAAACGGGCGGGCAGGAGGGAGCGAAGAGTCTGTGAACAGGCAGCGGGGGGGAAAGTTTCTGGGTAGGCGGACGGGAAAGGGCGGCGAGCGGGAGGGGAGAGAAGGCTTTGCAGAGTGACGGCTGCGAGGGATGCCGGGCCAAGCGTTCTGCGGCAGGCGGAGGAAGAAAAAGAGTCGGGAGAGGGAGGCGGCCGAAGGCGGTCGGGCAAAGACAGTGGGGAAATAATGGTGAGGGACAAAGGTTTTGGGTGGATTTTTAAAAATCACATTATTTGTATTTTTCTTTTGAGTAGTTTGAGTTCTTTATGTATTTTGTGCATTAACCACTTGCCTGATGCATAGTTTGCAAATATTTTCTTCCATTCTCTGTGTTGCGTCTTCATTCTACTGATGGCTGCATCTGCTTTGCAGAAGCTTTTAAGCTTCATGTAGCTCCATTTTTGCTCGTGTTGCTTGTGCTTTTGATGTCTATTTCAAAATTCCTTGTCCTAACCAATTTCATGAAGCATTTATCCTATGTTTTCTTCTCTAGTAGCTTCATAGTTTCAGGTCCTATGTTTAAATCTTTGAGTAGGTTTTTGTGCATGGTAATATTATGGTGTAGATGTATTCTCATACGTGGGGGTGTTGGGTTTTCCTAGCACAGTTTATTGAAGAGTTTGTCCTTCCCGTATGCGTGTTCTTGGTGCCTTTGTTAAAAATGAGTAGACCAGGCCGGGCGTGGTGGCTCACACCTGTCTGTAATCCCAGCACTTTGGGAGGCCGAGGTGGGTGGATCACGAGGTCAAGAGATCGAGACCATCCCGGCCAACATGGTGAAACCCTGTCTCTACTAAAAACACAGAAAAAATTAGCTGGGCGTGGTGGCGCGTGCCTGTAATCCCAGCTACTCGGGAGGCTGAGGCAGGAGAATTGCTTGAACCCAGGAGGTGAGGTTGCGGTGAGCTGAGGTCGTGCCACTGCACTCCAGCCTGGCTCCTGGTGACGGACTGAGACTCTGTCTCAAAAAAAAAAAAAAAAAGAGTAGACTGTAAATTCGTGAATTTATTTCTGATTTCTCTATTCTGGTTCATTTGTCTGTGTCTCTCTGTTATTCATTCATCTGTCTATTCCCCCACCCCTTTTTTTCGATAGTACTATGCTGTTTTGGTTGCTATAGATTCGTAGTATCTTGTGATGCCTTCAGCTTTTCTTTTTTCTTCTGTTCTTTTTATTGAAACCAGTTTGGGAATATGCATCTATGTGTTTTATTTTAAGCAGATAAGATCTTACTAATCACAACTGAGTAAAGTAACAGATTTTCATTACTCCAGCCTTCACAATTCAGTAGCTGCGTATTCATTATCTGAAAACTTCTCTTTTTATTCCAGATTCTTTTGTCTATCTGAGGTACTTTGCATTTCCATGTGAATTTTAGGATGGTTTTTTTTCTATTTCTATGAAGAATGTCCTGTGATTTAACACAGATTGCATCGATTCTGTAGATCACATTGGGTGATAGATATTTTAACAATATTCTTCTAGCACATGGACGTGGGATATCTTTCCATTTACTTTTGTCTGCTTTAATATCTTTCATCTCTATTTTATAGTTTTCATTTGGGATCTTTTTGCCTTCTTGGTTAAGTTTATCCCTCGGTATCGTTTTTTTGATGAAATAGCTTTCTTTATTTTTTTCTTAAGTATTTCACTGGTGAATGGGTGTGCAGCCTCACACAAGCAGAAAGTGAAGGACAGGACAGGTTTGTAAACTGGAAACTTTCTGTTGGGTCCCCACATAACAGACATCCATCAGCAAAGGAATAAATCCTCGCTGGCTGAAGATGTTTATTATGGACTGACTCGCATCCCCCAAAATCCGTATATTGGACTCTTAATCCCTATGTGACTGTTTGGTGATAGGGCTTTTTATTTTTTATATTTTTGAGATGGAGTCTTGCTCTGTCACCAGGCTGGAGTGCGGTGGTGTGATCTCGGCTCACGGCAACCTCCGCGTCCCGGGTTCAAGTGAATCTCCTGCCTCAGCCTCCTGAGTAGCTGGGACTACAGGTGCGCCACCATACCCAGCTAATTTTTGTATTTTCAGTAGAGACGGAGTTTCACCATGTTACCCAGGATAGTCTCGATCTCTTGACCTTGTGATCTGCCTGCCTCGGCCTCCCAAAGTGCTGGGATTACAGGTGTGAGGCACCGTGCCCGGCCAGGGATAGGGCTTTTAAAGAGGTAATTGTGGGTAACACCCCCCATGAGCACCGAGGAAGGAGAACTGTGCAGACCCCAGGCACAACTATTGCCTGAAGAATATCTTAGTTTATAGTGTTATTACTCAGCTGTTTCCTTTATATAATGCTTTATATATAATCATATATTAGTTTATAGAATTAGTGCTTGAAATGTAACTGACTGCTTACGTATATCTAGCATACTTAGTCCCATATAATCTTTCTATATAATCATATGACTCATGTAGCCGGAGCTGCACTGACACATTTAGTGCTGATTTATAGAATCCTTCTGTATAACCATATAGCAATCTGTAGCAGGAGGAATGCCTAGAGCAGTCACAGAACAGAAGCAGCACATGAGAAAACAGCCAGACCAGGACGAGAATCAAAGACCCAGGCGGTGGCGTCCCTGCCTGAAAGGGCACACGCTGTATGGCGGGCTTGGAGCAGGAGCCGCTCCTCCTGATAAAGGAGCTGTAGCACCTTGCATCCAGTTCCCGTGGAAAGTCGGCCTCAGGCCTGAGATCCTGGAAGGAACCGAGGGAGAAGAACCCTCTGGTGTGACCAGTCACGGAGGCTGTACACCCCGTCAGTCTTTTCTCGCTTCTGGGCTAGATCAAATCATCCTCCCATAAATATCCTAAGAGAAGAGCACAAGTCTGTCAGCTCCCACCGCACTGGCTGACAGTATCCTTCTATTAGAAATCCTTTGAAGTCTCCAGCCCCCAGATAAGAAGTGTTGCACATGACACCTGTTGCACACAGCCCATCTCCTTGCCTCGGTGACCTAATAGGGGTGGACCCCTTTTCTGTACATGACCCTCTACTACTGCACATGGCACGGCCCCCTACTGTGCACGGCCCACCTCTCTGCCCAGGTGACATAATGGGGTGGTCCCCTCGCTGTAACTCACATGATTATGTATGCCCTATTACTAAGCCTATAGATGATGACCTCACTCACGACTCTGCCCCCTGCTTGCACCTAATAAATACAGATGCTCTTGGGCATTTGGGGGCCACCACTGACCTCTGCTCACAGGTGGCATGGCCCCCTGAGTCCAGATGCTCTTCATCAGTTCTTCAGTGTCCTGTCTCTTTACTTCTCAGATCCTGCACCTCAACACAGCATAAGAGACACCCCACAACCCTGTGGGGCCCTACAGCCCTAGAGGTAATTAAGGCTGCATAAGGTCATAAGGTTGGCCCTGATCCAATAGGACTGTCATCCTCATAAGAGGAAGGGACACCAGGGGCCACACAGAGAGGAGACTGTGTGAGGATATTGCAAGAGGTGGTCATTTGCAAGCCAAGGGGAGGGGCCTCAGGAGACCCCAACTCTGCTGGCACCTTCATATTGGACTTCTGGCCTCCAGAACTGGGAGAAAATACGCTTCTGTTCTTTGAAACACCAAATCTGTGCTATCTTGTTATGGTGGCCCTAGATAACTAACATCGTGTTTGAGCAGAATCTCTGGCTAACCTCTGGTATGGGCAGATTCAGAAGGAAAAGACCCAGATTGAACAAGGCTCCCCCTAGACTGTAAGTGGAACAGAGGTGGGGGCTGGGTCTGAGCTGTTTCTCTCTGTATACACGACACCCTCACAGAACCCAGCACACAGTAGCTGTCCTATAAATATCAGACGGACAAATAAACAGGTGAGACAAGGACTGGCTGGAGGCTCTGCCCACATCAGGACCTCGGAGAGCTCCGGACCTCAGAGAGCTGGAGACCTCGGAGAGCTCCAGACCTCAGGCTGGGAACTCTCTGCCCGGGACTCCGGTGGCCTAAAGGTCTTTCTGGATCAGCTTTGCCCTCTTCTTTGATTGAGCCTAAAATTCGATACCTCTACCTAAGGAAGTACACGGAGGCCTTTGGGATCCCCATGGACCATCTCAGTGCCTCGGACTCCTGTGGGGCTTGATATTTATGGCACCCATGTTGGTATTTACCCCACGTGGGAGCCCTGAAAGACGGACAGATGCAGTGTCTGTGCATGTGAGGGCATCCTGGGAAACTAAATTGTGACATGGTTTGAAATAGGTAGAAAATGGACAATTTTGTGAATAACGTTTTAAAAATAAAATGATCCCAGTACCATTGAATAAGAATCTATAAAACATAACTAAGTTATGTAAACTGCTAGCCAGATGGTGGAGTCAGGAGGGGCAAGCGCGGGAACCATCCTGTCACTTGAACAAGGAAGGTGGTGCGTGCCAGGTGGGAGAGCCCGGCCTTCTCCCAGAACCCCCCCAGCTTCGCCCCACTTGGTCCTGTGTCCTCACCTGTTGCCTCTCCTGATGTCTTCCTTCCAGCTTGGTCTGTCTCTCTCTGGACTTGCTTCCCCTCTCAGTCTCCCTGGTAACTCTTTCCTGTCCCTGTGTGAGAGTCCCTTGGAGAGAAGGCAGCCCCAGCTCCCGCAAGCGGTCCCTGAAATACCCTCGTCCCTACCTGCTCCAGCTCCCTTGTCAGTATATGACAATATCTTTGTAGTAAAGCACGGAGGAACTGAGCATGCTCAGCCCCCTTGCTGTTTGATGTCCTGCGCAGCCTCAGGACTCTGCCATGGTCTCCACCGGCAAGAAGGCCTTCGCCAGATTTGGTACCTCCAGGCTGGGCTTTTCAGCCTCCACAACTAATTGTACTAATTGCCAATTTATTTATGAAGCATGACTTGGATTGAACAAGACAAGCTGGGTCAAGCATTTGAAGATGCTTTTGAGGTACCGAGGCAACATACCACTTTAGATCCTCAGTACTCCCCTGATGACAAAAATTTCCTGTCTTTCACAACTGTTGTCTTCACGTCAGAGGAAATTCCAGCTGTTATGAGGGTTGCCTACGGAGGAACCTGCTTACATTTGGAGAACTGTAGCAGCTGGGCTGTGGACTTCTGTTCTGAAGCAAATGTTCATCAACCACTGCAGAGCATAACTGAAAACCAGCTGGGACAACCTGCTGTTCTCCAGCAAGAGGACGAAAAGGCAGGAAGAAGCTCTCGCTACTTGAATACCTTCACACATCCCTGTGTAATTCTGAGATAGCATCTTGTATTCAGTGGGAAGATAAAACCAAAGACACCTTTCGGTCTGTAACAAAAAACAAGGAAACTTCCGAACTCTGGGGGAAGAGGAGAGACAACCGGAATGCCATGACTTTCCAGAAATGGCCAGGGCGCTGAGGAGTTGTGGAAGAACTGGGGACATCACCAAAACCCAGTGCCCTATCAGCGAGGCGCTCTCCTGGCTTTTAGGGTTTATCTCCAACTTCTGTTAACTGGCATTTGTATACTTAAAATTTGCATCACAGTTATTTAAACCAATATATTCTTGATCGGGTTGATCATATTGTAAGCAGAAGAACTCTTTCCCTTAATAAAAGCCAACTCTGCTGTGAGGTGGAGGTCGGGGGCGGGTCTGGCGGAAGCCCACCTGCTCACCTCGCTCACGCTCACCTGCAGCGTCCAGCCTTCGTTCTCTGCCATGCCGCCTCCAACAGTGTTTTTACGAGTTTTCATTCTCATCAAAGGGGCGCAGATTAAATGACGTCCTCACCCCACACAGTGCCCTACCCTTCCCCTTCGACCGCAGAGGGCTGCCGGGAGCGAGGAGACCTAGTGTCGGCCACGGCACTGAGTCAGAAGACACGGGGTCCCTGCCGGCTTTCCGAGTGCTGGCTGCGAACCGCTGAGCTCAGTCATCGAGTCGGCGCCTCTGTCCTGGGTGTGGGCGTCACCACCCTTCACTTCTGCTGCTGTGGAAACCTGTGTCCTCGGGACAGAAATAGGAGGAGGAGGAAGAGGCAGCAGCTGGCTGGGAGGCTCCATGGAGAGGAGGCCTCGGAGGGCAGGGGTCAGGGATCCTCATCAGAACCTGCCGGCAGTGGGGGAATCAGCCTGCACCACAGGTGGCGGGATGCCACACGGAGAGGTGGCGGGTGGAGGACGCGCTGCGCAACGTCTTAAAGCCCCAGTTCACTGGGGTGCAGTGGGGAGCTGTGGAGAGGAGTTTTATGAGCCGTTGCTGCCCCCGATTCAGAGCCGACACCGCCCTTCTGTGTCTGTCCCCTGCACTGAGCACCCTGTGTGACCCGGAGTGGATACCCCGTGTGCATGACGATGCTGGGCAGGTCACCCTGGCGTGCTGCAGGGTGAGTTGGCTGGCAGAGCCTCCTGCAGGTTTCTGGGCAAGGGGATAGGGCTGAGCTAGTTGGGGCCAGGACCAATCGTCACTGTCCCAGGACACCCGCAGGCCGTGGGGACGCAGAGGAGAGAAAGGGGGCAGGAGAGAGGGTTGGAGGCTGTTGGTGTTGTGGACACAAGCAGGTGTGTGGCCTCAGCAGGTTGGGTCTGGCTCAGGGGAGTGGTAACAGCGGGAAGGAATAGCAGCCCCTTTGAAACTGACGTCTGCAGACCTCCCTGGCTGGCCTGGAAAGGTGAGAGTCCAGGGAGGGCTTTTCCTTTCTGTCCAGTAGGGACAGGCGCTGAGGGAACTCATTCATAAGGAAGTGGCCGCAGTGCAGTGACCAGCTTTAAGGAGGGTGCACACAGGCAGGTGCTGGCCTATCTTGCCTTTACTCTGAAGGGTGAAAGTTCATTAGAGTGACTTGTGGTGGATTCAGCAGCATTAAAATGCCAATGAATTAAGGTAATAGCGTGACACAGTCATTGATTTCTTGCTCACACAGTCGTGGCAGGTGTGTGGCCTGCAGGCGGCTCTTTCCTATGGGCCATGTAGAGACCCAGGTCTCTTCCCACCCGTGGCTCTGCCTTCCCCAGAGCCATGGCATCTGTGTCCAGGTGAAAAGGGAAAGATGGCATGGAGGAGGCACACCTGGGCCTCCCTCAGGAGAGACCTGTGTCCCACAGCCACACGACAGCAGGGGAGGCCACAGGGCTGGCTGGATGACACGCCGTGCTGCCCGGCTGCCTTGCTGTGAAGTTCCCAAATCTGAAAGCCGTTCATCAGAAGTGCAGAATAATGTTCTGTACTCAAATGTGGCTCTAGTTAATAATCTTTGCTTGTCTATTATTTAACTATCAGTGGATTAGAAAGATTTCTTGGTCAGAAATAGAAATCTCGGCTGGTATTTGCAGGACACATTAGCATTCCTGTCCCCTGTGCGTCGCTGTGTCTGGGGGAGTGGAGACTGCTGGCCCCAGGACTTTTTTGCCATTGTTCTGTTACAAATGCTTGACATTCCCCAGAACCTCGCAGGGGTTCACCCCTGTCATGGGTTTTCTAAAGGCTGATTCCAGGCTGGGTCCAGGCACTTTTGTTCAGGGGCAAAGAGGCGGAACCTGCCAAGCCTCCCAGGGCTCCTTGTAGGCAGGAGGCCCCTCCCCTGTGAGGCTCCAAGTGCCCCCACCCCCACCACTATGCAGCCTGAAGTGGGCACAGAGTCCCTGGTGTGGTCTGCCAGGCCCCCTCCCTCTGGGCTGCTCAGAACAGCCCCTCCAACCTACGGGAGGAAGAAGAGGACATCTGTGTGTCTGGGCTGCTGGCAGTCTTGCTTGCGTAGGACGCATCAGCTCGGGGAACTCTAGGCGTGACTCCCGTGGCAGCTCGGGTGGCCTGGGAGCCTGTTTCCTCTGGTGCTGCCCTTGGGTTCTGTGAGTGGACCCACCTCGCACGTGCGGGGAGTTGTCATCTTGTCCCCTGCAGCTAGGGCTGCCTTGAGGTCACCCCGTTCACCCCTGGAGGAGGCCAGTGCTTGGGGCTTTGTGTGAAGCCGGCACCCTTGGGTGCTGCCCACTAGGGGGCGTGTGGACACAGGGCAGATGCCATCTCTAGGCTGCCCTCTGCTGACCGTCCTGCCCAGGCCTCCCTCCCCCGGCCTCCCTCGGCTGCCCTCCCTTCACCTCCCTCCCCCACCACCCTCCCCCGGCCTCCCTCCCCCGGCCTCCCTCCCCAGGCTGCTCTCCCTTCACCTCCCTCCCCCCACCGGCCTCCTCCAGCCACCCTCCCCAGCCCGCCTTACCCCACCTCCCTTCCCCGGCTTCCTTCCTCCCTACACCTTCCTCCAATACCCTCCCCTGGCCTCCATCCCCCCAGCCTCCCCCAGTATCCCTCCCCAGGCCCCCCTCCCTTCACCTCCCTCCCCCACCTCCCTGCCCAGCCCACCCTCCCCCAGATGCCCTCCCCCACCTCCCTCCCCAGGCCTCCTTCCTCCCGACACCTTCCCCCAACACCCTCCCCAGCCTTCCCTCCCCCAGAGGCCCTCCCCAGCCCGCCCTCCCCTGGCTGCCTCCTTGACCCTCCTCTGCTGATCACCATTTCTTCTTAAAGGGCAAAAGGTGGCAAAGCTGTGATGCCAGTCCCAGCAGGCTCTTGTTAGGCATCAGCGTTCCCAACTCAAATGCCAGTGTGGGGGCCTTGCCCCACGTCTGCCTGCTCAGCACCTCTCTCCGCCTCCATGACTAGCATTAATTAGATGCTGAATGTATATTCTAAAGCAGTTCTCAAGTTTTGGGGGTAAATTTCCCTAGCATATCTAGAATAGGTTGCAGGAGATTGCAGTTAGGTGTTGAATACACGCCATTTTTTACAAGATGACAGTGTAGGAGCTGCCTAATGTATAAAAGGGTTGCTCGATCCGAATAATGAAGATGAGATGGTTTATGGCAGAAGGAGCCTGCGGATTAGGAGTGAAACGAGTGAGGGTGAACCTGGATGGACCCGCCTGGGCTTAGCAAAGAAAGAAGGAAGCGCAGCACGCCTGGGGTCGCGCCACCCCGACGAGAGCACAGCAGGCCCCGCTCCTCTGTGTAGTCTCAGACGTGCCCACAGGGGCGGGCAGGGAGCCAGGCTGAGCAGGGCTGGGGCGTCAGGGTTAGTGTGTGTTCTTCACCCCGTCCCTGGATCCTTTACTTCTAAGTATAGGCGCGGCCTCACAGCGCACGAGGCCTTTCCTTTCAAGGCTGCCGTGTCTTGTGCGTCTTCAGCCCTCTGAAACAGAGGCCTGAGGAGGAGAACCAGTCGGTGGCTGCCGGACCCGCCCCTGCCCAGCCCGTCCGACCTGGAGGCCGTGATGGTGATTCCAGATCGGAGAGCCTGGCCCGCGGTGCTCCGCGTGTCCTTCCCGCGAGGGGCCTGGCGCAGGGCACCCTGCCGCTTCCGCCCGTGTTCAGTGAGCCCGCGGAACGGTGGTTCCTGTGGGTCTCTGCGTACTTCCAGAGTGGAAACCTTCGTGTTTTGGAGGGAAACCGTGGAACGGGAAGGAGGTTATCGTAGGTAGCGTGGGTGCAGTTACCGAACGATAGTGGTTTTCATGGAATTAACTAGATCATCTTGCAAATGAAACTCTCTGTGGTAGAAATGCTCACTCTGCCCTGAGTGGCTGTTAAACTGTCCTTTGCTTCAGAGCAGCGGACGGGAGCGCATTTCTGTGACAGGTTCACGGTGTGCAGGTGCCGGTGAGCCTGGCTCTTCAGTGCCTGTGAGGGATCCGGGGGGCTGGCAGCTGAGGGGCCAGGACCTGGCTGGGAAAGGAGGGTGGTTGGGCTGGGCTTGTCCCAGGTCAGGGTGCAGGGTGGGATCCCCACCACCCCAGCAGAGCACAAAGCAGGAAAGGCCGGCGGGACCTGGCCCGAGGGACCCTCTGCAGCTCCTGCCTTCTGGGCCTAGGGCAGCGGACAGGCTGTCAGCATGCAGCATCCAGGATCAGCCTGTTGAGCAGTGCAGCTGCTCCACTGTGAGATGCACCAGGCGTGTAACAGACAGACAACACGCCCAAGGTCGGCGTGAAAAAGGTGAAAATAGCTCGATACTTTTTACATCGATCCGGTGTTGACGTGACGGGATTTGGTTATGTTGCGTTACGTAAAACATATTTTCAAATTAATTTAACCTGTTTATGTTTACCTTGTTACGACGAGGCGGATAGAAACTCGCAGATGAGGTGCTTTGAGTGCTCCGTCTAGACCCACGCTCTTGGGGGTGCAGGCAGCTCTGGCAGTCAGTCCGGATTGTGTGCTTGGAGCTAGGTTGATTGCAGTGGCGACCTGGACGATTTGTACACACAGGGCAGGTTTACCAACGCTTATACAAGGGGAAGGCATCCGCGGGGGCGGCTCAGGAAGAACCCTACAGGATGTGACCTGGGGCTGCCATCCTGGCCCTGACGCCAACGACCACCACAGCCTGGACCTGCAGCAGAAAATGAGCGAATACTAGGCTCCCCACCCCATCCCGCAGTAGGATATGAAGGAAACTGGGCTCCCCCACCCCGTCCTCTAATAGGATATGAGGGCACTGGACTTCCTCTCCATCCTCAGGATATGGGGGGCACTCAGCTTTCACCCCATCTTCTAATAGGATATGGGGGGCACTGGACTGCCACCCTGTCCTCTTATACGATTTGAGGGTACTCGGCTTCCACCCCGTCCTCTAATAGGTTATGAGGGCACTGGGCTTCCTCTCCATCCTCAGGATATGGGGGGCATTCAGCTTTCACCCCATCTTCTAATAGGATGTGGGGAGCACTGGACTCCCACCTTGTTCTCTAATAGGATGTGGGGAGCACTGTCCTGCAGCGGGCATCGGGGGGCGTTCGCTGGACTCAGCAGACCCTCCTTCCCTCCTCACTATACGCTTCTCCTCCGGCATCCCAGTGGCTCCATTCCTTGAGGGGCTTTTTTTCACCTGATAAATAATTCACGTCTGTTCATACAACGAAACTGCACCGTGGCTGTGTCGTGGGATGGCATTCCTGGGTCCTGTGGATTTCCGCTGGCCCCCTCACGCTCCATCGAGCTCCTTTCTGTGGTGACTGTTTCTGCCTTTCTTCTCCATCCAGCCCCTTGGCCCTCTCCTCATCCGTCTTTCCTCCCCATCATTTGCCTCGTTTTGCTTTTCATCCGTCTCTCACTTCCCACCACGTTTGCCCATCTGGGAACCTCCGCAGAAGCATCCAAAGCCACTAACAACCGTTTTGCTCTTGGGGAAGAACACAGGGCGCTTTCCTCTCTGTTCCTTTCGCGAGTTCTCAGCTCCTGTGTCCTGTGCATCCGACTCCCGTCTCGGGCGTGTTGCAATGAAGTTTCTGTCACTGTGTGAAGTAGCTGCAGGCTCCCGGGATTCTCCAGGGATGTCGCTTCACATCACGTCCAGTCTTTCCCTGTCACGTGGCCCCTCTGATATGTGTGCCAGGGCGGGGGGCACCAGGTCTTGGTGAGTGCTGGCGTCCCGCAGACCCTCAGTGTTGCTGTCGCTGTTGATTCTCCGAAGCCCGGAACATTCTTCCCCTGGAGACCTGCATATCCACCCGTTTTCCTCCAGGACTGGGCGCCTGCTGCCTCCAGCCTCCCTTTCTGTGTCCCGCTCCTCAGACGCCTTCCCGTCTCCCGTTTTTTCTCTTGGCCAAGCCCACTCTTCTGGAGAAAGCTGGTCATGCCCAGCGGGGACAAGAACGAATGTGACGAGTGCCCAGACCTGCATCCACGGCCGCACCGGGGTGGCTCGCAGGGCAGCCCGTACCCCTCATTCCGGGCTTCACGGGCCACGGCTGAACACGCCGTGCACCTGGGACGTGGCACTGTGGCTCTCCCCACCAGGCCTCCCCCAGCAGGGCCCTGGGACCCTGGCTGGCTCTTCCAGAAGATGGGCCAGCTGGCTTCCCCACCGAGCACAGCTGCACAGTGTGTGCGTCGGCCACGGTTCGCTGCACCGTCCCTGACCGCACTGTTGGCACTCCGGGCACAGCAGCACCCTGCCCTCCGGAGCTTACGCCCTACAGGGGAAGCCAGATGCTGCCCAGACAACCCCAGTAGTCACATACACACTTACACTGTGACAAGTGCTGCCCACCCACAGCCTGGTGCGGCAGGTCAGAGCTGGTCAGAGAGCGCGGGGGAGGCTTCTGGGGAGAAGGCTCTGGCTGAGCTCTGCTGGGAGCTGGAGCTGGATGGCGCAAATGGGAACAGCCAGTGCCCAGGGTGGGGCTGGTCTCCCAGTCCCCTGACCTGCAGAACAGGGAGTGTGGCCTTCATTCAGGTCCACCCCGTGCGTCTTTCCCTTGCACTCCGCTGAAGGCAGGGCTGGTGGCTTGGGCTGAAGGACAGCGAGGAAACTCGTGTGGAAGTGGGAGACGGCTTACGGGGCCCCTCTCTGGTTTTCGAGCCTTCAGTGTTGAAGCCCAGTCCACACAGCGTCTGCCCGGCTGGGTGCAGGGTTGTCCAGCACTGCAGTGTCTGACCCTCCCCGTCTGTCACTGGCTGGCTTGGTGTGGAGCCACAGAGAGGCTGCCCCAAATAACTCACATTCCAGGGCAGGGTAGAACGTTTGCCTCCCCGTGAGGGTCTGTCTCCGGCTTTGTGCTGGCTGCAACCCCGAGTCTGCCACTGAGCTCCCTGCAGGGTGATGGGTCCGCAGATAAGAATAGCTCGATTTTTGCTGGCACTGTCTGGTTTTAGCTATTTTTACCTGAGAAAAAACTTCATTCATGTGCTCCGTGATTACAGGGCTAGTGATGAAGGGGTTACCTCAGAAGAGGCAGCAAATTCACTTTAGAAACTTCCGTTTTAACATTTTATATTCCTGGTCTTACAGTTTTCCTGTTTGTTTAGATTTGAAATGCCAACAGTTTGAGGAAAAACGCGTTAGGTGTGGGAGCAGAACCTCGCGGCTCTCTTCCCGTTTTACTTTAGTGAAGTTCTGAGCTGCGTCAGGCCCCGCCCCTGTTTACCAGGGTCCTCGTGTATCGCAGGGAGTTCCCCCTCCCTCCCCTGTGTTGCTGGAGGGGGGTTGCTGAATACAAAGTGTCACTCTTAAGGGTTATACAAATTATTTAGAAATGCACAGTGTCCGCAGTAACCATGTGCGACGAATCCTGCATGAGTATTTCTGGAACCGGGAGACTTTTTAAGATCATATATTCATTGACTCAACAAGTCTTCACTGGGTGTCCGTTGTGTGCTGGGCACCATTCTAGGGGCTGCTATTCTAGTGTTAAGGGTTTATTTCCAGGCTGCCCTGCACTGCCCTTCCCGTCCCTTCCCTTTCCTTTCCTGGCTCTCTTTTCTTTTCTTTTCTTGAGATGGAGTTTCGCTCTTGTTACCCAGGCTGGAGTGCAATGGCGCGATCTCGACTCACCGCAACCTCCGCCTCCTGGGTTCAGGCAATTCTCCTGCCTCGGCCTCCTGAGTAGCTGGGATTACAGGCACGCGCCACCATGCCCAGCTGATTTTTTGTATTTTTAGTAGAGACGCGGTTTCACCATGTTGACCAGAATGGTCTCGATCTCTTGACCTCGTGATCCACCTGCCTCGGCCTCCCAAAGTGCTGGGATTACAGGCTTGAGCCACCGCGCCTGGCCCCGGCTCTCTTTTCTATTCTGTTTGTCTGTGAGTCTGTCCTGATGCTAGTACTGTTCTAATTATTGCAGCTATGCAGTAAATTTCAAATTCAGGAAGTATGTGTGAATCGTCTAATTTCGTTATTCTTTTTCCAAGATAGGTTTTGCTATTTGGGGCTCCTTATAATTCTATGTAAATTTGGGGACCTGTGTTTTCATTTCTGCAAAAAAAAAAAGCCATTGCAATTTTGACAGAGTGCATTGAATTTATAGATGATTTTGGTATTTACGTCTCAGCAATATTGTCTTTCTGTCTGTGAACACGAGACGTCTTTCCATAATTTGTTTCTTGAATTTCTTCCTCAATATT
This sequence comes from Aotus nancymaae, assembly GCF_030222135.1. Taxonomy (NCBI): domain Eukaryota; kingdom Metazoa; phylum Chordata; class Mammalia; order Primates; family Aotidae; genus Aotus; species Aotus nancymaae. The sequence goes on along the minus strand of NW_026988422.1, from coordinate 89,178,885 downwards.
TTGCAGTTTTTAGCATATAAATCTTTCGCTTCCTTGGTTAAACTTATTTCTAGGTATTTAATTGTTTTGAATGCTATTGTAAATTGAATTGCTTTCTTAATTTCCTGTTCATATTGTTCATTGCTGTTGTACAGAAATACAAACACCCGTTTTCACATGTTAACCTGGTACCCTGTAACTGTTGAATTTTTATATTAGCTCTAGCAGCTTTTTGTGGATTCTTTGGAATTTCCTCTGTGTAGGAACATGTTATCTGCGAACAGAGAGAGTTTACCTCATCCTTGCCCATCTGAGTGCCTTTCATTGGTTTATTTTCTGTGGGTTGTCTCTTGCTGCGCTGGAACTTGCAGCACAGTGTGAGCAGAGGTGGCAGCAGCGGGCACCCCCGTCTGCCTCCCGATCTGGGGGGATGTTCGGTCTTTCACCGTGGATGATGATGTTAGCTGTGGGTTTTTCATGCAGACTTTGTATCGCGTGAGGAATTTTCTCCCATCCTTGTTTTCCAAGAGCTTTTTTTTCCGAAAGGGTATTGGATTTACAGATGCCTTTTCTGCAGCGATTGAGATGATCGCGTGGGTTTTCTTCCTTCGTTCTGCGACTGCAGTGCATGACACTGACTGATTTCCTCACGTGGAACCACCCTGTGCTCCTGGGATCAATCCCACGCGGTCATGCTGAACAGTCCTCGTAACCTACTGTTGGATTCTGTTCCTGACAGTGTTTTTAGGTGTTTTGCGTCTGTATTAATAGGGATGTTGGTGTGTAGTTTTCTTTTCCCAGGATGTCTTCATCTGGCTTTGGGATCTGAGAAGTGCTGACCTCATACAATGAGTTAGGAAGCGCTCCCTCCATTCCGGTTTTTAAAAGGAGTTTGTGAAGGACAGCTGTCTGCTCTTGTGACTGGCCCGGTCATGGTTCCTTCTCCCTCTGTCGCACTCTGAGCCCCCCTGTCTAGACACACCTGTGTGGTAGATGCTTCTAGAACCACATCTCCAGCCCAACCACTACTCCAAGCACCAGACCCATACAGCAGTCAGTCCACTCCATGGTTCAGTAGGCATCTCAATCTGAACTTCCCCCCAGATGTGCTTCTCCAGTCCCTCCCACCTCAGGTCCACCTGCTGGTCAGGCCCCAGACCCTTGAATTGCTGGCTCCCCTAGGTGGGGATTCCAAGGAGGTATAGATGGGGATTTAAGCAGTGAGGGGCGTGTGTGAAGCCGCATAGACTGTAGCATCCGTGGGAGAGTCAGGGAGCCAGGACAGCGAGAAATAACAGCAACTTAGAGAAACGCCCAGCCACACCGCAGGATTGTGTTAGGGAACCCCCACCCCCGTCCCCTGCTGCTCAGCACTAGCAATGCCGGGGACAGGACCCAGAAGAACCAAGCACCTCCACCACCCACGCGCCGCGTCCAGCCCGATTCCTGTGTTCCTTCCGCATCTCACGTGGTGCATCTCTTGGCAAAACTGGGCATATCTGCACACCAGCTGCACGGGGTCCCGTGATGTATGGTGCAGGCTCCAGCTTCTGCATGCTGGAGGGCATCAGGGTGTGGTCAGTAACTCACAGTGTCTGCCTCTATGCTCTGGATCCTTTCTCTCCACGGCCAGCCTTTCGGCAGTCCTGCCCCCTCTGCCTTTACAGGCCCTGCTTTGACCATTTCCTACGACCCCTGCCACGCCCCTTCACCCAGCCTCATCACTTTCACCGAGACCAGGCAGCCACTTCCCCTTAATCTCCTGCCTCGGCCTGCTGAGCTGCCTGAAATGTGAGTCAGAGCAGGTCGCTTCCTTTCCAACCCCGTCCCCTCTGAGTGTCCCCACATTCGCTGTGCTCGTCAGCTCACCAGATCTGCCCCCAACACAGCGCCTTTGCACAGGTGGCTCCGGTAGGGAGGTGGAGGTTACAGAGAGCTGAGATCACACCATTGCACTCCAGACTGGAGTAACGAGTGAAACTCTGTCTCAAAAAAAAAGAAGTCCCAAGTGGCTTCCTCTCGATGTCTGCTCAGCCTCCATCAGACAGGCCTTCCTTGACCGGATTAGTGTTTTCTGTCCACTGGTTTATTTCCCTCCACTAGAATGTCAGGTCTCCAAAGATGGGGGCTGTGCTGTGACTGGCCAGTGACAGCTGCTCAATAAGTGCTTTTTGAATAAACCAAGCTATCTTAGTCGTCCGTGTTTTGGAAAAACTTCTTAAAAAACATCCCTAATTCCATGGATCCATAGCAAAGAAGAAACCGGGTCCGTAGAGACTGGGGCTGAGAAAGCCCATGAAAGACACCTGGGCCAAGAAAGCCCCACGCACTGCCACTTTCTGCAGAGCAGAGTGTGACAGGGACGAGCTCCAACCACGGGCCCCAGAGTCTCCAATGAGAGTGAGATTCCGGGCTGCACCCTGACCGTCCTGGAGGTGCTGAACAGGATGAAGTCGTTCATTCTGGAGGCATGCCAGCATTCTTGGGTCCTGCTCTGGCAGGAGCTGTGGGACCACCCAAGCTTATGAGGTGGCTCCCATCCTGGACAGCACCGTGGGCAGTATTGTCACGGGGAGAGGGGGTGGGAGGAGGATGAGGCAGGAGTTTTGGGGCCTCAGGTAGGGGCCGGCCACAGAGGGACACCCAGATGCCCAGGACAGAGGGCAGGGACAGGTCAGCTCCGTGCCTGGGCTCAGGGTTGGGGTTGGAGGTTCTAGGAAGCAGAGCAGGTGAGCAGGGAACAGTGAGAACACAGGTGTAGACGGAGACTCACGGGGGACACAGACATAGGTTCCAGGGAAGCCTAGACAGGCAGACACTCAAGGGTGGCCTAGACAGACATTTCCGGGAGGGGTAGACGGGGACTCCAGGGAGGAATAGACAGGGATTCCAGGCAGGCCTAGACTGGGATTGCAGGGAGGCCCAGACGGGGATTCCAGGAAGGTGTAGATGGGGATTGGTGTAGACAGGGATTCTAGGGAGGCTGCATGTTCCATAGGAGGACGGCTCCCCGGTCTCCCTGACCTTCATGCACTCTGTAACCTGTGACAAAACGGAGCATGATCTGTAAATGAGCACATCTGTACCGCAGTTTTTGGGATGGTGCAGGGTGGGCGTGAGAGACAAGACGTGGAGGGGAGGTTTCTAGATGGAGGTGGGGTGCACGTGAGGCGCTTCTGGGTGGGGCCGACTCTATGAGACCTTTCCTAGCTGAATTCCCAGCAGGAAGCTGGTGCCCAGAGCAAGAACCCTGCACGTCGCCTTCCTGGACTAACGGGCAGGAGAGGGACTTTGGGGAAGCACTTAGTAGACGGAGGCATTAAAACTGCATATAAGTCTCTCAAGATTGTAGCATTAATGTGAAAAAGAACTATTCTTTCAAATTTTAAATTCACAGAACTCATTTTATTTGCAACATTCAATATTCACACTCAAAAGTACAAGATTCTGCGAGAAAACGTAAGTAAAAAACAAACAAAAAAAACCCCTGCATATGCGGAAAAGGCCTGTTCCAGGGGCCAGACGCCCCACGGCACCTGCGTCGGGGGAGGGGTGCGGGGGAATCCGGCCTTGGCTGAAGCGCTTGGTTCTCCCGAGAGGGGAGCGGAGGGTCTGCGCCGTCCACACCCGCGGAAATCCGGAGCCGTCCGCCCAGACCAGGGAAGTCGGGCCCGTCGTGGGCACTGGCAGAACTCGCGGCTCAGATCCTCCGCCCCGGGGGGTTCCCACTCGTGCGTCTGCGCTGCGGGCAACCGGGGCCCGTCGTCTCCACCCGCGGAGGCCGGTGCGGCGCGGCCGCCACAACACGGCAGGTCCCTGAGCCCCGAGAACAAAAGCCGCCGCCGCCGCGCTAGGGAGGAGCCCCCGGGGGGGACCCGGCCCCGCCCCCTCTCCCGGCCCCGCCCCCTCTCCCGGCCCCGCCCCCTCTCCCGGCCCCGCCCCCCTCTCCCGGCCCCGCCCCCTCTCCCGGCCCAGCGCGCAGCGGGACCGCGCGGAGTTCGCGGAAAGCGTTCGAGAGGCGCGGCGTCAGCGGTGGGTCTCAGCGTGGCAGACGGCGGAGGCGGCCCGGGCGCGGGGGTGAGTGGGGGGGCGCGCGGGGGTGAGTGGGGGGGCGCGGGGGGGGGTGAGTGGGGGGCCGCGGGGGGGTGAGTGGGGGGTGAGTGGGGGGGCCGCGGGTGGGTGAGTGGGGGTCGCGGGGGGGGTGAGTGGGGGGCGCGCGGGGGGGTGAGTGGGGGTCGCGGGGGGGGGGGTGAGTAGGGGAAGCGCGGGGGGGTGAGTGGGGGGCCGCGGGGGGGTGAGTGGGGGTCACGGGGGGGTGAGTGGGGGGCGCGCGGGGGGGGTGAGTGGGGGGCGCGCGGGGGGGTGAGTGGGGGGCCGCGGGGGGGTGAGTGGGGGTCGCGGGGGGGGGGAGTGGGGGGGCGCGCGGGGGGGTGAGTGGGGGGCGCGGGGGGGGGTGAGTGGGGGGGCCGCGGGGGGGGGTGAGTGGGGGCCGCCGGGGGGGTGAGTGGGGGGCGCGCGGGGGGTGAGTGGGGGGCCGCGGGGGGGTGAGTGGGGGCCGCGGGGGGGGTGAGTGGGGGGCCGCGCCGGGGTGAGTGGGGGCCGCGCCGGGGTGAGTGGGGGCGCGGGGGGGTGAGTGGGGGGCCGCGGGGGGGTGAGTGGGGGGGCGCGGGGGGGTGAGTGGGGGCGCGGGGGTGACTGGGGGGCGCGCGGGGGCGAGTGGGGGGGGGCGCGGGCGGGCGCGCGCCGGGATTGGGTGGGTCGCGGCGCCGCGGGGCGCGCTGGGGGTCCTGGCGGGGGTCCTGGGACCCGCCCGCGGCTGCTGCAGGAGCGGAGGGAGCTTTTCCGGGCCCCGTTTTCTTTGCAACCCCGAGCGCGGGGCATTCTGTGAAATGTCTTCGCCAAACCTGAGCTGCTGACTTAACCTGTGGGATAAAACCGTGATCCGTGGCGCCGGAAACAAAGACTTTTTACTTGAAAATACCCCGGCCGGCTTTCGTGTTGCCATGCCGGTTGATTTAAGAAAGAAATTTCCAGGTAAAACAAGACGATTTTTCGGGTTTTTCAGTGTCTCGGGCTTCCCTCTCCCCGTTTCGCGTGACGCCGAAGCGCCCTCCAGGTAATCACCGTCTGCTCCTGTTACCCAGCAGCACTTTTGCTTAAAAAGTTTAGTTGCTCAGTCCCGGTGTCTAATTAAGATTTAAAGCACATAATTAAAAATTAAGTTAAATGCCGTCTAAACGGTGCGTAATTGTCACTTCTGGCTGAGCCGTGGGCAGCCGGGGGGCCCTGATTCAAGATACCTGGGAAGGTCGGTTTCTCGTGTAAACTGGACGAAGGTGAGTTTAAACTTTCAGTGTCCCGCAGCCTGCCTCGAATTCGCGAAATTCCAGGTTCTCCGGGTCGGGAGGAACTTGAGAGGGTTTTGGGAGGCCGACATTCCTGAGATCTGTGAGAGATCCAGCAGTTACGTTCTTGATGGGACCGTAACCCCCTGGACAGCTGTCCGTGGTGACCCCCACCGAGAAGCGGGTTCATACTCACTTGTGCTTCTGAGGAGACACCGGGTTTTTATTTCACTGTGCGTCCAGCATCTGGTGTGCAAATGCAGGTGTGGCCTTGGCCGGGAGTACACAGGCCTCCGAACCTGCAGCCAGGATGCCAGGTGCCCCGTGTTAGCCGGAGGCCTCTCATCTTTTATCCTGGTACAGGGGGCCCTGCAGGCCTTCCTGGTGGGTGGGTCGGTCTAGTCTGACATGGCCTTTGTGGGGTCTGTGACACTGCTTAGCTCTCGCGCCGGCTGGTGGTCTCACAGAAATTCTTCATTATTTGTAAAGTATCCCAAAAATGCTGGGCTGAGGAAATAATTTGCCCCAAGGCTCTCTGAGACCTGTGTTCACAGGCTCTTTGATCCAGCCAACACCGGAGGCCCCGCATGCCCAGATCTCAGAGATTTTTGTGGGAAATCATTTGAGTCCAGCTCAGACACCGCTCCTCCCTCTTTCTAAACAGAATGAGTTTGTCCTCTCTTTGCATCTGAACGAAAGTCAGGCCATCTAGAGCCTCCTGACCCTAACCTCAGACCTCCAAGGTGGGGCCACTCGTTCTACACGTGGTGGAAATTGAGGCTTCAGCGCCTGCCCAGCGTCTCAGTGCCAAGAAGCAGCGAAGCTAGGCTTCAGCCAAACTCGAGGCCCTGGTTCCGCTTCGCCCCTCAAGGGCCCTGAAATTCTGGTGTCTCTCCTGGCTGAGGCAGCATCGGTGCCTCTGTGCCCTGGGGCAGCGGCTCTGGTCCCCACCTGGGTCCTCCCACGCCTGGCAGGGCAGGTGCTGCCTGTGGACGGGCCGGTGCTGATGGGTCCAGCCAGGGTTTCGGTGCCATGTGTGTGGTGAGGGGCTCCCTTCTTCCACCATCTTGTTGGAGACGGAGCCTCAGACTTTGTTTGACCTGAGAACCCAGCATGCTTCTGAGCAGGGGGGAGAGTGAAGAGGAGAAGACTGGGATGAGTGGGGCTGGGGGGGGCGGGAGGTGGCACGTTCTGTTCTGAAGGAGTTGGTCCTGGGCCTGGGAATCTGGACTCTAGTGAGCAGAAGGCACCCACCGCTTCCTTTTACTACCATTCGGGGGGGCCCTGTGGGTGGGTGTTTGTGAAGTGCTTGATGGACTTCAGCCCCCGCCCTTGTGCCCCGGTGACAGGCCTGGGATCTGGAAGACGCACACGTCCACCCTCCACCAACGGTTGCCTTTGGGCCGGTAGCTCAGCGTCTCTGAACTTCAGTCTGTCCGTTGTTGGCAGCAGTCGAGTGTGCCCTGCCCACCTCTCGGTGCCGTAGAGTCAGGCTTAAAAACAGGGGTGCACACGGTTCTAAAAGGAAACACAGCTGCTCTCTTCGCTTACGTTACCACGCCTGAGCAGAATGTTCCTGAATCGAAAGCTGCCTACGTCATGATACGCGGATTTTCAGAGACAAAGCTTTTGAATACTTCAGATTGATCTTACAGAATTTTCCCTGACAAAGTCAGGTTATGCCAAAGAGAAACTTTGTGGTGAATTTCTTTTACGTGTTAAAACTGCTTATGTTTCTGAGGCTGACACAGCCTGGACACGAATTACCGTGGGGTTCTGCAAGTGAGCCAGGTAACGAGATGCGGAGGCAGCTGAGCCTGCTCACACCCGCCCGGAGCCCGTCCACTCTGCTACGCCTCTCCTTGAGAGGGCTTTCCAGGCCACCTGCCTTCGTCGTCCGCCCAAAGCCCCTGTGGCCCTGAGGGGGGTCTGCATACGACGGTCGGAGCCCACTTCACACACCGTCGCTACCAGCTCCCGTCCCCCCAGGAGCACTGCCAATCGCTTCACCCCCTGCTTCTGTGGTGCTCAGCAAACACCTGTTCCTCCTCTCTAGGAAAGCCCAGTTTCCCTCCCTTCCCAGTCCCATTCGAAGACAAATCTGCCTTCCGTGGCTGCGCACACGGGCAGAGCCTGCCCTGTGGACTCTGCTTCCGGGCTTCCCACCCGAACAACATTCCGGAGACAATCAAGAAGAAAAATGACCCACCCTCTAATGACTAGTGGAGGGGACGACCCACCCCTCTGTTGTCTAGAGGAGGGGACCACCCACCTCTCTAATGTCCAGTGGAGGGGACCACCCGCCCCTCTGGTGTCCAGTGGAGGGGACCACCCGCCCCTCTGGTGTCCAGTGGAGGGGACCACCCTCCCCTCTGGTGTCCAGTGGAGGGGACCACCCACCTCTCTGTTGTCCAGTGGAGGGGACCACCCACCCCTCTGTTGTCCAGTGGAGGGGACCACCCACCCCTCTGGTGTCCAGCGGAGGGGACCAAGCACCCCTCTGTTGTCCAGTGGAGGGGACCACGCACCCCTCTGTTGTCCAGTGGAGGGGACCACCCACCCCTCTGGTGTCCAGTGGAGGGGACCACCCACCCCTCTGGTGTCCAGCGGAGGGGACCACGCACCCCTCTGTTGTCCAGTGGAGGGGACCACGCACCCCTCTGTTGTCCAGTGGAGGGGACCACCCTCCCCTCTGTTGTCCAGTGGAGGGGACCACCCGCCCCTCTGTTGTCCAGTGGAGGGGACCACCCGCCCCTCTGTTGTCCAGTGGAGGGGACCACGCACCCCTCTGTTGTCTAGTGGAGGGGACCACCCACCCCTCTAGTGTCTAGTGGAGGGGACCACCCGCCCCTCTGTTGTCCAGTGGAGGGGACCACCCGCCCCTCTGTTGTCTAGTGGAGGGGACCACGCACCCCTCTGTTGTCCAGTGGAGGGGACCACCCTCCCCTCTGTTGTCCAGTGGAGGGGACCACGCACCCCTCTGTTGTCCAGTGGAGGGGACCACCCACCCCTCTAGTGTCCAGTGGAGGGGAACCACCCGCCCCTCTGTTGTCTAGTGGAGGGGACCACCCGCCCCTCTGTTGTCCAGTGGAGGGGACCACCCGCCCCTCTGTTGTCCAGTGGAGGGGACCACCCGCCCCTCTAGTGTCCAGTGGAGGGGACCACCCACCCCTCTGTTGTCCAGTGGAGGGGACCACCCGCCCCTCTGTTGTCCAGTGGAGGGGACCACCCACCCCTCCGTTGTCCAGTGGAGGGGACCACCCACCCCTCTACTGTCTAGCGGAGGGGACCACCCGCCCCTCTGTTGTCTAGCGGAGGGGACCACCCACCCCTCTAGTGTCTAGCGGAGGGGACCACCCGCCCCTCTGTTGTCCAGTGGAGGGGACCACCCGCCCCTCTGTTGTCCAGCGGAGGGGACCACCCGCCCCTCTGTTGTCCAGTGGAGGGGACCACCCGCCCCTCTGTTGTCCAGTGGAGGGGACCACCCGCCCCTCTAGTGTCCAGTGGAGGGGAACCACCCGCCCCTCTGTTGTCCAGTGGAGGGGACCACCCGCCCCTCTGTTGTCCAGTGGAGGGGACCACCCACCCCTCTGTTGTCCAGTGGAGGGGACCACCCACCCCTCTACTGTCTAGCGGAGGGGACCACCCGCCCCTCTGTTGTCTAGTGGAGGGGACCACCCACCCCTCTAGTGTCCAGTGGAGGGGACCACCCGCCCCTCTAGTGTCCAGTGGAGGGGACCACCCACCCCTCTGTTGTCCAGTGGAGGGGACCACCCGCCCCTCTGTTGTCCAGTGGAGGGGACCACCCGCCCCTCTGTTGTCCAGTGGAGGGGACCACCCACCCCTCTACTGTCTAGCGGAGGGGACCACCCGCCCCTCTGTTGTCTAGTGGAGGGGACCACCCACCCCTCTAGTGTCTAGCGGAGGGGACCACCCGCCCCTCTGTTGTCCAGTGGAGGGGACCACCCGCCCCTCTGTTGTCCAGCGGAGGGGACCACCCGCCCCTCTGTTGTCCAGTGGAGGGGACCACCCGCCCCTCTAGTGTCCAGTGGAGGGGAACCACCCGCCCCTCTAGTGTCTAGTGGAGGGGACCACCCACCTCTGTAGTGTCTAGTGGAGGGGACCACCCGCCCCTCTGTTGTCCAGAAATATATTCAATGAAACTATCTTCAAGTTGTGTTTATACTCACAGATGTCACCAAGAGATAGGAATTGCAACTACAACGTGTAGTATTTTTGCAAAACAGTCATGTACTATTTTAAGGAAGTGTTTTGTAGAAGGGCCGAAATTCTTAGGCAATGAGCCCCACTGAGTTCAAAGATTCCTGAGTTTTCTCTATGGATTGTTTAGAAAGGTGAAAGAAGACCTCATTGGAGCAAGCATTTAGTCAGCCTGTAGGGCCACGCTGGACACAGGAGTGAACATTTAGTCCTTAGGCGAATACTCACGTGCCTAGAGCTGTAGCATTCCATGGCTGCAACCCAGAGAATCACCGTGACCACTCGTGCCTCCGAGACAAAGATACCCTGTCCCCAAAAGACAGCGTTTAAAAGGAAAAGCATCGGGAGGGGGTCGTTAGGGAACGATTACTGCTGGCGAGCGAGTAATAAACGCAAGGAGAGCAGCAGTTCCAACCACTGAGAAGAAAAAGCACCATTTCCACAAGGTCCTAGAACTAACTTTTTGAAAAGAGTTTAGCAAAGTGAAATTTACACAACATAAAATTGTCAACAGTTCGGTGGAGGTCGGCACATTCACAGACCGTTTTCACCATTCCAAAGTGAAATCGCCTGACCCGTGAAGCCGTTCGTCCACGTTCCGCCCTCGCCTGCCCCAGGCAAGCACTCATCTGCTTTCTGTCTCTATGGAGTTGTCTTTCTGGGCATTTCACGTCCGTGGAGTCGCAACATGTGTGGGTTTTCGTGTCTGATTTCTTTCGCGAAGCGTGTTTGTGAACGTCGCCTGCGTGGCAGCATCTGTCAGTAGCTGGTGTCTCTTCTTGGCTGTGTGGCGCTCCGTTGTGTGGAGGGACCGCAGCTTGTCTGCTCATCTGTGGATAGACGTTTGGACTTTTTCTGTCTTTGGCTTTTGTGGAGAGTGTTGCTATGAACGTGTGTTTACAAGTTTTGTGTGTGTCTCTCTCTTTGCATTTCTCTTTCCTATACCTCAGAGTGGAATTTCAAGATTCTGTCATCGTTCTGTGGGATTTTCTGACAAACCACCGGCCTGTTCCAGGCAGCTGCAGCATCTCCATTCCCACCAGCAGCGCACAGGGTGCAGTTTCTCCACAGCCCCCCAACGCTTGTTCTTTTCTATTTTTTACGTTGTGATTGTAGCCATCCCGGTGGGTGTGAAGCATTGTCTCGCTGCGGTTTTAATTTTCATCGTATCTATTATTTATCTCTTGATCCGTTATCTGTTATTACTCCGTTCACCTTGTTTTCTTTTGTTGCCCGTGCTCTCAGTGCCATATTCAAGAATCCACTGCCACGTGCAAAGCCACGTTCCCCCGGTGTTTTCTCCTCAGAATGTGAGGGTTTTAGGGCTTGTGTTGCGGTTGCTGATCCGTTTTTAGTAACTTTCGTATGTGGTGTGGGGTAGGGTCTAACGTCATTCTTTTGCATGTGGATGTACAGTGTGTCAGCACCGTTCATTGAATACGTTGTTTTTTCCCCATCTTCAAGCAGCGTCTTGGAACCCTGGCTGAAAATCAAAGGGCCATGATTATATGGGTTTGTTTCTGGACCTCAGTTCTACACTCTCAATGTCATTTCTTATGTCTCTCCCACACTGATTACTGTGGCTTCGTAATAAGGTTTGAAATCAGAGCGTATGATTATTCTAACTTGGTTCTTCCATTGTTTTTTTCAAAAACATTTTTTTGGGGCTGGGCACAGTGATTCATGCCTGTAATCCCAGCACTTTAGGAGGCCAAGGGGGGTGGATCACAAGGTCAGGAATTCGACAGCAGTCTGGCCAACATAGTGGAATCCTGTCTCTACAAAAATACAAAAAATTAGCTGGGTGTGGTATGCGCCTGTAATCCCAGCTCCTCTGGAGTCTGAGGCAGGAGAATCGTGTGAACCCGAGAGGCGGAGGTTGCAGCGAGCCGAGATCGCGCCACTGCACTCCACCCAGGCGACAGTTTCCAGACTCTGTCTCAATTTTTTTTTCAGTTTTGGGGCCCTTGCAATTCTATACAAATTTGAGGACCATCTTTTTCGTTTCTGCAAAAAATGCGATTGGCGTTTTGACGGGGATTTTGCACTGAATATGTAGCATGGACGTCTTCCACGTGAACCCTCCCGCTGCGTGAGCATGCTCTCTTCCCTTCGTGTTTTCTTTAATTTCTTCATTAGTGTTTTGTAGTTTTCACCATACAAGTCTTTGACCTTCTCATTTAAATGTATTCCTAGGTGTTTAATTCTTTTAGGTGCTATTATGAACGGAATTGTTTTCTTTATTCATTGCTGGTGCATAGAAACGTGACTCACTGTTATGTATTGTTCTTGGACCGTGCAACTCGGCAGAATTTATTAACCTGCCAGCTTTTTGTGGGTGTTTCATAGGGAGGATTATTGTCATCTGACTGGAGCTTTCCGGGCGCTGTTGAATCGGGGTCTGGAAAGCGGGGAACCCTATTTTGTTCTTGATCTTGCGGGAAACTTAGTCTTTCACCGTCGAGTGTGGTGTCAGCTGTGGGTTTTTCATAAACACCTTTTATCGTATTGAGGACGTTTCTTTCCATTCTTGGTTCTCTGTGTCTGTTATCATGAAAGGGGGTTGGCGTTTGTCAGATGCGTGTTCTGTTCACTTGAGATGATGGTGTGAGCCTTTCATCTTTGATCTGTTGATGTGGTGTGTTACATTGACTGGTTCTCTTATGTTGAAGAGTGCCTGCATTCCAGGAATAACTGCCACGTGGTCACAGTGAATAATCCTTTTAATATGCTGTTAGATTTGGCTTACTAGCGTTTTGTGGAAGATATAGAACTAATTTTTTTATGCTTCTCTTAAATCTCATTTTGCTGAATGGAAACACATGTAAAGAATGTAAATTTTGAAATTAAAAATGACCTCTTTAAGAAACAAGTTTGTACCAAAGGCCAAAATCTAAAATTACTAGAAAGTCTGCAAAAGTTAGTAGGACTAATGCGTAAGACTTCAAAATGTAGCTAACTGGAAAAAAGTCTGTAGGGGAGTGACTGTGATGAGGTTAATCCGTATAAAAGCCCCAAGTAGTGCCTGACACGTGCTAGAACTCACATCAGCTTCTGTCATTTTATTATCGTTATGAGTGTGATTAGCTACGTGTTTTAGAATTGGACTGCATTTGTAAATGGAAATCCCGCCACTGAAACCAGTTGCTATCAACAGAAAGAAGTCTTGTGTTTCCAAAGTTGACGCACCAGAGCCCTGTGAAAGTAATAATAAAAGCAAGATGTTTCGGTGGCAAAGTTATCTCAGGGTAAGCGCGGCCGCTGCCAGTGGGGTGGGCGAGTATTCTCGGGGCAGGTGGGCTAAAAGGGTGTGGCACCTCCCGGCCTCCCTTGGCCCTGCTCCTGCCTGTAAGACCCCAACTCCCCTTTGCCTTCCCCCATGAGTGAAAGCTCTGAGGTGTCCTCAGAAGCAGATGCTGCCATGCTTCCGGGACGGCCTGCAGAACTGGGAGCCGGTTAAACACCTTTTCTTTGTGAATCACCTTGTCTCTAGTATGTCTTTATAGCAGTGTGAGAACAGTCTAATACAGACGGGCCTGGGGTCTGTCTTTCTAAGAAAGATTTCCTTTCTTTCTTACCAGTACAGGCACTTCACCAAGGGCTTGGGGCCCCCCGGGAACTCCAAGGGTGCTCATGGATTTTGGGCCCTGCCTGGCTGACGTGAGTGGGACGCGTGGCTTTTTCCTGCTGAGGCTGATGCTGGCTGTGTCTAACCCTCGGGTCTTGGAGGGGGTGGTTACAGCGAGGCTTCTTGGTAGCACTCCGGGCTGAGGCTCCAGGTGAGGCATCAGGAAGTTTGCACCCCTGCATTGCAGAGTTACCGCTCTGTTCCTCCACGGACCCCCTCCTTCTCTGGCCTGGGATGGGAGCCTTGCCCTGGGATGGCCGCAGAGCTGTCTGTCTTGAACTTTGTGAACTTACAGCTAGTGCACGGTGTGGGGACAGACACCATCTGCCATGTGTGAAGTCAGACGTCCCGGCCCAGATCCCTCCGTTCCCACCGGCTGCGTCCTCTGCGGCTGAGTGCTGTGTGAGTGGGTGGGTTCTCATCTTTGTTCATGGGCTGACATATTTCTCAGGGCTCTTTTTTTTTTTTTTTTTGCATTTTGGATTCAAACACTGAGCAGTTGAGGAGGGAGTATAGCGATCCCCACTCTGGGAGGAGAAGGGGCTCCGCCCAGCAGTGATAAGAAGGCACCGCACACAGCTATTTCCTGTGTTCCCTGCGTGAAAGCGCGTCGTCTTTGCATCACCGAGACTGGCTTGTGTACACACAGCTGTGTACGTCGTCCCACCCTCAACGCTGGGTGTACTGCCATTTCCTCTGCGGAATTCCTGCCCGATCCTTTTCTGTTCCTTCTTAAAAACTGATACGTTGCAGTTGCACACATTTTCGGGCACATGTGTTATGCTCAAATCGGTAATTAGGATGTTCGTCACCTCAAACGTTGATCTGCGTCGGGAACGTAGTGATTCTCTTCTAGCTTTACAGTAATCTCTACAACAAGTTGTTAATATAATTTGCCTAGTGTGCTGTAGACTGCTAGAACTTACTCTTTCTGACTGTATTTTTGTGCCTTTTAACTAACTTCTTTGGTGTCCCCCTTTCTCTTCCTGGCCTCCGGTGACCACTAGTCTACTCTCTCCTCCGTGAGAGCCGTGTTTTTAGCTCCCGGCTGTGAGTGAAACGTGCGAAGTTTGTGTTTCTGTGCCTGGCATATTTCACTTCACGTTGTGACCTCCGGTTCCGTCTGTGCTGCTGCAAATGACAGGATTTCATTCTTCCTTATGCTGAATCGTATTCTAATGAGCTCATGTGCCACATTTTCTTTATTCGTTCATCTGTTGATGGATGCCTGGGTCGAGTTCACGTCTTGGCCACTGTGGATGGCGCTGCGGTCAGCGCGGGGGTGCAGGTGCCCCTTCGGTGCTCTGGTCTCCTTTCCTCTGGGTGTCCACCCAGCGTGGGACTGCGGGGTCGAATGCTGTTATGGTGTTAGTTTTTTGAGGAACGTCCTGCTGTTTTCCGTGTGGTTCTACTGCCTTTCTCTCCACCAGCGGCCTGCACGGCTCCCTTTTCTCCACCTCCTCGCCGACATCTGTTGCTTTTTCTTCTTTTCGGTACGAGTCGCTCTGACTGGAGTGAGATGGTATCTCACTGTGACTTTGATTTGCATTTCTCTGGTGATGAGTGTTGGGTACCTTTTCATGTACTGCTTGGCCATTTGATGTCTACTTTTGAAAACGATGTGTTTAAGCCTTTTGCCTATTTCTTAATTTAAGACTTTTAGGATTATTTCTTCACTATTGACTTGAGTCCCTTATGTCCTCTGGTTATTAATCCCTTGTCAAGTGTGTAGTTTGCACATGTTTTTTCTCCTATTCTGTAAGCGTCTCTTGACTGTGCTGATTGTGGCCTTCGCCGTGCAAATGCTTTTTGGCCTGATTAATCTCAGTTGCCTGTTTATACTTCTGTTGCTGATGCTTTTGATATCTTGCTAAAGAAAGCGTTGCCCACACCAATGTCCTGCAGCATTTCAACAGCGTTTTAGTAGTTTCATAGTCTCAGGTCTTACATTTAACCCTACTCAAGTTTCAGTTGGTTTTTGTCTATGGTGAAATATGAGGATGTAGTTTTATTCTTTTGCATGTGAATATCCACTTTCCCCAGCACCATTTATTAAAGGGTTTGTCCTTCCCCGAGGTATGTTCCTGGACACTTGGTTGAAAATGAGTTGTCTGAGGATGTGGATTTATTTCTGGGCTCTGTTCTGTTGGTGGGGCATGTGCCAGCTCCAGAAGCTTCTCAGCACCCATGCTCCTTGTCCCACTGCTTTCTTTGTCCCGTGGCCGTCCCCTGATGCCACTCTGCAGAGAGGTGCCGTCCTTCCCTGGGAGGCAGAGATTCCGCGAGCAGCTGCCCAGCACGGGGGCTCTGTGCTGCAGGAGCCTGTGGCTGTTCTGTGCCAGCTCACCCGTGTGGCGGCAGGATGCCCTTCTCCAGCACTGTGGAGAACCGGGTGTGAGCAGCGGTGTCTTCCCAGGCCGCTGAGCCCTTTTAAGCGCCCAGCCTTCTTTGCCCTTTTTGTCAAACATTGCCTGTCTCCCTCTCTGAAGATCTTTTAGACTTTCTTAGATTTAATCCCATAAACACACAGGGGCAGGACACACAGAGCAGACGCTGGTGCCAGGTGGCCGTTGGATCCCAGCTCTGATACCAGCAGGCAGGCTTGGGTTCCTCCCTGCTCACAGGCACTCGCGAAGTTTCCATGAAAGAGCACACATGAAATCGTAAAAACCGTGCCTGGTGCATGGCATGAGCCCCCGTGTTAGCCATGACCAGTTCTGAGACTTTTCACATCTGGGACATTGGACTCAATGCCCCAGTGCCCCAGGAAGCCCAAGGCTCAGGGCACTTGGTGCCCCTGGATGGCCGTCCATGCACTCGACCCTGTTGGGGAGCTCAAGTGGGACTGTCGCTGTGGTGAGCCCAGCCCATGCTGGGCGAGGAAGGAGTTGCTGGTCAGCCCCAGCCCTCAGGACCTGATAGTCTAGCTTAGGAGACACGGGAGGACGGCCCAGTACCCAGTGAGTGTCTCCGAGTTGAGGAAGGGAGCGCCCAGCCCAGGTTGGGAAGGTGAACTTGGCACCCAGCGGCCCAAGGCTCAGTGGTCAAGCCACAAGCCACAGGCAGCGCCACTACTGCCCGTGGCACGGGAAGGGCTGAGAAGTGGTGAAGGGTCTCTGAAGGGCTGGTGCAGGGTCAGCCAGAGACGCTGATCCAGACACACCAGCCCGACGTGGGGCTGGCTTGGACCTGCTCGCCAGCCAAGGAGGGGCCGTGTCACGCCAGTGCCATAGTGCAGGCCCTACCCCGCCTGCCATGAGGCCCAGCACTGCAGCGAGGCTGCCTCGGTTTCCAGACCACGCCCCCAGGGGCTTTGCACATGCAGGGCAGCCCCAGGGCTCCCGGGCGCGTTCCACCACCAGAGGTGCCGCTGGGACCCTCAGGACCCACCAGCGCCTGACGACCACACAGGTGGCAGGGGCGTCCTGAGGTCGCATCCCTGCAGGCTGGCGGGATCTCTTCCCCAGTTAGGCCCCTGCTCTGGCATCACAGCTCAGGAGCCTTAGGAATCTTGATTCCTGGATTTGCACTTGTAGCAGCTGGGCTTTCCCTGGAAACAGCCGCTGTTTGCAGAATTGCCTGTGCGTCTTGATATGTGCAGGGTGTTTGGTGAAAAGAAAGTGACCACGTGTCTCATGGAGGCTGCTTCCTGTTGCAGACCAGCAACCTTAGCGACGTCTCCATTTGCTCATTGACAAATACTTGTTGAGAATCCAGTTCAGTGAGGAACTTGTAGATGGCAGGCACTTCGCTACTGATAGAAATCACACGGCCGCGCGGTCAGGATGCAAAGGGCAGAGGGCTGGAGGCACACCTGCAGCTTGAAGATGGCTCTTCATTTTGTTTTTTTTCAGTCTTTCATATGATTTTATTTTCTTCCTTCAACCATAATAATATGATATCCAAATTTTGTCTTAACTGGTGGGTCTGTAGACACAGGCTTATCCCTCCCACTGACAGGCAAGGCAAATGCTTCCGCTTGAAACGGTCCCACCGTGGACCCTCTGGTCACCCACCCCAAGTCGCCCCCTCGCCCGGCTTTGCCTTCACTATATGTGCGGCCACGTCCCTGAATCTCATCCCAGACCTGAACCGTTCCACGGCTTCCATGGTTTTGCCATGCTTTTCACGTAGAGTGTGTCAGCACCGTCACTCCCAGAGGCTGCTCCCCCTCTCGGTGCTTTTCCAGGACCGCTGTTGCCATTGGGCGGCATCTTGGAAACCTGCTGTTGAACTCTGCGGCCTCTTTTTTTCTTTCACTACCGTATTGTTTTGAGTGTGAGAGAACTGGGAATCACTGAACTCTTCAGAACTGTGGCTCTCCTCCTAGTTATTTTCAGTTCCTTGAGGAGAGCACGTACTGCCGTCCAGGAAAGGCGTCTGGGCAGCGGGGTCTGTCCCCGGGGCTGGCAGCCCACCCCATCCAGCAGAAGGTAATTCCAGTCCTCGGATGAAAATGTTGCTGTTTAGATTTCATGATAGAAATTACTTTAGGCCTAAATGGAGTTATTTTAAAATACTTGCAATTTTATTTCAAGGTGTTTTGTTCTTAGTTTGGCAGAAAAATCTGCCAACAGTATCAGGTGGCCAATTTCGTGAACATGTAAAACTGCACTTAAAATCGTCCACGGTGTGCTCACATTTCAAAACCCGAAACAAATTTAAGCTAGAGGTTTTCTCAGGACCTCGCTCTGCAAGCTCCTTGCGTCACTAAATTCATGAATAGCTCCTCCTGTAGCAGGGTGAAGGCTGAGAACAGATTTTGGTGTGGAAGTAAGACCCAGAGCCCAGGGTGGGTGCACGGGCAGGGGTAGGAGGAGAGTAGGTACATAGGGACACCCAGTTGCTGGTGCTGTGTGCAGTTTCTGAGTGTGTGTGTGCATGTGTGTGCCCACAAGGAGACCTAGGTACTGTGGACAGTTTGAGTGTGTGTGTGCATGTGTGTACCCACAGGCAGACCAAGGTGCTGTGTGCAGTTCTGAGTGTGTGTGTGCATGTGTGTATCCACAGGGACACCGAAGTGCTGTGTGCAGTTCTGAGTGTGTGTGTGCATGTGTGTATCTACAGGGACACCGAGGTGCTGTGTACAGTTCTGAGTGTGTGTGTGCATGTGTGTATCCACAAGGAGATGTGTGCAGTTTCTTTGTGTGTGTGTGTGTGGATGTGTGTGCACACAGGGAAACTCAGGTGCCACGTGCAGTTTCTGAGTGTGTGTGTATATGTGTGTGCTGAGAGAGATGCAGGGCACAGTTCTGTGTGTGCGTGTGTGTGTGCGCGCAGGTGTGGAGGTACTCTATGTGTGCCCATGTGTGGAGACTCATGGGCAGAGGGCAGTTCTTACCCGATTCTCTTCCCGCCAAGGTCTGCCGAGTGCAGACGTGGGAAGAGGCTGAAACGTGCAGCTTCGGGCCGCCTGCTAGGACGTGCCGGTGCAGACCCACCTCTCTCGGGCTGTAGGGTTAGACACGATGGCTTATTATTAACGCTTAGCCGACTGTGATGCTGCTCCAGGTCCTGCTCACCTCTGCCTGCTGGAGAAGGGTGCCGGCCCTGCTGAGACAGCCACACACACCGTCAGGCACAGCCCCTGATGCCCACGGGCCAGGGCCTGCTTGATGTTTGCTGCCAGGGACCCTGGCCCCCACAGACCCCACGCTTGGCCCCTTTGGAGTCCACTGCTCTTCTGCTCTGGGCCCCGTCCTGGGCACCCAGGCCCTGGCTTTTCCCTGTCCTGCCGTTGTAAGTTCCACAACGTTGCCCCTGAGCCTCCAGCGAGCCTGGGCATTCCTGGCAGGTGGTTCACCGGGGAGTCTCAGGTGCTCCCTTCCCCATCTGCTCACACAGCAAGACCTTCTCAGCTTCAGGCCCTGCTCAGATGCCCCTTCTTGTGGGAAGCTGGCCTGGACGCCAGGCGCTGCTGAGGGCTCACCCTGGGATCCCACCTGCCCACCCCCACCCTGGGTCTGGCCTCACCGTAGCCTGTGAGTCCTGGGGTGGGGGGGGCGTTGCCCTGGGCACAGGCTTAGTGGGCGTGTATCAGTGAGGAGGGAACTGAGCTGAGGCTTGCACTGGACTTGCCCTGGCATGGCCAGGAGCTCTGGCTGGACCTCGGTGGGGCTCATCTGAGAGCAGCCTGCATCACCGCATGGCCCAGTAGCTCCCAATCCAGTGATCCGGGTGGGGCTGGGGCAGCAGCCTGGGTCCGGGTGTGCCAGGTGTGTACACCTGGGCTTCAGGGAGGTAGGAATCAGAGTGTGGTGGAGCGGAGCAGCACCTTTCCAGCGCAGTCACCACATGGGCTCGGGGAATTAGGAGAGACGGAGGCTCAGGACAGAGGCGCCCAGCTTGACCCGGCTCCGAAGCACTCAGCCACCGCCTGCAGCCAGGGCCTGTGTGTCTCCAGTGGGCTTCGCGTGTGGACTGGGTTGGGTATGGGAATCGGAGAATCGTTTCAGGGAGCAAGACATCTGCTGGGTGAAGCTTTCAACAGGACCTGGGAATCTTTCTAAATCTACTCAGGTGACAAAGTCAGTGCGTTAGGAATTGGGGATGATGTGGCTTCTGGTGATTGCTGAACTCTTCAAAGAATATAGAAACCCAGGGAGGCAAAGCACGTTCCCTCCTTCCCTCTTGCCATCCTTCCTTCCTGGCACCCTCTTGTACCAACTTTGGGCCAATGGAACCTTTAGCCTTAGAAGCATCTTCAGCCTCCCCAGCGGAGAGAGTCAAGAATCCAAAATACACAGTAGCCCGATTGGAAAGCAGGGCTGGTGTAGACAGACGGTGCAGATGGCTGGGTGTAAACAGACCGACCTGCACACCAAACCCTGTTTGGGACGAGGCTTCCTGGACAGGTTTTGATTCAATGGTGGTTTCTGAGTCTGCACAGACAGGAAACCAGAGACGTGCATAGGCACCTGGGCCGGATGCCAGGAGCCATCACTGGGCCCCGATGGGCCCGAGCGGCTGTGACCAGGTAGCAGCCAGAGTGAGCTTCCTGGGCGTGTGGGTTTCATGCCTGACCTTCTCACTCACCACCCTGCTGCACTGAGAAAGTGGCCATTGATGGGAACTGGGGCAGAGTAGGACAGTGTGGGCACCCCTGCCATCCCCGGGGGCCCTGCTTAGAGGAGCCACGGATGTCTGCTGCCCACAGATGTCCTAGTTTTTTGTAGGCGGATCATGAGATCAGGAGTTTGAGATCAGCCTGGCCAACGTGGCGAAACCCCGTCTCTACTAAAAATACAGAAATTAGCTGGGCACAGTTAGTGATGGCACACACCTGTAGTCCCAGCTACTCGGGAGGCTGAGGCAGGAGAATTGCTTGAACCTGGGAGGTGGAGGTTGCAGTGAGCCGAGATTACACCATTGCACTCCAGCCTGGGTGACAGAGCAAGACTTCGTCTCAAAAAAATGGAACCTGGCCAGAGGCAAAGGCCACAGCAGTGAATTAAAAGTTTCTAGGTGACAGGTACCTCCCATGCTCCCCACTGCAGGTGTCAGGCCCTGGGCTGCAGCAGAGGGACCCGCTAACCACGGGTGACACAGAAGCCGGGGCAGGGCCGGGCTGTGTCACCTGTGGGTGTGGAGCTGCGAGCCAGGGAGTGCAGACAGGGGGAGAAACCAGCGTCTTGACTTTAAAATGTCACCCTCGTTTCAATAAAATTTTTAAAGTTAATTGGGAAAATCTTTCATTGAAGAGTGAAGCTTTAAAATGGGTTCTCAGACACCCTCTTCCTTTCCTGCTCTACCGCCACCGCCCCATTGGCCAAGTGATTGCACAGAGTTCAAGGCAAAGCTCAGCAAAGTGCTGAAGGACTGGCGGGGACCAGAACTGCTCCAGCCGCTCTGCGGCACAGGCGCGCACGCCCACGCAATCTGCAGCACACGCGCGCGCGCCCACGCAATCTGGAGCACACGTGCACACACCCACGCAGTCTGCAGCACACGTGCACACACCCACGCAGTCTGCAGCACAGGTGCACACACCGGGCACACTGCAGCATAGGTGCACACACCCACACAATCTGCAGTACACGTGCACACACCAGCCGCTCTGCAGCACACATGCACACACCCAATCTGCAGCACACGTGCACACACCGGCCTCTCTGCAACACACGTGCACACACCCACACAATCTGCAGCACGCATGCACACACCCGCATGGTCTGCCTCAGCGAGGCTCAGATCTCATAAACCGGAAGACCTTCGGGTTTGAAGTCAGCACGCATTTGTACATTTGGCAGAAACAAGAATCCTGAGTTCTGTGAAGCCTAGAAACCGGGCTGAGCTGGTGGACGTGCGCTTGTAGGTCCCTGACCTGTGTCTGCTCCCTCTCCTGGGCCACAGGCCTGGACACAGCTGGCAGTTCCTCTGCCCACACGCACTCTGTCCAGCCAGGCTCACACTTCGTCAGAGTCCTGCACACACTGCAGCTCCCTCATCAAAGCGGTCCTCTGGTTGTAGCACCCCCAAAGGCGCTTCCCAGAATCGGGGTGCTGCAGGAGCACCAGGCCAGGAGACAGCACACACTCTGCCCTTCAGGCACACGGGACTCGTGAGCAGTCGAAGGCTACATGAGGCCTGCTGTGAACAGGCTCACTTGGCTTGCTCAGGGCCTCATCCCAGACTCTCGGTCTGCACGCAGCTTCCCTGGGGCAGCTCTGGCCTGGCCCAGGCCCTGAGTGGCCCCACTAGGAGCCGTTCTGAGGAAGGGGTGCAGGTGGGACCCCTGAGTGGAGCATGGGGCCTGCCCCAGCCACCGTGGAATCAGGCAGAGGCAGGGCCAGGGCCTGACGGTGCCACCTTCCTCACGCCGGGCAATTCAGACGGTGGCCCTGGAGAAGGTAGCCGTGGACAGCTCTGGGCTGCTGACCGCGTCTCATCTAGACGTGAGGGTGAGGGAGGAATGGGCCTGGATTTGGGCATCGGAGAAGTAGGAGGACGCCTCTCCTGGGGATGGTCCGGTGTCGGTGTTTCAGCTCCCGCAGAACAAGTCATTCCAGACGCCTCTCCTGGATCCCGTTCCTCTTACTTCCTGCCCGTCTCTGCTGTGTCAATCGAGCGTTTGCCCCAAATCCCAAAGCACAGCCGTCCCGGTGCCCATTGGGGATGATTCTGTCCCTGGCCGAGACTGGCCCGCTCCTCCTCATGGACTGTGGGTTTGCTGTGTGGCTCATGTGTGATCCGAGTTTCTGGAAGCTGGATCCCATCGGCACTTCTGCACTAACTCAGACTGTATTTAGAGCGTTCCTGTCGGCAAGTCAGTGGCCCTGTCAGGCGGGTGGGAATGAGCCAGTGCGTGCGGGGAAGGGAGCAGACCCCTGGAGTGGCAGGGCCGGCGGGGGCCTCTGCTAGCGGGATGCGGGACGCGGGAGCCCAGCCCAGACCTTCCCTGAGTCACGCTGTTCCCAGAAGCTGAGCTTTGCTGCAGGTACCTCCGGTCGCAGGCCCGGCCGACGGGACAGAGCCTTCTCCCACTGCAGGCCGGAGGAGCCCCTGTTCTATTTTCGGTTTCCTTAGGGCGTTACCTGTGTGATTAGCTATTCAGAGGTGTCTCGCGTGTAACTGCTGTGCCGTTAAAACTGATTTCACCGTTTTTCTAACTTCCTTGGCTTGCGCCGTCCTGCACTTCACACACACGGGAGCCCTGTGGCGTTTCCTCGGGGAGTGTTTCCTCCAAAAACGGCACTACACATTCTTAAACAAGAATCATGTCTCCGTAAAAGCATGTTGCACCAAGACGCCAAGCAGAAATCGGTGGCCGGCGATACTTTTTTTAGGGTGCCAAGTGGCGACAATTCGGCGACCTTGAGAAGGGGTGTCCGGAGGGTTTCGCCGTCAGTACCATTTAAATGAAAACAAAATCATCGACACAGTTAAAACGTGTTGGCTGTGGATGAACTTGTTTTCTGAGAAAAAAAAAGTGGCACGTGGAGCAGCTCCGTCCTCCCCACGAGTGGGCGTCTTCTCACGTGAAGCCAGGAGACCCGGGAGGAGCCCCTCCCACGGGACTGCCCAGCCCCACCCCAAAACCGTGTGCTGTTCAGGTGCAGGGGATGGAACTTACCCAACCTCTAGGCTTGGCTTTGCCTCAGTGTGTGTGATAGGAATGACACCCAACATTTACACAGCTGGTATATGGGGCCCCGGCCCAGGACAGGGCCACCAGTCTTCCTGACACCCCTGCCCATCTGCTATGGGACAGCGTGGGGAGAACACCAGGAGCTCACCCTGCACGGGGGCTCCTCTGCACCTTTTGTCTTTCTCAGCTAACTCACATCATGCCAGTCACAGGACAGGGGACTTCAGCGTGGATTCTTCAGTGCCAGCCTTGGACTGTCGTGTGTACTTGTTTTGAGTTATGTCCTTAAAGTTTCTGAATTCTCTCTTTCATTTCAGGATCTGTAATCTCTTGTCGCCTGTATCCAGAGCACGCTCTCTGCCCTGTACCCACCTTCTGAGGCCACGGCAGCCACGGTGCTCTGGCAGCTGTTGAGCGTGGCCGAGAGGTGCCACGGTGGGGACGGGCGGCACTGCCTCACCAGCTTCCTGCTCCCAACCAAGAGGACCCTGCAGCACCTGCAGCAGGAAGCCTGTGTGAGTACCTCCCCTGGAGCTCTGCGACTGCCCAACCTGGAGGAACCTGCCCTTTCCCTGGCAGGGCAGGAACTAGGCCTATCAGGGCACTGGCTCAGTACCTTCCTCTGAATTCTGGCTCCTCCCTTCTTCCCAAATGAAGGCTGAAGTAAGGCTGCACATCCCAGAAACAAGGGGTTCTCGAGCTTGCCAGGGGGTGTGGAGCCCTCTGTGTCGCCCAGCACCAGTAAAGTTTCACTGCACTCTTAAAGAAAGAAACAAGTCATTCTCCAGAGAGAGCAACTGAGAGCTAAGTTACGACACCATTCACACTGCAGGCCCACCTGGAAGGGAGTGCAGTGAGCACCTGGGAACTAGGTCACTGCAGCACTCACAGTGCAGGCCCACCAGGGAGGGACTGTAGTGAGCACCTGGGAGCTAGGTCACTGCAGCAGTCACAGTGCAGGCCCACCAGGGAGGGACTGTAGTGAGCACCTGGGAGCTAGGTCACTGCTGCACTCACAGTGCAGGCCCACCTGGAAGGGACTGTAGTGAGCACCTGGGAGCTAGGTCACTGCAGCACTCACAGTGCAGGCCCACCTGGAAGGGATGGCAGTGAGCACCTGGGAACTAGGTCACTGCAGCAGTCACAGTGCAGGCCCACGTGGAAGGGACTGTAGTGAGCACCTGGGAGCTAGGTCACTGCAGCAGTCACAATGCAGGCCCAACTGGAAGGGACTGCAGTGAGCACCTGGGAGCTAGGTCACTGCTGCACTCACAGTGCAGGCCCACCTGGAAGGGACTGTAGTGAGCACCTGGGAGCTAGGTCACTGCAGCACTCACAGTGCAGGCCCACCTGGAAGGGATGGCAGTGAGCACCTGGGAACTAGGTCACTGCAGCAGTCACAGTGCAGGCCCACGTGGAAGGGACTGTAGTGAGCACCTGGGAGCTAGGTCACTGCAGCAGTCACAGTGCAGGCCCACCTGGAAGGGACTGTAGTGAGCACCTGGGAGCTAGGTCACTGCAGCAGTCACAGTGCAGACCCACTTGGAAGGGATTGTAGTGAGCACCTGGGAGCTAGGTCACTGCAGCAGTCACAATGCAGGCCCACCTGGAAGGGACTGCAGTGAGCACCTGGGAGCTAGGTCACTGCAGCAGTCACACTGCAGGCCCACCTGGGAGGGACTGTAGTGAGCACCTGGGAGCTAGGTCACTGCAGCACTCACAGTGCAGGCCCACCTGGAAGGGATGGCAGTGAGCACCTGGGAACTAGGTCACTGCTGCACTCACAGTGCAGGCCCACCTGGAAGGGACTGTAGTGAGCACCTGGGAGCTAGGTCACTGCAGCACTCACAGTGCAGGCCCACCTGGAAGGGAGTGCAGTGAGCACCTGGGAACTAGGTCACTGCAGCACTCACAGTGCAGGCCCACCAGGGAGGGACTGTAGTGAGCACCTGGGAGCTAGGTCACTGCAGCAGTCACAGTGCAGGCCCACCTGGAAGGGATGGCAGTGAGCACCTGGGAGCTAGGTCACTGCTGCACTCACAGTGCAGGCCCACCTGGAAGGGACTGTAGTGAGCACCTGGGAGCTAGGTCACTGCAGCAGTCACAGTGCAGGCCCACCTGGAAGGGATTGCAGTGAGCACCTGGGAGCTAGGTCACTGCAGCACTCACAGTGCACGACCACCTGGAAGGGAGTGTAGTGAGCACCTGGGAACTAGGTCACTGCAGCACTCACAGTGCAGGCCCACCAGGGAGGGACTGTAGTGAGCACCTGGGAGCTAGGTCACTGCAGCAGTCACAGTGCAGGCCCACCTGGAAGGGACTGTAGTGAGCACCTGGGAGCTAGGTCACTGCAGCAGTCACAGTGCAGGCCCACCTGGAAGGGATTGCAGTGAGCACCTGGGAGCTAGGGCACTGCAGCAGTCACAGTGCAGGCCCACCAGGAAGGGACTGCAGTGATGTCCTTGGACCTGGGTCACTGCGACAGTCACGATGCTGCATTGACTTTCAACATGTCTTTCTCATTAAGATTAATCATTTTTAGTTTTCGATTTAACGTAAGAGATGTCCACCTCTCTTTTGACCTGAACGCTTAGATGCCATTGCAGGGTTATTACTTAGCCTAATTTTAATATTATTGTGTCTGAGGGAATAGGGAGGCCCAAGGGAAGGGAAAGAGACGGAGGAATCACCAAGTCAGTGGGGTGGTCAGGACACGCACGACGTTTATTGATTGAGTTTGCTGTCCTATATTAGCGTGGTTCACGGCACCCCGAAACCATTGCAATGCTAGTGTCAAAGGTCTCTGCTTGTAGATCCGCATAACTGCTATAATTATAATGAAAGAGCTCGGAATGTTGTGAGAATTCCTAAATGTTATTCCGAGACACGGATTTGTCACAAATCATCAGTACCTGAAAACGGCAGCATCTGCAAAGCTCAGTCAGCTGGAGCAGCGTAAAAGAAGATGCCTGTGTAGGTGCAGGTAAGTCCCGCTCGACGACGTTCTTGTGTGTTTATGCTGTTGGCTGTCGGTTGTTCCTGAGGCCGGGCTAAAACCGCAGTGACAGCCAGGTGGTGGGTGTGTTGCAGGGAGCTGCTGGCGCATGCCTGGCTGGGTCCTAAAAAGCACAGCCTCCGTGGATCAGCACCGCGGAGCCCTCCGCTGAAGTTGAATCAGGGCATTGTTTTTAGACTATGGCTGGGCCACATTGGCTTATTAGACTCATCGAATGTCTTTGGTTAGAATGACAGGGCTGGGGAGGGGCAGGCACGACCTCGGTCTGATTCCTTGTGTGACGTCGTCTTTTCGGGAGACGTTGTGGTCTGTGAGCAGGTACCTGGTGCACGTTTCACAGATGTTGACAAATACGGGGAAGGAGCCGGTGCCTGGCAGGGGACAGCGACAGCACAGGGGCCGCGCTGCTGCAGTTGGGTCTGAGAGTTCCTGGCTACTTTCAGAGGCCTGCCCGTTTCACCTTCTTCCTACGCAGCTTCTTTTTCCTCTCATTCTAACGTAAACCATCTCTCTCCCCACCCACAAAACTGCTCGTCTTCTGGAAACGTCACGTGAATTCTGGTGCTTTAATATGGATGCATGTTTGCTCGCATTTAACAAGCACAACACACAACTTAGGGAATGAAAAAAATGTGTTCATCTCTATAACAGGAGAAAAATGCATTTACCTGGACTACTCTGACATACTTGAGTTAATATAAATTCAATTCACGGTTCATTTAACATGTTCTAGTTAACATAAATTCAATTCTGTTTTTATTCATTTATCCGCTATTATCAAAATATGTGGTTGGAAAATATATTAACATTGAGATAAATTGTCCTGGGAGACTTCAGTGATTACTGTGGCCTGACCCTCAGTAAATAAACGATATCCTTAATCACTTAACAAGTTATCTGTCACTGTTTCATCACAGTTTGGACAAAAATGTGTCTGGAGAAGTTTAGGAAAAGGGCCAGGTGTGGCAGCTCACGCCTGTAATCCCAGCACTTTGGGAGGCTGAGGCGGGAGGATCAGCTGAGATCAGGATTTCAAGACCAGCCTGGCCAACACGGCAAAACCACGTCTCTACTGAAAATACAAAAACTAGCTCGGTGTGGTGGTGGGCACCTGAAGTCCCACCTACTCAAGAGGCTGAGGCAGGAGAATCGCTGGAACCCAGGAGGCGGAGGTTGCAGTGAGGTGAGATTGTGCCACTGCACTCCAGCCTGGGCGACAGAGCGAGACTGTCTTAGAAAAAAAAAAACTTAGGGAAAAATAATCAGAAATATAGAAGTAGGATAGTTCCATAAAAGAGAGACAGAAGGGAGCTGGGAATTAGAATAAAAGAAATGGAGTCAATCAAATAGAAATCAGAACAGGAGGAGGGCGTGAGCCCAGCAAAGCCATGGAAAGTGAGGAGCACAGCGTCGTAACACGGGCATGAAAGTCGTAGATCAGAAAACTCAAGCCAGAGGGTCACTAGTGGAGCAACGTTCATAACAGTATCATAGCAGGCAGAGTGCATTGTCGGGTCTGAATAAGGTCATTCAGCAGTACCGCTGGTAACAGCCAGCCAGGAGTACGTCATCTGTGAACCTCTAACAGCATAGCCTGAAAATGTGTGAGACACAAGTGGACAGAATTGCAAGGAGAAATCCAGAAGGACAGCGGGAGATTCTGCCTCTCTCAAAAGCAGATGGGGTGAGCAGACCACACGCTGCTTGGAATGTACTTTTATTTTATTTTATTTTGAGACAGAGTCTTATTCTGTTGCCAGGCGCCAGGCTGGAGTGCAGTGGTGCGATCTCGGCTCACCGCAACCTCTGCCTTCCGGGTTCCAGCAATTCTCCTGCCTCAGCCTCCCGGGTAGCTGGGACTACAGGTGCACACCACCATGCCCAGCTAATTTTTTGAAGGGGTTTCACCATGTTGGCCAGGATGGTCTCGATCTCTTGACCTCGTGATCCACCCTCCTCGGCCTCCTAAAGTGCTGGGATTACAGGCGTGAGCCACCGCGCCCGGCTGGAATGTACATTTAAACAGGCGAACTCTCTTCCACTAAGGGGCATGTGTACAGTGCTGAGCCCAGCAACTATAGAACCCGTGTCCTTCCCGCTGTACATGGAACACTTCCCAAAGCTAACCAAAATCTTACAAAATTCTTGTCCATTTATAAACATTTATCTCAAGGGTGTACAATTAGAGAATATTTGAGAAAACAACACATTCTCCTCCTCCTCCTCCTCTTCTTTGTTTTTGAAACAGGGTCTCACTGTGTCACCCAGGCTGGAGTGCAGTGATGCGATCACGGCTCACTGCAGCCTTGACCTCCTGGGCTCAAGCGATGCTCCTGCCTCAGCATCCAGAGTAGCTAAGACTACAGGTATGCATCACCACACCTGGCTTATTGTTTTATTTTTAAATTTTTTTGTAGAGACGGAGTTTCACGATGTTTCCAGGCCAGTCTCGAACTCCCAGGCTCAGGTGATCCTCTGCCTCGGCCTCCCAAAGGGCTGGAATTGCAGGTGTGCACTACCGTGCCCAGCCTACATTCAACCCTTATCCAGAAAGTGTCAACGAATACCAAAGAAGTTATATCTAAAGGCCACAATGCAGTAAAGCTAGAAATCAACAAGAAACCCTTAAGTCAGGAAAACGTTTCAACCTGCTTATGTCTAGCGTCCCATTACTGAAACGCTAGGTTTGTAGGAGTTACTTATATTCCACTGCTGAAGGCCATCTCCAAGGTCCGATTTTTCACACACAAAAAATCTGCAACCTCCAGAATAAACGGGTTCATGTACTGCTAAATAAAAGACGGCAAAACCACCAAGAAAATTGTCAGAATATTTAGAGCTGAAGAACAGATGTGTCCTGTTTCCAGTTGCAATGTGGACGAACATGAAGACCTTTGCTAGCAAAGCAGTAAGAATCCCGTAGAGAAGCCTGCACAACTGCACCTTCCTTTAAAGCCACCCGAGAGGCAGGGACATGAAAAACGCCTGAGTAAATAGCGGAAGCCACTTTCACACCGGGGGCTGGTCCCCAGGCTGGAAGAGGATGGAGCAGGAGCAAGGCTGTCAGAGAAGGACCTTCTTTGCTGAGACAAGGAGAAATCAGCAAATTTAGGAAAGCTCCGGGCTGACAGATAAGAATCTGGAGAAGCCTGAATGCAGGATAATCTTCTCTAAGTCATTCTCTTATAGGGAATTTTGCTGAGTAAGTGGAAATTGAAGGGTGGAACTGGAATCAGAACCTTACAGTCACATGGGGCTGCTACGTTCGCAGACACGCCTGTACTCGAGGTGAGCCACCGCACCTGGCCAAGATGCCCTCACTTCAATACAAAGACACACAAAGGTGGAATCTAAAAGAAACGTATGTGGCAGCACTAATATCAGTTAAGAAAGATTTCAAGACAATGAGAGTACCAGAGACGAATGGGGACGGTTTGTACCAATGAAAGGCTGAATTTCTCAACAGAATGCCTAATGACGGAGCTTCAGATACAGAAAGCCAAACAATTAGCAGCAGTAAATGTGGAGTTCACACTCTCCTCTCAGCAGCTGATAGAACGATTGGGAAAAGAATCATTCAGAATATAAAAAACCTGAACATTAGTAAAAAGCTTGACCCATCTGACGGTTAACAGAACACTGCAGGACACACATTCTTTTCAAGCTTCCATACAACACTTCCCAAAATGAACAACATGCTGTAGATAATTTTCTTCAAAGGACAGAGATCATACAGAGTTTTTTTTTCTGACCACAGTGTTATTAAATCAAAGCTGAATCGTGTAAAAGAGATAACTGGAAACTTGCAAAATACTTGGAAATGATGTTGGAATTGCCTTCAGAATGTGCCACATAGGCCTTTGGGTTTCATTACTGATATAATGGCCCCAGTGTTTAATAGCCAAAATTCACAGGCCATTGTGTGTGGGGGGAAGATGCAGCCAGGTTATATATTTTATTATCATTTTTTCTTTTTCTTTTTCTTTTTTTTTTTTTTTTTTTTTGAGATGGAGTCTTACTCTGTCACCCAGGCTGGAGT
Source organism: Aotus nancymaae (assembly GCF_030222135.1). Lineage (NCBI taxonomy): Eukaryota > Metazoa > Chordata > Mammalia > Primates > Aotidae > Aotus > Aotus nancymaae. The sequence continues at coordinate 89,148,570 of NW_026988422.1, read as the reverse complement.
GCAGTAGCATGATCTCAGCTCACTGCAACCTCCAACTCCTGGGTTCAAGCAGTTCCCTGCCTCAGCTTCCCGAGTAGCTGGGATTATAGGCACGTGCCATCACACCCAGCTAATTTTTGTATTTTTAGTGGAGACAGGGTTTCACCATCTTGCCCAGGCTGGTCTTGAAATCCTGACCTTGTGATGTGCCCGCCTTGGCCTCCCAAAGTGCTGGGATTACAGGCATTAAAAACAATTAGTAACTCAGTACAAAGTAAATGAAACTGCCAGTTCTAGAGGAAGTTCTGAAAGTAGAGTTCAGACACTGGAACGGGAGCAGTGTTATTCGAGGACAGCATGCATTTGGGGTGTCAGTTGTTGTTTGTACGTGTTCCGGTCTGTGAGTTCTGAAGCCCTTCTCGCTTGGATGAACTGAGCCTCTGAAGCCTGTTTTGGACGGGAAGGCTATGGCAAAGGGGCTCCATGCTTCCCCTGACTGCATTACTGGCCTTCACAAGGCTGACCTTCGTTAAGCCCCTAATTGTTAGGAGTAAATGATAAGAGTTTAAGTTTTTTCTTAGTTTGTTTTTTATTTGAAGTATACTTATATTCATTTTAGAGAAAGATGAAGCATGAAAAATGGAACTTAAGAAACACAAATTCACTGTAATTATTTGTATAAAAGTAACACATCGGATTTTTTTTTAATCAGTGTGTCTTATATACAGTTTAATGTACTCGCACCTCTGGGAGCAGAACGGCAAAGGATCCAGCCAGCCTTTGAAGAATGGTACTTGATGAAACTTCATATATGTGATTATTGAAGGAAGAATTTGAGAGGAGTAGAAGAGCTTAGTAAAAAGATTTCTGGGCGTCAAACAAGTCCTCAAAGGAAGTTGCTGACTAAGCTTTTTATCTTTCTCTTCCAAGATTCTACACAGTACAGGCCTGGAGTTTCAACATCAAGTCGAGGAAGCCAAGGATTTAGGTCAATTGATTAAAATTCACTATAGGTACCTGTCAACCATCCATGACCGGTGTCCGCTGACAGAAAAGGTACATGAGCTGTATCCTGCAGGTGTGGACGCTGCTGGGTGCACGAGGCTGTCTGCCTGCTTCGGTATTTTGTTGTTTTCAAGCTTTTGTCCTGTAGAGTATTCTTTAAGGAAGAACCAGCTCAAACGAGGTTACAAGCGAATGCCCCAGGCCAGCCACACTGGCTCACGCCTGTAATCCCAGCAGTTTGGAAAACTGAGGTGAGTGAGTCTTATGAGGCTAAGAGGTCAAGACCAGCCTGGGAAACATAGCAAGACTCTGTCTTTACAAAAAATTAAAAAGATTAGCAGACATGGTAGCGCACAGCTGGAGGCCCAGCTGCTTGAGAAGCTGTAGTGGGAGCACTGTTTGAGGCCAGGAGTTCGAGGCTGCAGTGAACTATGATCACACCACCGCACTCTGCACTGCAGCTTAGGTAACAGAGAAAGACCCAGTCTCTTAAAACAAAGATAAACAGGAGGAGGAGTGCCCTATCAGTAGAAACTGTATCTAAGAGCAACATGAGAACTGTGTGTGATAGTCAGCACTCACTCTGCATTGCTCTTGGATTCAGCTGGAAAGTTGGGTCTGCAGTTGTAGAGGAATAGCACGTCCACTTAAAGAATTCAGGAATAAGCCGGGCGCGGTGGCTCACGCCTGTAATCCCATTTTTCTAAAGGCGCTAACCCTACATCTTTGAGAAATCTTACCTACCTCTACTCCATGGGTTCAAGGGATTCTCCTGTCTCAGCCTCCCAAGTAACTGGGATTACAGGCCAGACCACCACGCCCGACAAATTTTTGCATTTTTAGTAGAGACGAGGTTTCGCCATGCTGTCCAGGCTGGTCTCGAACTCCTGACCTCAGGTGATCCACCTGACTCGGTTTCCCAAAGTGCTGGGATTACAGGCGCGAGGCACCGCGCCCGGCCACAGTGTTTTAAAGTATCACAGCGTAAGTTGAATTTGGGTTCTATCATGTCATCCACGATGTAAAAATCTTTGGAATCCAATTTCGAGAGTCCGTCCTAGGCACAGCAAAGCAGTAATCTGCTGATTTGAAATGTGGGGACTGGGAACCAGGTGTTTTATTGAAAATGTGAGGACGTGATCTCTGAACACCAGTCGCCTGGTAGGTCGCGCCTTCTAGAGGCGGGACCGGAGTCTCCGACGCCCACCCTCGCCGGGCTGCGGAAGGACCGGGGTGCCCGGGCCGCGCCGGGCGTTTAGGGCAGCAGCTCGCCCCGCCCGGCGTTTCCGTGTGAGGTTCGGACTTCACGGGCCTTTCACGACTGTTTTCTGGGGCGAGCTCACGTCGGGTTTTCCTCCGTGCGCCGTTCCCCGGGCGCGCCCGCGTCTGCCCCGGCTCCCAGGGCGGAGGGATCCCCGGCAGGCTCGCCCGCCCAGCGCAGGTGCGCGCCTCCTGCCCGCGGGGCAGCGCCACACGGACCCCTGGGAGCCCCCGAGCCCGCCACGCGCCGACCCGGGACATGGTGCGGACCCCGTTCCTCCGCCCTCTGAGCGGACGGACCCGCAGGGCGACCCCGCGCCCGCTCCGCCCCGCCCAGGCCGGCGGGTCTCCGGGGTCTCCACTCGGCGGGAGGACGGAGCGGCAGGAGGAAGAGGCCGAGCTGGGAGAGCCCCCGCCCCGGGAGGAAGGGGAGGAGGCCGAGCGTTTCCTGGCGCATTCCCGGCCCGCCCGACTGAGTCACTCGGCCCAGGAAACTCTCTGAGCCTCCGCGGACCCAGGTGAGGAGCCCCGTGCGCCCGCGCCCGCCCTGCGGCCTCCGTGAGGTCCGGGTCGCCCTCGGAACCCGGGCCGGCCAGGGCGGCGGGGCCGGGACTGAGCCCCCCGGCGGCGCGGCCTCCGGGATCGCCCTGGCCCCAGCGTGTCCAGCTCACGGCCCCGGGCTCGAGGTCCCCGCGTCCCTAAACCGCTCCCCACCCGGCTTCCAGGTCCCTGCACCCCCTACACCGCGCCCCCCGGGTTCCAGGTCCCTGCGGCCCACCCGGGCTCGAGATCCCCGCGCGCCTAAACCGCGCTCCCCCCGGCTTCCAGGTCCATGCGCCCCTAAACCGCGGCTCACCCGGGTTCCAGATCCCCGCGCCCCTAAACCGCGCCCCCCGGGTTCCAGGTCCCTGCACCCCCTAAACCGCGGCCCACCCGGGCTCCAGATCCCCGCGCCCCCTAAAGCGCTTCCCCCGGGCGCCGCACCCCAGGCTTGTCGGCCTCGGCTCCGAGCTCCACTTCCCCCACGCTCCCGGCCCGGCGCCCGGATCCCGGATTCCGCTCCCGGCACGTGGCGCGGCTCCCGTGGGGCAGGGACACCTCCGTGTTTGTTTCTCGGGTTTTTGTTGGAAACTAAGGGGCAGGCAGATTGCTGGCGTTGCCCTCAGCTCGCGCAGCGGGATCTGAACCCGTTTTGGTTTCGTGCCCCGTGAGGACCTGAGGGAGCCTGGTCCGCGGGGCCGTTCCGCACATTCCTGGAGAGGAGTTTTGGGGTTTGTTGAGGAGGCGCGATTGTCACGGGGGCAGCGCTGTTTCGCACGAGCCTTCCGAAGTGGGTGTTTTCAGCCTGAAATGCGTGAGCTTCGTTTGCAGCACATTGTGGGTGTGACTAGAAGGGGGCAAGAGTAACTGGGAAACGGGGTTGAATGAGCGGGTTTTTTTTTGTTTTTTTTAAACGGAGTTTCGCTCTTGTTACCCAGGCTGGAGTGCAATGGCGCGATCTCGGCTCACCGCAACCTCCGCCTCCTGGGTTCAGGCAATTCTCCTGCCTCAGCCTCCCGAGTAGCTGGGATTACAGGCCCGCCCCACCGCGCCCAGCTAATTTTTTGTATTTTTAGTAGAGACGGGGTTTCACCATGTTGACCAGGATGGTCTTGATGTCTTGACCTCGTGATCCACCCGCCTCGGCCTCCCAGTGCTGGGATGACAGGCGTGAGCCACCGCGCCCGGGCCATTTTGTACTTTTAATTCATCTGATCTTTCAGGTATTTATTTGCTGTCAGCTTCAACCTGACTGTCCGTTTTTGGTGGTCCTCACCCTGGCCTTGGTTAGGCACGGAAGGAGCTTGCTGCTTTTTAAAGAAGTATTTTGGAAACATCTCGATTTTTTATGATGGCGTCCTTTAGCAAAGGGACGAGATGGAACTAACTAGGAGATACATTTTTGTTTTACCTTGAAAGTTACCAGGAAGAAAACATCTCTCCCCTTTTTTCACTTCTGACAATTAGAGCATCTGAGTGATGATGGTGCAGAGCAGGCCGCTGGGAGCTGCTCTCAGTAAGGGGCTGGCTGCCCACGCTGTAAACACCTGGGCCTGGAGCCCTGCTGGGCGGATCTTTACTAATGAGGAGGAGTGACTGCAGGTGCTTGAACCTGGGACGTGGGATTGGCTCCTCACTGACCTGCAGTTTTCTGCCCTCCTGCTTCCTCTGCACAGAGAAACGCCACTGAGCGCTTCTGCGGGGAGGGGAGGCGCCTGTGCCACGCGGAGGGGAGGAAGGACTTTGTGTCCGAAGCCTACCTGATCACGCTGGGCAAGTTCATCAGCATGTTCGCGGTGCTGGATGAGCTGAAGAACACGAAGTGCAGCGTGAAGAATGACCACTCGGCATACGAGAGGTGAGCGCTGGCCTTGCGCCACACCACGGGCCCTCCTGAGAGCACCCGGCTCAGTGGCCTGTCTCGCGCATAGCACGTTGTGTGTCCATGTGGGTGAAGTCATCACTTCCGGTAGGCAGCAGCGACTTCTCAGTGTCCGGGCTGTGTGAGCACCTGCTCTGAGGAATAAGGTGAGCGGAGCCGGCAGATAAGTGCATATGGCTTTGCAAAGCTAGAGCAGGCTCTGGGCACCCTGGCTGTCCTCACATATCACGGAGGACCTCCGCGCCCCTGGGAACACAGACACGCACAAGATACAGGCCCAGCTCACACAGCACAGGCATCGGGCTCAGGGAGCATCTTGGCAAGGTGGCAGGTGGCCTCTGCAGCCCGCCTTGGACGTCAGGGCTGCGGTCCTCGGTGCTGGTCATTCGCCGGCAGGGGTCCCCAGCACGTGAGCCACCATCCCAGTATCAAAGGGACGGGACCCATGCACAGTCACGGACTGTCTTGAGGTCACACTGCACTTCCAGGTCCTCCATGCAGCTCCCCTCCCTGGCGGTTTTCTTTTTGGTTGTAGAGAGCTTCTAGAGATGCTGAAGAGACAGGCAGAAGAGGTGGGCACGGCCCGGTGTGTGCTTCTGGAGCACTGCGGGGTGGTGGGTGGCAGACAGGCCGGCAGGGCACACAGCGTGCTGCCTCCCGATGCGTTCGTTCTGCTTACCCTGTGCTCTGTGCTGCTGAGGACATGTTTTGCTAGAATGAGATGCTGACTTCTATTTCTTCTACTAAGTAAGGCATCTCAGCTCTAAAATTAAATTTGAAGAGACCTTACTTTGCATCTCGATATGCTCTAGTTATGTTGCATCTTAAATCATACAACTGTTGCGATGTCTTTATTTAAAAAAAAACCCACTTGGGATAAAATGAGGCAGCAGTAGGAGTCGAGCCAGGTCAGGCAGAGTTTTAAGCCTCATTCGTGTGAAATAAGGCAGTGGTCCATTTATCACCTAAAATCACCAGCTCTGCACAGAAGCCTAGATCTTCAGAACTAGAGAAAGGCCTCTGGAGTTGACCTGTGAGCCCCTCTCGGGTTGGAAGTCTGAAGGGTCCTGTTTGATAACAGCATCTGTGGGATCCTGACCTCGGGACTCGATGGTTGGCGTGGGCTCGTGGTCCCAGCCGCACAGCCCAGTCCTGGGTGATTTTCAGCAGCCTTCTCAGCCACTGTTTTGGCTTTTCAGGTGAATGGGGCAGGTGGCCGGCATCAGTGGTTTTCGATATTTAAAAGTACTTAAAAGTTGTGGATTTTTTTCCTTTTAGCAGCAGTGCCTTTATTCTAAAGTCTAGTCTGTAAAACAGTTTACAGATGGGGCTGCTTTGTCAAGGCGGTGGGGAGGATTCCTCTCCAGCAGCCCCCTTCCCCAGTGTCTTCACCACCTCCGGGTTCCGCTGAGCACCAGACAGTGGGCCTGGGGCAGCTCCAAAGCTCTTACAGCTGCCTCTTCGTCTGACCGCCGTCTGGGACCCCCGTTGGTTCACCTTCCCAGACCATCATCACTCCCAAGACCCGCGCCACACACACTCACACATGCACCTGCTGGTAGCTGCTAGGATGACCTCTTCTAAGTGTCATGTTATGGTGAGGCTTGAGGAAAAAAGAAAATAGTATTCTCGACCCCTTCCATAGTCTCCCCACCCGCCGCCTCAGCAAGTACTCAGATCAATAAAGCAAACGTGGCCAGGTGCAATGGCTCACACCTGTAATCCCAGCACCCTGAGAGGCTGAGGCAGAAGGATCATTTGAGTCCAGCCTGGGTAACATAGAAAGACCTGATCTGTAAAAAAAAAAAAAAAAAAAAAAGCCAAAAAAAACTAGCCAGGCATGGTGGTATGCACCTGTGGTCCCAGCTACTCAGGAGGCTGAGGTTGGAGAATCACTTGAGATCAGGAGGTCGAGGCTACAGTGAGCTGTGATTGTACCACTGTACTCCAGCCTGGGTGACAGAGTGAGACTCTCTGTCTATTTAAAAAATAAATAAATAAAATAAAAGGAAACTTTTTTTTTTTTTTGAGACAGCATCTCACTAGCCCAGGCTGGAGTGCAGTGGCGTGATCTCGGCTCACTGCAATCTCCACCTCTCCTGGATTCAAGCAATTCTCCTGCCTCAGCCTCCCGAGTAGCTGGGATTTACATAGGTGAACCACCACACCCAACTAATTTTTATATTTTTAGTAGAGATGGGGTTTCACCATGTCGGCCAGGTCTTAAACTCCTGACCTCAAAGTGATCTGCCTGCCTTGGCCTCCCAAAATGCTGGGATTACCGGTGTGAGCGACCATGCTTGGACCAGGAAACATGTTTTAAAAGGCAAAGAATGTTACTGTATCAGTTAATACTAGGTTTAACTGTATGTAATGGTTTGAAGCCCAGTGAAGTAACAGTGGCTTTAAAAAGATGGCAGTTTTTTTGTGTCTCCTGAAAAGTCCTGAGTTAGGTGGTCTGCAGCTGATTGTGGGCTCCCGCTGTCCTGCTGTTCTGCTTCACATGTTGCCTCGTGGTCCTAGATGGTTGCTTAGGCTCTAGCTGTCTTTTCTGAATTCCAGTCAGCAGGAAGAAAGGGGAAAGTTGGGCTCCACGCTCCTTTATGAGTAGACTTTTGAGTGCTTGTCAGTGCTCAGCATGGCCTTGCGGTTTTGTATTGTTGGGCCTCATTGTACGGGTCCTTCTGTGCACACCAAATTGTGCAGCTACAAATTGGTGGCAAAAGCCAGGGCTCTGTCTCAGGACTTTGGGCACCAGTGGTCCCTGAGGTGGCCTGGGGAGGTGTGGTCCACAGGGTTCCCAGCAGAGAACCTCATCAGTGCCAGCTGTCTTCATGGCAGGGCTTGTGGGAGTCACGGAGGTGGCGGTGACCTGTCTCAGACTCAGAGTTGAGCAGCCCTGTGCCCCTAGATGAGGTGGGCGCCTTCCAGTGTAGGGCAGAGGTCAGTGTACAGGGGCCCTGCAGGAAGCCCGTCAGCTGTGACCATCGGGGTGGAGAGCGGTCCCAGGCTGTGCAAGGCACGTCTAAGTTGGCAGAAGACTGACCTGGAGTACACGGCCAGAGATGCCTGAAAGGGCTGAAATCAAAAGCTGGCCTCAGATCAATCCACGTTTCTGCAGATGACTGTAGAGGAAAGGGATCCCATTCAAATCAGGCATTTTTTCTCTTTTATGGGGCATGTTGGTGCATTTTGGGATGAACTCTTTTTGTTTTCAAAGGGCTGCTCAATTTCTACATAAAACGGCAGATCCGCAGTCCAGCCAGGAATCGCAGAATCTGGCCATGTTCCTGGCCAATCACAACAATATCACACAGCTAAGGCTGGTGTTTGCACACTCAGGGTGATGGGCTCAGCTGCCGGCCGGGCACCAGGCCTGCGCATGAGTCTCTTGCTCTGTGTTTCAGTCTCTGCAGCAGCAGCTCGAAGTGATTTCTGGCTACGAAGAGCTCCCGGCAGACATCGTGAATCTGTGTGTGGATTACTACGAGAACAGGATGTATCTGACGCCCAGTGAGAAACATGCTTCTCAAAGTACGTGTGTGGGGATGCCAGCCTGTGGCACGGCCGAGGGACAGCCTTGCTCTTGTCAGTAGGCTGTGCTTGCTTCCTCTAGAGTCCTTTTGCCAGCTGTGTCTCATTCGCATGCTGTCGTGTGCGTGAGCAGCGCCCTGCCCTTGCACACACCTGCACCACAGACTCTCAGCACAGCCACGAGTGTGTCACATGCTGACCCTGGGAGAAGGTGCCAGCCAGGAGGTCTGGGTCAAAAATTCTCTCAGCATTAAGCTGCTCTTTTGTTTTATTTTTGAGGCAGGGTCTTGCTCTTGACCAGCCTGGAGTGCAGTGGCACGATCACAGCTCATTGTAGCCTCAACCTCCTCCCACCTCAAGCAATCCTCCCACCTCAGCCTCCCAAGTAGCTGGGACTACAGGTGCATGCCACCATGCCTGGCTAATTTTTAATTTTTTTTTTTTTTTTGAGATGGAGTTTCGCTTTTGTTACCCAGGCTGGAGTGCAATGGCACGATCTCGGCTCGCCGCAACCTCCGCCTCCTGGGTTCAGGGAATTCTCCTGCCTCAGCATCCTGAGTAGCTGGGTATTTTTAAATTTTTTGTAGAGAGAGAATCTTGCCATGCTGCACAGGCTTTTCTCAAACTCCTGGGCTCAAGCAACCCTCCTGCTTTAGCCTCCCAAAGCTCTGTGATTACAAGCTTGAGCCACTGCACCCAGCCTTTTTTTTTTTTTATTTGAGACAGGGTCTTGCTCTGTCACCCAGCCTGGAGTGCAGTGGTGCAGAAGACACAGCCCACTGTATCCTCAACCTCCTTGGCTCAAGTAATCTTTCCGCCTCAGGCTCCTGAGTAACTGGGACCACAGGCATTGGCACCAATGCCAAGCTAAGTTTTTGAATTTTTGTAGAGATGAGGTCTTACTTTGCTGCCCGGGCTGGTCTTGAACTCCTGGGCTCAAGCAATCCTCTTGCCTTGTCTCCTGCAAAGTGCTGAGATTACAGGTGTAAGCTACCACGCCCAGCCTTTAAGCTGCTTTGTGACAGAGGTTACCCAAGATTCTACTTGTCAAGGATGTGATTCCTAGGGTTTCGATACCTGTGTCATCCATCATAATTAAAGTAGCCTTTCGTTGGGTCACCATATTCTTTATTATTATTCATATAATCTGCGTTTTCATCTGTGTTTCTCTTGTTTATTTTTGAGACAGAGTCTCGCTCCGTTGCCCAGGCTGGAGTGCAGTTGCACAATCTCAGATCACTGCAACCTCCGTCTCCGGGGTTCAAGTGATTCTCCTGCCTCAGCCTCCCAAGTAGCTGGGATTACAGGCGCCCATCACCACCATGCCCAGCTATCATTTGCGTTTCTCACAGGAAAGATGGGCAGCAGTTCCCTTTGCTCTATTCTTTACCTCTGCGGGGTGGCCTTGGGGGACCCTTTGCTGGGTGTCCCAGCAGTCCAGCCCCCCAGACTCTTCCTGAGCCAGGAGAGCACTGGCAGGAACTCGGGGCTGAAGGAGTACTGTCCATGGAGTGCTTTGTGACAGCAGAAACTTTGTGTTTGCACCTGCTGGTGTGGGAGCCCTGGCCGCGAGCCCCTGTGGAGCACTGGAGCGTGCAGTTGGCTAGTCCACGTTAAGAATTTTTAGTTTGTGGCCGGGCACAGTGGTTCACGCCTGTAATCCCAGCACTTTGGAGGCTGAGGCGGCGGATCACTTGAGGTCAGCAGTTCAACACCAGCCTGACCATCATGGTGAAACCCTGTCTCTACTAAAAATACAAAAAAAAAAAAAAAAAAATAGCCAGGCATGATGGTGATGGGTGCCTGTATTCCCAGCTACTTGGGAAGCTGAGGCAGGAGAATCGCTTGAACTTGGGAGGCGGAGGTTGCAGTGAGCTGAGATTGCGCCACTGCACTCCAGCCTGGGTGTCAGAGCGAGACTCCATCTCAAAAAAAGAATTTGTAGTTTGCATACACCAAAATGTAACTGGTTACCTGTGGCTACACATTGGACGTTACTTTTAATGGCCAAAAAACCACAATTACTTTTGCACCAAGCTAATAGCTCTAGAATAGCCCTGCTGCTTGGGTTATGCTCGTAGAGGATTTGTTTTTTCAGCTTTTAGCAACCGACCTGGAAGCCAGGCCCCAACTTTTGTAGCACAGTTTCAGTGAGGATAAAATGATGCATTTCAAGCACCAGACAAGCAGCCTAAGGATAGAGCTTTGTGATATGTTTCAAATTGTGCCTTTGAAGTTGTCAGCTGTTACGGTGTAAGTCCTTATGGGTAGTTAGGTTTGCAGTTCTGAGCTTTATTGCATCATTCATTTTGTGGGTTCTTCAGGTGATGGGATTTGGTCTGTACCTGATGGATGGGAGTGTCAGTAACACCTGTAAGTTAGATGCCAAGAAAAGAATAAACTTATCCAGAATTGACAAATACTTCAAGGTGAGTTACATGTTTTTAGATCAATGTTTTTATTGACTTGTGTGCAGTTTGAATTTTGGGGACGTGAGTCCTGTGTGAAAACCCTGTGTGAAACCATGATTACATCAGGAAATGCTGAGGCTGGGTGGAGTCTGGGACACGTGCTTTCTCCTGTCTGCAGAGGCAACCTCGCTGTCTTTCCTTCTGCTGCACTGGCTTTGCCTGGGTGGAGCTTTATACAGAGGGAATTGTGTTGTTTGTACTCTTCTGTGTCTAGCTTCTTTTTTTTTTCGAGATGGAGTCTTGCTCTATCGCCAGGCTGGAGTGCAATGGCGCAATCTCAGCTCACTGCAACCTCCGCCTCCTGGATTCAAGCAATTCTTCCTCCTCAGCCTCCCGAGTACCTGGGACCACAGGCACGCACCACCACGCCCGGCTATTTTTTGTATTTTTAGTGGAGACGGGGTTTCACCGTGTTGGCCAGGATGGTCTTGATCTCTTGACCTCGTGATCCGCCCGCCTTGGCCTCCCAAAGTGCTGCGATTACAGGTGTGAGCCACCACGCCCGGCCTCTGTGTCTAGCTTCTGTCACCAGCCTCTTGTTTGTGAGGTGCATCCTGGAGGGAGCCTGGAGCTCCAATTCATAACTTTCCATCGCGGTGTAGCTTTCCGTCTTACGACTACACCGTAACTTCTCTGTTCCGGTGTTGACCGTCCTCTGTGGGGTGCATACCCAGGGTATTTCTCTTTAATTTTTTTGCATTCTAATTGTTGCTAGTATATAGAAATGCCGCTGATTTCTTCATGACTGTGAAATCTAGCAACAGGGTAGGTTAATTTTAACATTTGAATAGTTTTTGTAGATGTTGGTTTTTAAATTGTATTTTATTCCTCTCAAACCGAATGTAGAGGTTATTTACAGTTTTTTGTAATGAGTTATTTGCAGAGGTAGCATTCAACAGAGTAATTATTAGCATTGCACAGTTTCCTTGTGACTAAACATACATAATGACCGTATTTTTTTGTTCTTTGAATACAGCAACTCCAGGTGGTTCCACGATTTGGGGACATGCAAAATCACTTGAGCCCGGGAGTTGAAGAAGACCAGCCTGGGAAACATAGTGAGATCCAGTCTCCACAAAAAATAAAACTATTATAATTAGCCAGGCTTGATGGCATATGCCTGTAGTCCCACCTAGGTGGAAGGATCGCCTGATCCTGGGAGAGGAGGTTGCAGTTATCAGAGAGCATGCCCCCCTCACCTCAAAAAAACAACAAAAAGAGACGTGGCAGCCAGTTGACGCCCAGCAGCCATTCCTAACGCCTCTGGGAGGAATCCGCTTAACCCCAGGGGGGAAGGCACACCACCGGTGCCGGACATCCTCCTGGTCCACTTGCACTGGCTTTTCCTGGCCTGGGGCACTTTCCCCAACCACTCATGCATGCAGAAACCATTCCTTGTTTCCAAAAGGGAGGACTTGGAAAATACCTGAGAGGCACCTCCCAGGGCCAGACCCTATGAGAGACGGTGACTGGGTACATTTGCCAGAGAGGGCACGGGAAGGTGGCCTCTGAGGGAGGCCCCTGTGACTGCTCAGCTGGCTGGGCCACCTTTGTAGGGCACCCAGGAGCATAGCAGGACTGCTGCAACCACAATGCTGGTAGTGCCACCGCCATGCAGGGCCACACCTCACTGGCCACCCTGGCCAACCCGCTCCCCAGCTATGCCTTGGCAGTTCAGCAATGTCCTTCCGTGAGTGGATGGTTAGAAGGGTAGTGGAGGGAAAGAGGGCTTGGGAGGGATACAGTGGAAGGGGAATGCATTTGACTCAGTGATGAACTTTATGATGTGGGGTGACAGAATGGAACAACCTGGAAGGAGTTAGATGACTCTGGAAGAGTTCTGGACCAGGTTACTTGGTGCCCAGGAGATAATTAGTTTAGACGGTAAAACTGAGGCCCGACCAAGTAGAGGAAGAAGACCAAGATCTTACTATTGGATTATTTTTTCCCCTTTATTTCAATCATAGTCCCCTCATCAAAATATTACTAGTTGGCACTTCATTTCATACAATGTAATCATAGTTTTTGTGAAAACAAAAGGACTATGCCCCATTAATAAAATACAAATGATTTAAAATGATTTTATCACAGATTCGTTTCTTTTGAAATATATATTAGGGATGTATATTTTATAAATATTTAATATAACTCTACTATGTACATATAAATACAAAATAAAGCCTATTATATAAACACAACTACAAATAGACAGCAGGGCCTCTCGGCAGCGTCTTCTGGAATTTCTGAGAAGGTTACCAAGATGAAGAGTAGAACACCAGCTATACAGTGCAGGCTCACATATGGATTGGTATGGGTATAATTTTAAATATAATTTTGATCTGACACAAATTCACATATAAACATTTTTGTTTTTGTTTTTTTGAGGCAGGGTCTCACTCTGTCACCCAGACTGGAGTGCAATGGCACGATGTTGGCTAACTGCAACTTCTGCCTCCCAGGCTCAAGCAGTTCTCCTGTCTCTGCCTCCTGAGTAGCTGGGATTACAGGTGCGTGCCACTAACACCCAGCTAAATTTTTCATTATTATTCTCTTTTAGTACAGACGAGGTTTCACCATGTTAGCAAGGCTGGTCCACTAAAAGAACTGCACTTTGTATTTTTAAGATTGCTGGGAAACATTTGATTCTCTTATTGAGAATCAAAGAGGATAATGAGGTATATTCCCTGCTGAGAGAGGATACACGTAGCTGTTACAGAAATGGCAGCATTACTCCCCAAAAAACCCATGTCTGATATGATGAGGACTTCCCTTCATTCGCTGACATCCAGTGCCTACCAACTGCAGTCAGAGTGCAAGAAGACCCTCCCGGGGGACCCAGGTTCACCCACAGACGTCCAGCTGGTCACACAGGAGGTCATCCAGTGTGGGTACAACGTCGCCAAGCATCTGGTCACCATCACCACCAAAGAGAACAACTGACACGAGCAGGGCGCCACCTCCTTTTTTATTTTTTAAGTGAGGTTAGCCACCTATCTCAGCAAACCCTGTGGGGTGGGTAATGGCTGAGAGACTGACCCTGTGCATCCTGACATTAAAGGCCAGCTCGCTTGGCATGGACTTCCCTCTGCAGCCACACACACACATACACACACACTCAGTCACACATGCTCATGTAACCCACACTTCCTAGTTCAGATCACCTCTCACCTTCAGTGAGGTCTGTAAAATGGGTCAGGGGTGTAACATGCACCCATGGGTGCTGCAAACTGCCGCAATGACGTTTTCCTGAGAAGGGTCACCTGAAACCACTTTGGACACAGCGTCCTGGTGCCTGTGCAAATCCCCTCAGACTCTCGGTGCATCTGCGAGCTGCTGTGCACAGTCACTACATAGCGGCCCTCAGGAAGCCACGGGCACTCACCAGTGCCACAGCAACCCCAGGGGGCTGGATGACTTTGTCCCTCCTGGACGCGCTCCCGCCCTGCACCTTCTGCCCCAGCCCCACCTGCCCGGCTCACACCCACCGCAGGCTCTTGCTTGGGTTTGGCTTACGTTTGTCCGCAGTGTCCAGAAGGCCTGTGCCAGTCCATTTTCACATTGCTATAAAAGAATGCCCAAGGCTGGGTAAAGTGTAAAGAAAGGAGGTTTAAGGCTGGGCGTGGTGGCTCGTGCCTGCAATCCCAGCACTTTTGGAGGCCGAGGTGGGTGGATCACGAGGTCAGGAGATGGAGAGCATCCTGGCTAACATGGTGAAACCTCTCTCTACTGAAAAGACAAAAAAAAATTAGCTGGGTGTGGTGGTGCGTGCCTGTAGTCCCAGTGACTTGGGAGGCTGAGGTAGGAGAATTACCTGAACCTGGCGGGGTGGAGGTTGCGGTGAGCCGAGATCACGCCACTGCACTCCAGCCTGGATGACAGAGCGAGACTCCATCTCAAAAAAATAAAAACAGAGAAAAGAAAGGAGGTTTAACTGACTCATGGTGCTGCAGGCTGCACAGGAAGCGTGGCTCCTGGTGAGGTGTCAGGAAGCTTCCATGGGTGGTGGGAGGTGAAGGGAACCCGTGCATCCCAGGGCGAGAGCTGGAGCAAGAGGGGGCAGGTACCAGGCTCTTTAAACCACAGGTAAAGTCCAGCCCAGCCCAATCCATGCCTCGATTTCATACTTGTGAGACCCTGAGCAGGGACACAGCCCGACTGCTGGTCCACGGAGCTGTGGGTGATGAATGTGAGCTGCTGTGGCTGAATTAGGGTCACCGGTTACCCACAATAGGGAAATAACATGCCCAGTGCCCTCCCTATCCTCCAGTGTCTCCGCAAAGCACAGCCGGGTTCAACCTCACATTCGTTTGAAATACCAGGTGGTTTCTGTTTCCCAAATGGATCAATACAGAAGCAGTCATCAAATTCAACCTTGAACAGTAAAAGGGTCTCTC
Organism: Aotus nancymaae; assembly: GCF_030222135.1. Lineage (NCBI taxonomy): Eukaryota > Metazoa > Chordata > Mammalia > Primates > Aotidae > Aotus > Aotus nancymaae. The sequence goes on along the minus strand of NW_026988422.1, from coordinate 89,133,505 downwards.
TCACTGCCTGCAGGAGGCCTCCTCCCTGCACACATGGCAGCCCCTCACTTCTTTCCAAGGAAGCTTCTTGGTGCCAAAGAGTTCTGCTCCCAAGAGAACTGTCCTCATGTGGCTCTGAAATCCACCTTCTTGCCAATCCTAACTTGTGTGGTGTGCTAAGCCTTTAGGCTTCCCAGTATATGGAACCCAGGCCTTCCCCTCCATCAGAAAGTCCTCTTGGGCTGAGCCCCACAGGCCCCTGGTGTCTCCTGGCTGGTAAAACCATGGAACCCTCTCTGCTCAGCAGTTTAAAGAGCCTGGTACCTGCCCCTGCTTGCTCCAGCTCTCACCCTGTGACACGCGGGCTCCCTTTACCTTCCACCACCTGTGGAAGCTTCCTGAGGATGTCCCTTTATCTTATGGCAGTTTTCATTTGTAATACATTTTCCCTATTAAGTCATAGTTTCTCTGTTGTTAGACTGTGGCGTGTATCCTGACAAAGCACTGCTTCATGAGGAAGAGAGTCCAGTCATGAAGCCTCGGCCCTTGGAAGAGAAGGCACAACCCAACGGCGTGTTTATTCTCAAACACATCTAAGTAAAACAGGCACATAGCGCCATGAAAGAAGAGGCTCGAGGGCTGGAAAATTAAATGAGAAAAAAACGTATTAAAGTTTTATAAGTGTAAAAAAATAAACAAATTAATGGGATTGTTATTAAAATATTCATAATATGGATAGTTTAATATGGATGTAGCTGAAATGCAACTCTAGTTATCAACAAGTTTTCAATACAACAAGCACAGTAGGAAGCCTCCAGTGATTAACTAAACACGTACATTCAACTACCGACCCATCTACCCATCCACCTACCCACCTACCCATCTACCTATCAGTCTGTCCATCTACCTACCCATCTACCATCTACCGACCCATCTACCCATCTACCTACTTATCTACCCATCTACTTATTCATCTACCCATTAACCTACCCATCTGCCTATCCACATATCTGCGTATCTACCTACCTGTCTGCCTACCCACATCCCAATCTACTTACTCCTCTCATCTACCGACCCATCTACCCATCCACCTACCCATCTACTCATCCACCTACCCATCTACTCATCTACCTACCCATCTGCCTATCCACATATCTGCATATCTACCTACCTGTCTGCCTACCCACATCCCAATTTACTTACTCCTCTCATCTACCGACCCATCTACCATCTACTCACCCATCTGTTCATCTACCTACACATCCACCCATGCTCCCGTCTGCCTGAGTACACACATTCACATGCAGGAATCATAAATCAAATGTGCTATGACAGTAACCTTTGGGAAATCTGAGTAAAGAGTAATCACTTCTACTATTTTAAGAACACTTTGGAATCTTACAACTACTTCCAATTTAAACAATTCTAACGTGGCCCAGAAACTCAGCGCCTCAAGAGGAACGAACAGCTGGAGCACTCACTGCCTTTGACGTTCTCTGGATCCCACCACTCTGCTCCGTGTCTGGGGACTTGGGCTGACAATGAGCACAGAGTTGAGTGACTGCAGCGGCAGAATCTGGGCCATGCTGGGCCAGGCCTGACACATCTATTATGGATTACAGAGTCTTCATTCATGGAAAATGGTCACTGCAGTGCCACAAGGTCACAGTGTGCTGTGGCCATTTTCCATGAGTGTCTGGGCCAGGCCTGACACATCTATTACAGATTACATAGTCTTCATTCATGGAAAATGGTCACCGTGGCACCACAAGATGTCACAGAGTGCTGAGACCTAGAGTAGGTGCAGTGGCTCTGGCGGTGCCTCCCCCACACATGCTGCTGGGTGGACACAGTGAGCTGCCATTTCCTCCCAAAGTCAATGTGAGATATGGAGGTGCACTGTGCAGACTTCCCTACAGACAGCACGTGCTGCTGGCTGCAAGACGGCCAGTGAGCCCACAGCCCCCGCCACAGGGCCACACTCTTCCAGCAGCCAGCCAGCAATGGAGTTCTGGAGGGCTTCCCCGGGGCTCCCCTCACTGGGGACCCAGCCTGGGTTCCCTCAGGGCCCATCACATACACACCTGCCATGTCCGCATCTGCCACATACACACCTGCTGTCTTCTGCACCTGCTGTGCAACTGCTGTCTGCACTGTGATGTGAGACTTCCCTTGTCCAACCTCCAGCCTGGGCCTCGGCCTGACCTTTGCTTTCTCTCCTCTCCTGACTTCATCTCAGCATCTGCTCATCAGAGAACTTAAAGGCACATTCCATATCTGTCCACATCATTTATGCGTTTGCTTCTAAAGTGCTTTCTGAGCAGTAATAATATGCTCACAGGTAAGAACTGCAGATGAGAAAATCAGGCACTGTTGGTTTAGATATCTTGTGATTGTCCACATCTCTTGAGATGACGTGCGACATCGTAGTTACGGATGGGAAGACCTCGGCAGACATGACCCAGCAGCAGAAGGAGCCGTCCCTGGCTGTCCCTGAGCTGCTTCTGGACCTCAGTAAAATGACCAGTTCACACAGGTGCCACTGTCCAGTCTCAAATTGCAAATGAGACATTCCATATGTTTTGCAATGGTAAGATGCAGAATTGTCCTTTAATAGGTTTTTGAATGTATAGCATCAAAATTATGATATAATAAGAAAAATAAGCAGCAACATGCTCACAAAATACTACCGGTTTTGAACAAAACGCTGACCCCATGTATTTGGAAGCCAAAATGGCCTCTTTCACTTTCAGAATCATCTGTTCACTCTCCATTTTCCAAAGAATGGCACCTACTTCTTCTTGAAAATGTGAGGCCTTTTCAACAAAAGCCAAAATAGACAAATGGGACCTAATTAAACGCCACAGCTTCTGAAAAACAAAAGAAACAGTCGTTAGAGTGAATCGGCAACCAACAGAATGGGAAAAAATTTTTGCAGCCTCCCCATCTGAAAAAGGGCTGATATCCAGAATCTACAAAGAACTAAAACAGATTTACAAGAAAAAGACAAATAAGCCCATTCAAAAGTGGGCAAAGGATATGAACAGACACTTTACAAAAGAAGACATACATGAGGCCAACAAACATATGAAAAAATGCTCATCATCACTGGTCATTAGAGAAATGCAAATCAAAACTACATTGAGATACCATCTCACGCCAGTTAGAACGGCGATCATTAAAAAATCTGGAGACAACAGATGCTGGAGAGGATGTGGAGAAATAGGAACACTTTTACACTGTTGGTGGGAGTGTAAATTAGTTCACCCATTGTGGAAAACAGTGTGGCAATTCCTCAGGGACCTAGAAATAGAAATTCCATTTGACCCAGCAATCGTTCTAGTGTTAAGGACACACGCACATGAATGTTCGTTGCAGCACAGTTTACAATAGCAAAGACCTGGAACCAACCCAAATGCCCATTGATGATAAGACTGGACTGGGAAAATGTGGCACATATACACCATGGAGTATTATGCAGCCATCAGAAACGATGAGTTCGTGTCCTTTGTAGGGACATGGGATGAACCTGGACACTTATCATTCTCAGCAAACTGACACAAGAACAGAAAATCAAACACCGCATGTTCTCACTCATAGACGGGTGAACAATGAGAACACATGGACACAGGGAAGGGAGCATCACACACTGGGGTCTGTTGGGGGAAATAGGGGAGGGACAGCGGGGGTGGGGAGAGAGAGCATGGGGAGAAATGCCACATATAGGTGAAGGGGAGGAAGGCAGCAAATCACACTGCCATGTGTGCACCTATGCAACAATCTTGCATGTTCTTCACATGTACCCCAAAACCTAAAATGCAATAAAAAATTTTAAAAAAGAAAATGTGAGGCCTTTTAAGAACTAAGAATTTCCAAAATATTACTTCACAAATTAATTTAACCACATGAAGAAATGGTCATTTCCATCCCTTGTATGTAAGTGTATTTTTTTGGTCAAAAAAGTAAGGAACCATTGTTTTGTTTTTTGTTTGCGTTTTTTGGAGACAGGGCCTCTGTCACCCAGACTGGAGGGCAGTGGCACAATCATACATCACTGCAGCCTCCACCTCCCCGGATCAAATGCTCCTCCCACCTCAGCTTCCTGAGTAGCTGGAAATACAGGTGCGTGCCTGGATGACTTTTTGTTTCTGTTTTGCAGACCGGACTTCACCATGTTGCCCAGGCTGGTCTGGAACTCCTGGGCTCAAGTGATCCTCCGGCCTCAGCCTCCCAAAGTGCTGGGATTACAGGCGTGAGACGAGGCACCCGGACAGGCCATTGTTCTCTAATAGCATTTTAATCTTGCAGATTTCTCATATGTGAAATAATAGTTAACTTTTATAAGTGTTAGATTTTTTTAATTGAAAGCTATAATGGGATTTAATCTGTTTTAATTTGATGTTTGAACCTCAGATCTACAAAATATCCGATGAAGGAACACAATCTGTAAAACTTACTATGTAGTCACACAAAATTAAGCTGAAAACCAAGAGAGACTGTTTACATCCTCTCCTTGGCTGCAAAGGGTTGTGATTGATCCCGTTCTTTCTTCTGTACAATTGTTGTTTCTCATGGGATTTATTTTCTCATTTCACTGTGACTGCAGTTGTCAACTTTATCTTTTCTATTTACTTTTCGTGTCTCCCTAAAGCTTTATTTTTAGACATCATTTCATTTTTCTGTTAAAAGCAAGCAGTATCATGAGCAATACATTTCATGCCGTGGCATTAGACACACCGTTACTGCTGTCTCAGTGCTTCCGTTTTTTCCTGGGTTAGTACAAAGTAGGCAGCGTTCCTTAAGGAGCCACTAGGAGCCAGGAAGAGGAGCAGCCTGGAAGCCCAGCTGGGCTGTGGGGACGGAAGGTCCCTCCCTCCGGAGGCTCCTCCTGTGGCCGGTCCTCCTGACCAAGTGTCCCAGGCATGAGGGCCTCGCTTCTGCTGGCTGGCACTCGCCCCCTCACCATCACTCCCCCTCCTTCACTGGTGCACCTGCAATCCGCACTCCCGAGGCCTGAGGCCCACACACGACAGGCAAGGCCTGGGTCTATGTCAGGAGGACACTGAGGGAACAAGCAAGGCCAAGCACTGCCATCCTGGAGCTACACACTTCTGTGTGCATGTGTGTACATGCATGTGCAAGCATACACACATGCATGGGTGCTACTGCCTATGTGTGCATGCATGTTTTAGACCATAAACCTCCAGTGGCAGAAGTTGCTACAGAAAACAAGTTATTTTATAAAAGCCAGGACACACTATGTGGCTTTGTAACTTGCCCATTTAACTCCATAGATATCAATTCTTACTGGGGTTCAGTCACCAAATAACTTGAGTTCTCCCCGTCTGCCCCAGCAAACCCACTCCTCTCTCTCTTCACTGAAAACTTGCCCAGCCTCAGACCACTTTTCATCATGTTCAAAATGCTGGCCAGGTGCAGTGGCTCATGCCTTTAATCCCAACCTTCTGGGAGACCAAGATAGGCAGATCTCTTGAGTCCAGGAGTTTGAGATCAGCCTGGGCAGCATAGCAAAACCCCATCTCTATAAAAAATATTTTTTTACAAAATTAGCTGGGCATAGTGGCAGGCACCGGTGGCTCCAGCTACTTTGGAGGCTGAGGGGAGAGGATCACTTGAAGGAGGCTGAGGCCGCAGCGAGCTATGATCGCAGCACTGCACTCTAGTCCCAGCTTGGCAACAGACCAAGATACTATCTCAATAATAATAATAATAATGATAATAATCCCAAAGAAGTTGCAGCCCTCTGAGAAACACATGGCACGGCTCCGAGGCACTTTGGCCGGACGGTCATGAGGCCTGTGTACACCCAGGTGCCAGGCATGACTGGGACACCATCTGCCCAAAACCATGGGTGGCAGGGGCTCCTGGATTACCAAGGAGACACGTGGCCTCTCAATCTGCAAGTGAGGTGGCAAAGTCTGGCTTTGAAAAAGCCAGGGAAACAGAGGCTGTGCCCTTCCAGAGTGGCCGAAGCTGGGGCTATGGATCCCAGTGGGCACTCGGAGCAGAAGGTGTGGTCCCCACTCCAACCAGCCTCCCCCACAGCAGACACATCCTCTCCCTGAGGCTTAGAGGTCTGCTGGAAAGCAGGTGTCACAGAAAAGAGTGGGGGGCTCCACCCCGGTTCCCTCCCCCACTCAACATTCCTGCCTCCTCCCTCCCCTAACCATGCCGGGTCCCTGTGCTGTCTCGACAGTACCATCCCCTTCTCCCTGGGCTCCCCCCGAGCCTCTTGCTATTGGTTGGGGGCCCCAGCCCATCAGGCTGCCCTCGAGGCCCAGCCACATGGCTCCAACTCCACTGCCTTGCACGGAAGGCGTCTACACAGGAGGCTCAGGCCCTCGTCGTGCCAAGTGGTAACCACTCAGGGGCCCCGCTATCCTCATTCCCCTCTCTGGGGGTCGCTGGTGACCACCTCCACAAAACATCCACGTTGCTGAGTGCTGGACCAAGGGAACACTCCAAAGTCGATTTTTGCTACCTGGGCCTCCAGCGCTGCTGCACTAGCTGTGTGTCTGACTCTGCACTGGCTGCGTGTCTGACTGTTGCTGGGCACCCCGCCATCCACATCTGCTCTGAGGCTGCTGCGTTTTGACAAAACCATGGCGTGGCCTCATTCCACAGCTTTCTATGTTGTTAAACATTCTACAACATGATGTGAATAATTTAACATATTCCCAACACTGAAAACAGTGCAGTGATTTGGTTCAATCTGAGCCCACATTCTGGACTATTTTCAGGGCAAATTCCCAGGTGGGGAGTCGCAGGCCACGGGGCATGAAAGACTCAGCCCTGTCTTCCTTTTTGCCAATGGCTCACCCGAAATGCTGCGGCATGTGGGGTCGTCAGCCCTGCTTCCTCCGTCCCAGGACAAAGGCCGTTTGCTTGGTTGGTTGTATTAGAATCTATCAGGTCGAGAGGTGGACAGCTCTTACAAAGGTTGGTAGCTCCTTTGGGTTACGTGGTATAAAGCAGAGCAGATCGGATGCTGTCATCAAGTGGAGAAGGAGGGAGGTCTGAGAACACTTTTTCCTCTTGGCATCTCAGGGGACCCTGCAGCCAGGTCGCCCTCAGCAGAGCAAAGTCAGGCATGAACTCCAAGAAAGGGGCTTCTGCTGGTGCGGCGGCTCATGCCTGTAATCCCAGCACTGCGGGAGGCCAAGCTGGGAGGATGGCCCGCGCCCAGGAGTTTGAGGCCAGCCTGGGCAACGTGGTGAAACCTCATCTCTACAAAAAAATTTTAAAAATTATCCTGGCCTGGTGGTGTGTGCCTGTGATCCCAGCTACTTGGGAGGCTGAGGTGAGAGGATCGCTTGAGCCCAGGAGGTCAAGGCTGCAGAGAGCTGCAACTGTGCCTCTGCACTCCGGCCCTAGTGACAGGGTAAGATCTTGTCTCGAGAAATTAAAAAATTAAAACAAAAAAGAACAGAGCTTCTCCTGTCACCATGACACTGCACACAGCAACGTTCATCCTTCATTTTCAGCTTGGGAGTCACTGTCCTTGGTGTTGTACCAAGTTCTGAATAACAATTCTGGCTCCAGTCTCTCAATACCAAAGTGTTTCATCATTCCAGAGGTGGTACATATTGCCCCAAAGTGAATGATTTTATAACAGCAGTTTTCCAACTTATTGTTTGCCATGTTTCTTTCTTGCAATCCATTTTTCTCTATTATTTCAATAAAACAGGATCCATTATTGTCGTAAATTCCAGGCTCTAATATTTCTGGAGCAAGGTGTATTGAGTGCTGAATCACTGTTCAACATAAAAATCAAAATTTAACGCCCTCCATTAATTTTTAATTTTGACAAGATAAAAATGCTTTACTTTAAAGTCATCTGAAGGTGCTTCCTAGTGATGACTTTTTGCTGGCATTGGCTACTGAATTCAGTGAAAATGCCCACAATCTGTAATGAAATTTCTTTTTTGGCCTTGATTAAAGTTGAATGGACTTTGAAGTCTTAGAGGCAAAACACCATAGTTGCTACATGGGCATTGAGATTAGCAACATTTAAGTTGAGGGGAAAAGACAGACTCTTCGTAGGGCATGTTGGAGAGGGAAAACGTTAAGTCAGAAGTATTTGCCATGGTTTAACTGTAATCAACTACTCAGTTGTTTCAGACTACAAAGTCCTCATCTTGACAAACCAACAAATATGATTAACAACATTCTTGGCAATGGCCTCCCTCTTGGAGGGTGCGGAGACTGCTGGGGTGGTTGTCCGGCCTCTGCCCACAGGTTCCAGCAGGAACCCGAGAATGCCTGAGCAGCCAGCCCTGAGCCACACTCCTAGCTCCATTTTGATTTTGCAAATGGAAAAAAATGTTTAAATACTTGCATTAAAATTTCATTTTTGAAAGTTCTGCTTATCTTTTTTTTTTTTTAGATGGAGTCTCACACTGGCACAATCTCAGCTCACTGCAACCTGCCTCCCAGGTTAAAGCGATTCTTCTACCTCAGCCTCCAGAGTAGCTGGGATTACAGGCACACGCCACCACGCCCAGCTGATGTTTGTATTTTTGTAGAGACAGGTTTCATCACATTGGCCAGGCTGGTCTTAAACTCCTGACCTCAGGTAATCCACCCGCCTCAACCTCCCAAAGTGCTGGGATTACAGGCGTGAGCCACCTTGCCCGGCCCTGCTTATCTCTTTATGAGCAGAATTTGTCACCTTTCCCTTGAGTAGAAAATCCAGATGAGCAGTTTCTGTGAGTCCCTGATAATTCTCATCTTCAGACATCTGTCCCCTGCACAGGGACGCAGTGCTGGGCTCCTGGCTAGGGTTTGCAAGCGCTCTGCTGTGGCCATCCTGGTCCATGTCAACAGGTGCACCTGCACACAGGTGGCCAGGCACACACTGAGGAGGAGACATGTCGGGTCACAGAAGCTACTATCACGTCTCAGAGGCCGATAGAAGGTGAGTGAGTGCAGGGCTGGCTTCTCAGGCACTTTCTGCACATTTGACCTGGTGAGTTCCTGCAGGTGGTTTTCCTGGCCTGCGCCTCTCTGCTCCCCAACAGCACACACAAGTTCGAGCTGCCTCATGCCACTCCCAGTACTTGATTTAGGTTTCTGCCTTTTTAATTTCAGCATGTAGTAAGTATGCAGTGGCATCATGTTTGGGTTTTAATCCTTGTTTCCTGAACAGTAATGATATGAGCCCTTTTAACACATTAACCAGCTATTTGGATATTTTCTTTCTGAGGCATTGGTACAAGTTTCTAACTACTGTGCTACTGAGCTGTGTGTCTTGTCTCATGGATTTATAGATGCTTTTGTGTGTATACTGGCTAGAAGTCCTTAGAAACATGCATATGTAGACAGAGAAACAGACTAGGAGGAGGGCGTGTGATGTCCTCACCAGCATGTCACTCTGGCTTTGCAACCACAGCTTTATGAAAACAAATGAAACGTTATTCACTGCACCCAGTCGGCTTCAAACAACAGGCCAGTGCTGCGCAAGAACGACCAGTGGATGGCGGGCGAGACGGCGAGGCAGGTCAGACTCGTCCTCAGCAAGGTGGCCTTTTCCACCCTCCCCAAACACACACACATGCTGACACAGGAAAACACAGACAGAGGCGTTTGTGCAGACACACAACCATGAAGCACAGAAAGGCACCTGTACACACTGACAAGCCGAGACAATTTCTGAAACAATGTTTATGGAAATTCTTATCCAGAATGATGAATGTTTTGTATGTGCCGACTAGGGATCTGCCGTGAAGACATTTCTATTGGGCTGAGGATCAATCATGTGTGAGTAGAATGGCACCTCCAGAGACTCGGAATGCACAAGTCCACAAGCCCCAGCAGACCAGCCGCTCTGAGGGTCCCCTCCTCTGCCTCCTCCTTCTGGTCACTCTCACATGTGTGTTCCCCACACAGGCAGGAGGCCACAGGCACCTCCCTCAGGCCACATACCCACCTCCAGGGGAGCACAGAGACCCAGTGGCCTGGCAGGAGTGAGCAGACGTGTTTAGTCCACGGAAACCCAGGAAACACACACAGGAACTCGCTTTGATCGGTGACTCCACGTCGTTCCCCGTCTTGAATGTCATCTGACGACTCTGTTGCGTGGTCAGACCTCACCTGCGTTTGGCTGCAGCCCCGCCAGCCACAGTCCCTGGGGGAATCGGCTCCAGCCTGCGGGTTCCCTCGTTCTGCAGCTGACGATTCACCCTGTTAAAAGCAAAAGCTAAACTCTTCCCAGCTCCATGTTCCCTTCCACTCAACGCCCCATTGCAGAAGCCTTTTAAACAATTGTGTTCCCCTGCACGGAGAGAAGCCATTTCCCTCTCTGAGTGATGCTTGTGAGACTCCAGCCCTGCTTGGAGTTGTCCTGCCTCTCTGGATGAAACCAATGTACATCTTACATATATTAATAATGCCTCATATCTCCCTAAAATGTACAGAACCAAGCTGTGCCCTGACCTTGGGCACACGTCATCAGGACCTCCTGAGGCTGGGTCATGGGCACATTCCTCAATCTTGGCCAAATAAGCTTTCTAAATTGACAGACCTGTCTCACATATTTGAGGCTCACAAATTGCAACACACTTTTTTCCTAGAAGATGTTTACTGAAATATTGACCATTCCCGATATTTTTACTTTATCATTGTGAATCTACTTATTGTGAAATACAGTAAAACGTTTTACCACACTTCCCAATCAATAAATTACCTTGTCCACATTGCCTTAGGACATCATATGAGGCTGAATGTGTTAGAAAAATCATGATTAAAAAGTTTAAGAAATGAGCCCAGGAGCAGTGGCTCACACTTGTGTAATACCAGGACTTTGGGAGGCCAAGGTGGGTGGATCATCTGAGCTCAGCAATTTAAGATCAGCATGGTGAAACCCTGTCTGTACTAAAACTACAAAATAAAAATTAGCTGGATGTGGTGGTGCATATCTGTAATCTCAGCTACTCAGGAGGCTGAGGCAGGAGAATCGCTTGAACCCAGAAGGCAGAGGTTGCAGTGAGCTGAGATTGTGCCACGGCACTCCAGCGTGGGGGACAGAGCATAGTAATAGCAATAATAGAAAAAGGCAAAAGTTTAAACGAGTAAACAGAAACATGGCAAAAGAGCGGAACCAGCCCTTCACAGAAGAAAAAAATGTGGAGGAATGGCCGATAAAATCATGAAAAGGGCCTCAGCCTAACAGGGTGAGATACCAGGTGACACTCAGCAGACTGGCAAAAATCCCACAATCAGCGCAAGTGTTGGGGAGAATGGAGAGCCACAGGAATGCTCAGCCACCACTAAGAATGACTGTGAATTACTGTTGCTGCGCTTGCTTATGAAAGGGTGTGCGTCGTGGGTTATGAGGAAAATTACATTTCTTACTGGGATGAAATTTTAAAAATTGAAAGCTACTGACCAGAAGAAACTGCACTTGTGTACAAAAGAAATGCCCAAGAACCTTCGCAGCAACACGGTCCTAGGGGCCCGCCTGGCCAAACACTCATCAGCAGGAAAACGAAGACATTTCTCATGGTCCCCTCCACCATGAGAGATGATGCAGCAATGAAAATGAATCTGGTCAGTGTGGACGGGTCTCAGGAAGAGAACGGAGGAAGAAAACAGACATGGAGCAAATGCTCAGAGCCAGTGCAGCAGAGAAGCAGCCACACAGGAGACTTCTTCACATCAAAGTTCAAAACCGCAGCCGAGGCAACAGAGCAAGACCCTGTCTCCAAAAGACAGCAGAGTGTTCAAAAACCACATGCAGTATTGTTTAGGGATGCGCACAAATGCGGGGAAAGAAACGCGCCATGAAGAAAAGTACGGGAATGATAAAGACTAAGGCAGAAAGCCACTCCCTCTGAAGGAGAAGGGAAGGGACTGGGATTCGGGAGGGGCCTCCAGGGAGCATCCAAAGTTTGGTTTCTTCAGATTCTACTCCCTAAACTTGGTGGAGGTCCCGTGTGTCCAATGTGTGAACATTCCTTATGCCTGACCCATATTATACAAGTGCTTATTTCCTATACAGTATTGAGAAGACAGTTATAAACAAGATGTGTTCAAGAGCAAGACGGCAGACGAGCATCAGGAAGGAACCTCAAGCACATCCGAGACATTCCACCCACGGAACCTCACCATGGATACCCTTGTGCTGCTCACAGGCCTGGCCTCCCCTCAAAACACAGTCAGTTGTTGGAGATCAGAAGCCACACTCATCACAGCAGAGGGGCAGGACCAGCTGGGACGGGGTCCTTCTGTGACACCCACTGCATCCCCAGCTGTGCGAAGTGACCCAGCTGCCAGGTCTCACAGAAGATGATTGTACACTGAAACTGCGTGAGGAAAATGTAAGTTCTCCGTGTGTCCATCAGCAGCAACTCTCAGAATCACCTCTGTCCTTCACCCCTTCTCCATGAAACAACTATAGAGCTTTACTTGGACCTATTTTTCTATTTATTTTTATTTTACTAACTATTGAAAAGACATATTTTCCGTGTATGTGTGATTTTGTCTCTATCAGTCAGGATAATCCTGGTTAAATTTCTACTATTATTATTGTTAACATCATTTAGTTTTTTTAAGCTTTTCAATTGCTGAGGATATTGATCAGGGTCTTTCTGTCTTGTGAGACAGAAAATAAATCCCAACTGTGAAGGAGGAAAGGGAAAGCATTGACATCGAGGCCTGAGACACTCCCAGGCTTAGCTTGCTTGGTGTACAGCTACATCTACAGTTTCAGGTGCCCTCCTGTGACTCTCTCTCTCCTTCCCAACTTTGGCTCCATGTTTAGCTCCAAGAACCTCAGACATAAGAGCATCACTGACTCCTCCCAAGGATTCCAGCTAACCTACCCTCACTCAACAACAACACTGGATTCTCTGGAATCTCCACATCTAACTAAAGCAAAAACCACTACTGGTCTCTCAGACTAAGGTAAGAACCACTCCTGTCCTGGTCCCCAGCTGCACGGTCCCCAAACTAAAGTAAGAACCGCTCCTGCCCAAGTCCCCAGCCGTGCAGCCCTCAAACTAAAGTAACAACTACTCCTGTCCAGGTATCCAAATGCGGCCATCAACCTAAGGTAAGAACCACGCCTGCACAGAACACAATCTGTGTGGATTATGTAAGACCCCTCCAGCCCAGGTCGGCAGCTGTGCAGCTCGCAAACAACACAAACAACTGCTCCTGCCCAGATACCAAGCGGCCAGGCCCTGAAATGACAAAAACAACTGCTCCTGCACAGGGCCACAGCTCTGCGGCCCACACACTATGGTAAGAACTTCTCCTGCCCAGACCCCAAACTCCGTGGCCTCAAACAAAATTACCACCTCCGGCCCAGGTCGACAACTCTGCCACCCTCAAACAACAAAAACAACTGCTCCTGCCCAGGGCCACAGCCGTGCGACCCTCTAACAACGAAGCAACTGCTCCTGCCCAGGGCCGCAGCCGTGCGACCCTCTAACAACGAAGCAACTGCTCCTGCCCAGGGCCGCAGCCGTGCGACCCTCTAACAACGAAGCAACTGCTCCTGCCCAGGGCCGCAGCCGTGCGACCCCCTAACAACGAAGCAACTGCTCCTGCCCAGGGCCGCAGCCGTGCGACCCCCTAACAACGAAGCAACTGCTCCTGCCCAGGGCCGCAGCCGTGCGACCCCCTAACAACGAAGCAACTGCTCCTGCCCAGGGCCGCAGCCGTGCGACCCCCTAACAACGAAGCAACTGCTCCTGCCCAGGGCCGCAGCCGTGCGACCCCCTAACAACGAAGCAACTGCTCCTGCCCAGGGCCGCAGCCGTGCGACCCCCTAACAACGAAGCAACTGCTCCTGCCCAGGGCCGCAGCCGTGCGACCCCCTAACAACGAAGCAACTGCTCCTGCCCAGGGCCGCAGCCGTGCGACCCTCTAACAACGAAGCAACTGCTCCTGCCCAGGGCCGCAGCCGTGCGACCCTCTAACAACGAAGCAACTGCTCCTGCCCAGGGCCGCAGCCGTGCGACCCTCTAACAACGAAGCAACTGCTCCTGCCCAGGGCCGCAGCCGTGCGACCCTCTAACAACGAAGCAACTGCTCCTGCCCAGGGCCGCAGCCGTGCGACCCTCTAACAACGAAGCAACTGCTCCTGCCCAGGGCCGCAGCCGTGCGACCCTCTAACAACGAAGCAACTGCTCCTGCCCAGGGCCGCAGCCGTGCGACCCTCTAACAACGAAGCAACTGCTCCTGCCCAGGGCCGCAGCCGTGCGACCCTCTAACAACGAAGCAACTGCTCCTGCCCAGGGCCGCAGCCGTGCGACCCTCTAACAACGAAGCAACTGCTCCTGCCCAGGGCCGCAGCCGTGCGACCCTCTAACAACGAAGCAACTGCTCCTGCCCAGGGCCGCAGCCGTGCGACCCCCTAACAACGAAGCAACTGCTCCTGCCCAGGGCCGCAGCCGTGCGACCCCCTAACAACGAAGCAACTGCTCCTGCCCAGGGCCGCAGCCGTGCGACCCCCTAACAAAGAAGCAACTGCTCCTGCCCAGGGCCACAGCCGTGCGACCCTCTAACAACGAAGCAACTGCTCCTGCCCAGGGCCACAGCTGTGCGGCCCTCAAACTGAAATGGGGGCTGCCCCTGCCCACGGCCCTCAAACTGAAATGGGGGCTGCCCCTGCCCGGGGCCGCAGCGGAGCGGCCCTCAAACTGTAATGGGGGCTGCCCCTGCCCACGGCCCTCAAACTGTAATGGGGGCTGCCCCTGCCCGCGGCCCTCAAACTGAAATGGGGGCTGCCCCTGCCCGCGGCCCTCAAACTGAAATGGGGGCTGCCCCTGCCCGCGGCCCTCAAACTGAAATGGGGGCTGCCCCTGCCCGCGGCCCTCAAACTGAAATGGGGGCTGCCCCTGCCCGCGGCCCTCAAACTGAAATGGGGGCTGCCCCTGCCCGCGGCCCTCAAACTGAAATGGGGGCTGCCCCTGCCCGCGGCCCTCAAACTGAAATGGGGCCTGCCCCTGCCCGCGGCCCTCAAACTGAAATGGGGGCTGCCCCTGCCCGCGGCCCTCAAACTGAAATGGGGGCTGCCCCTGCCCGCGGCCCTCAAACTGAAATGGGGGCTGCCCCTGCCCGCGGCCCTCAAACTGAAATGGGGGCTGCCCCTGCCCGCGGCCCTCAAACTGAAATGGGGGCTGCCCCTGCCCGCGGCCCTCAAACTGAAATGGGGGCTGCCCCTGCCCGCGGCCCTCAAACTGAAATGGGGGCTGCCCCTGCCCGGGGCCACAGCGGTGTGGCCCTCAAACTGTAATGGGGGCTGCCCCTGCCCACGGCCCTCAAACTGAAATGGGGGCTGCCCCTGCCCACGGCCCTCAAACTGAAATGGGGGCTGCCCCTGCCCGCGGCCCTCAAACTGAAATGGGGGCTGCCCCTGCCCGGGGTCACAGCGGTGCGGCCCTCAAGCTGTAATGGGGGCTGCCCCTGCCCACGGCCCTCAAACTGTAATGGGGGCTGCCCCTGCCCACGGCCCTCAAACTGAAATGGGGGCTGCCCCTGCCCACGGCCCTCAAACTGAAATGGGGGCTGCCCCTGCCCGCGGCCCTCAAACTGAAATGGGGGCTGCCCCTGCCCGGGGCCACAGCGGTGCGGCCCTCAAGCTGTAATGGGGGCTGCCCCTGCCCACGGCCCTCAAACTATAATGGGGGCTGCCCCTGCCCACGGCCCTCAAACTGAAATGGGGGCTGCCCCTGCCCGCGGCCCTCAAACTGAAATGGGGGCTGCCCCTGCCCGCGGCCCTCAAACTGAAATGGGGGCTGCCCCTGCCCACGGCCCTCAAACTGAAATGGGGGCTGCCCCTGCCCGCGGCCCTCAAACTGAAATGGGGGCTGCCCCTGCCCACGGCCCTCAAACTGAAATGGGGGCTGCCCCTGCCCGGGGGCCACAGCGGTGCGGCCCTCAAACTGTAATGGGGGCTGCCCCTGCCCACGGCCCTCAAACTGAAATGGGGGCTGCCCCTGCCCACGGCCCTCAAACTGAAATGGGGGCTGCCCCTGCCCGCGGCCCTCAAACTGAAATGGGGGCTGCCCCTGCCCGGGGCCACAGCGGTGCGGCCCTCAAACTGTAATGGGGGCTGCCCCTGCCCACGGCCCTCAAACTGAAATGGGGGCTGCCCCTGCCCGCGGCCCTCAAACTGAAATGGGGGCTGCCCCTGCCCGGGGCCACAGCGGTGCGGCCCTCAAACTGTAATGGGGGCTGCCCCTGCCCACGGCCCTCAAACTGAAATGGGGGCTGCCCCTGCCCACGGCCCTCAAACTGAAATGGGGGCTGCCCCTGCCCGCGGCCCTCAAACTGAAATGGGGGCTGCCCCTGCCCGGGGCCACAGCGGTGCGGCCCTCAAACTGTAATGGGGGCTGCCCCTGCCCACGGCCCTCAAACTGAATTGGGGGCTGCCCCTGCCCACGGCCCTCAAACTGAAATGGGGGCTGCCCCTGCCCGCGGCCCTCAAACTGTAATGGGGGCTGCCCCTGCCCACGGCCCTCAAACTGAAACGGGGGCTGCCCCTGCCCACGGCCCTCAAACTGAAATGGGGGCTGCCCCTGCCCGCGGCCCTCAAACTGAAATGGGGGCTGCCCCTGCCCGCGGCCCTCAAACTGAAATGGGGGCTACCCATGCCCAGGGCCACAGCGGTGCGGCCCTCAAACTGAAACGGGGGCTGCCCCTTCCCAGGGCCACAGCAGAGCGGCCCTCAAACTGAAATGGGGGCTGCCCCTGCCCACGGCCCTCAAACTGAAATGGGGGCTGCCCCTGCCCGCGGCCCTCAAACTGAAATGGGGGCTGCCCCTGCCCGCGGCCCTCAAACTGAAATGGGGCTACCCATGCCCAGGGCCACAGCGGTGCGGCCCTCAAACTGAAACGGGGGCTGCCCCTTCCCAGGGCCACAGCAGAGCGGCCCTCAAACTGAAATGGGGGCTGCCCCTGCCCACGGCCCTCAAACTGAAATGGGGGCTGCCCCTGCCCGCGGCCCTCAAACTGAAATGGGGGCTGCCCCTGCCCGCGGCCCTCAAACTGAAATGGGGGCTACCCATGCCCAGGGCCACAGCGGTGCGGCCCTCAAACTGAAACGGGGGCTGCCCCTTCCCAGGGCCACAGCAGAGCGGCCCTCAAACTGAAACGGGGGCTGCCTCTGCCCCGGGCCACAGCTGTGCGGCCCTCAAACTAACGTAAGAACTGCTCCTGCCCAGATACCAAGATGCTCGGCCCTCACACAACAAAAAAACTGCTCCTGCCCAGATCCCCAGCTACGCGGCCCTCAAACAAAAGTAAGAACTGCTCCTGCAGTTCCTGTACTCTGGCAGGTATTGGAAAGGGTCGAAGACATCATATCCCCTCCCCAGATTCTCAAGCTAAATCCGCACTTTGTTCAGCTCACAGTCTTTGCATATTTATATATGAATATTTGGTATATGTTATTTTGTGTGGAGAGGTATAAACAATATATTTAAACTTAACATTTCTAGTTATCATGTGGCGTAGTGTTAAATACATCCATACTGTTTCAGCTACTTTAATGCCGTGAGACAAATGAGCTATTAAAACACGAGTGAAAGTGTCTGTGACCCCGCAGCACCTGTGGGTCCCCAGTCACCGCCCCGCTTCGCCCGTCCTGATGGCACTGCTCAGTGTCACTCCTTTCTCAGCACCGCGATCTCTCCCCAGAAACGAGCCCGGATCTGTAAGACGAGCTGCACTCAGCTGTCATGACACGCAGCCAACGTCGGGCAGAAGGGACACCATTTTACAATAGGCTGCGTAGACCGTGACAGGGAAGTAAGGCCCATGGCAGGGCTCCCTCCTCAGCACTTGTGGCTGCTGACAGGAAGCATTTTCCTCCTTACCTCGCCTGGTGACTGACTGTCCTGAACCACGGCCTCTCCCGGGTGGCGGGTCCTGAGGAGAAGGAGGCTCCTTCCTCAGGGTCGAAGCCCCAGGGCACGAGTGAGGAATCCACTGCGGTTCCCGCGGGCGCTCCTGGTTCGGCAGGAGCTCGGCGCCCCCTGGTGGAAGCCCTGGGGAATTTCGGAAAATCAGGGTTTAGATTATCTCAGGCTGTGATTTTCGAAATTTCAACTGAAATCGAGCCCACCATCCCGTGCCTTGACGGAACAGATGGAGGGGTTTTTTTGTTTTTTGTTTTTGTTTTTAAACAGAGTCTTGCTCTGGTGCCCAGGCTGAGTGCAGTGGCATGATCTCAGCTCACTGCAACCTCCACCTCCCAGGTTTAAGTGATCCTTCTGCCTCAGCCCCCTAAGTAGCTGGGATTACAGGCACATGCAACCATTTCCTGCTAATTTTTGTATTTTTAGTAGAGATGGGGTTTCGCCATGTTGGCCAGGCTGGTCTCAAAACTCCTGATCTTAGGTGATCCACCCACCTTGGCCTCCCAAAGTGCTGGGATTACAGGTGTGAACCACCATGCCTGGCCAGAACAGAGATTTTTTTTTTTTTTTTTTTTTTGAGACGGAGTTTCGCTCTTGTTACCCAGGCTGGAGTGCAATGGCGCGATCTCGGCTCACCGCAACCTCCGCCTCCTGGGTTCAGGCAATTCTCCTGCCTCAGCCTCCCGAGTAGCTGGGATTACAGGCACGCGCCACTATGCCCAGCTAATTTTTTGTATTTTGAGTAGAGACGGGGTTTCACCATGTTGACCAGGATGGTCTCGATCTCTTGACCTCGTGATCCACCTGCCTCGGCCTCCCAAAGTGCTGGGATTACAGGCTTGAGCCACCGTGCCCGGCCAGAACAGAGATTTTAAAAACTAAAAAAGATGTCCAGTAGGCGAAAGTCAGTTTCATTCCTTCATATCAGCAATAACGAATGGAAATAATTGGAACTGGAAATATTAAAATGCCATTTACGATAGCACCCCTAAAGTTGAACCCCTTAAGTATGAATGTAACAAAATGTACGCAAATATGCATTCAGAAAACCATGAATCACAGTTGAGAGAAACCAAAAGAAATATAAATAAGTGAAGAGATGTTCCTTAACCCCTACCCTAACCCCCAACCCTAACCCTAACCCCCAACCCTAACCCCTAACCCCAACCCTAACCCTAACCCTACTCTGATTACCCTTATCTCTAAAGCTAACCTTGTGGTAACCCTCAACCATAATTTCTAACTTTACTTTTACCCACTCTAATTCTAACCTTAATCTAAACCTACTCAAACCTTTACTGTAACCCTAATCCTAAACCTCACCGCCCTTTCACCCTAACTCTTCCCTGTAATCCTGACCTCTCAGTCTAACCCTGGTTACTCACCTGATCTCTCTCTCCAATGTCTTACTATGCAGCTCCCAACCACCGACCTGAATCTCCTACTTGAAGCCCTTATGCCATCATCTTCAACTGGTAAACTCTGAACCCTTCAACTCGTATCTCTTGATTTTAAAATATCCTGACACACTAACTCTGTAAATACCAACTGCAGTCTATACACAGTCTCATCCTGATCTATCCTACTCAGTGCCATGCCACTTCAAGGACTGATCTATAACCTCAGAAATATAGACTTAATAATCTTTAACAAAACAATAGCATATTAAAAGCCACAGCATTTTGAAGGCATCAGACACCACGAACATGATTTTTTATCCCAGTAAATCCACGGTGGTCCCACACACTAATGCCCTTCATGTAACACACAGTATTGTCAGAATGAATGGAAAACACCCCAGAATTTTCTCAGCTGTTGCAGAAAGGGCTTTCAGTAAAGCTGGAATTACAGCCATATGCCACCATGCCCAGCTAAATTTGTATTTTTAGTAGAGACAGGTTTTCACCATGGTGGCCAGGCTAGTCTCCAACTCCTGACCTCAGGTGATCTGTCTGCCTCGGCCTCTAAAGGTGCTGGGATTACAGGTGTGAGCCACCGTTCCTGGCCAAAAAATCCATTTTATACATATACACTAGCAATGAATAATCTGAAAACAAAATTATAAAAATTTCACTTTAAATAATACCAATGGCAATAATATGCTTAGGAATAAATGTAATCAAAGGGTAAGACTTAAAAGGGGGAAATTATAAGACACTGCTTAAGGAAATTAAACAAAGCCCAAATAAATGTAAGAACATGTCATGTTCATGGATTTGAAGACCATATTCGTTAAGTTTGCCAAATTACACAAAGCAATTTACAGATTCAATGTTATTCCTACGAAAATCCCAAAGGCCTTGGGACAGAAATGGAAAAGCTGATCCTAATGTTTATATGGAATTTCAAGGAATCCTGAAAAGCCAAACCAATCCTGAAAAATAACTCCAAATCTGGAGGTTAGCCAGGCGCGGTGGTGGGCACCTGTAACCCCAGGTACTTGGGAGGCTGAGGCAAAAGAATTGCCTGAACACAGGAGGCAGAGGTTGCAGTGAGCCGAGATGACGCCATTGCACTCTAGCCTCAATGACAGAGAGAGACGCTGTCTTAAAAAAAAAAACACACACACCGAAAATATACAGATAGCAAATAATTACACAAAAGGATGTTCAACATCATGTCTCATTAGGAGACTGCAAATTAAAGTAATGCTGAGATGCCACTGCACACCCAGTAGAACTGTGAGACTCTGAGAAAAGCTCAACAATAACGAGTGGAGGTTGAAGAACAACAGTTGCTTCATTCACCGTTAGCAGAATGCAGTAATTGTACAGCCACTCTGGGAGACAGTTTGGCAGTTTTTCCCAAAGATAAACAAGTCTTACCTACAATCCAACAAATGCATCCCTAAAATGTATATATTTAGACAGATGCTTTGAAAAATTACTTTCAAACAAAAACTAGCATAATCAACTTGAAGTACAACAATGCAATGGAATACCATTCAGCGACAAAAAGGAACGAACTTTCAACCCCTGAAAATAAATGAATGAATCTTGCTAAGTGAAGGGTGGCAGCATGAAGACGCTGTACATTATATGACTCCATTCATGAGACAGTCTGGAAAAGGCACAACGACAGAGATGACGATCAGATGAGTGACTGGGGTGGGGATTTGAAGTATTCTGGTACTTTAGTGGTAGATATCCGACACTATGTATATATTTAAACCCACAGGATGTTAAAGCACAAAGAACAAATCACAATCTACACAAATTCAATTATTTAGGTTACGGACGTATCTAAGGACAAAATACAGACGGCAACTAAGAATCTAATTGGATTACCAATGTATGTTGCAAATGGTGGGCCAAAGGTACTGACCTAAGTCATTTTGGAAATGAGTAGAATCCACAGACTAAAAGCAAAATGTACTATACACCAACAGTGGACTCTATTTTATAGAGTTATGTCCCATAGGGATAATAGTTAATTTTGAAACCACTGTATCTGTAAAAAGAAAAATAACCATGATTTTCCTCTATACTCTCAACACTTCACTTCTGACAGCAAATTGGGGTGGGTGATGTTTCCCACATCAACCAATTTTCCAACTCTCTGGACAACAATTGGGTGTCCTATAATTCAATTATGACAATTACTGAAGTTTGTACAGACCCTACAGGTTAAGGGCTTAGTAACACCGGATGGTCCCCAACCTCAGATGCCAATCAAAAGTAGGGAATCCCCAGTTTACCCTAACTTCTATGATTTGGCTAGAAACTATGCACTCCTACACCCCCTCCTCAGGTTTGATAATTTGCTATAATGGTTTATGGAACTCAGGGAAACACTCACTTATGTTTACTAGTTACTATGGTCTCGATGTGTGTATACCCTCCAAATTCCTATGTTGAAACATAATCCCCAAAGGGATGGTAATCAGAGGTAACTGAGGGGTGACTGCATCATGAGGGTGCTGCCCTCATGAATGAAACCAGTGCCCTTATAAAATAATCTAGGAGCCTTTCCCCCCAATCCTGCCATGTCAGGACATGGATAGAAGGCACTATCTATGAAAGATGAGCCCTCACTAGACATCAAATCTGTCAGAGTTCATCTGGGACTTTCCAGATTCCATATTTTAGGAATTTTTATGAAAGCTTCATCATGTAGACATGATCAACTATTAACTCAATCTCCAGTCCCTTCGCACCCTCAAAGGATTGTATGTGAAGCTAAAAGTTACAAGCTTCTTATCATGGCTTGGTCTTTCTGGTGACCATCCCCAATCCTGAAACCATCCAGGGACCCACAGATGGCCCTTACAGAAGACATTCCTATCCCTCAGGAGATTCCAAGGAATTTAAGAACTCCACGTCAGGAACCAGGGCCAAAGACCAAATGCTAGAACACGAGATGTTCCTAGCACCCCTATGGTTCAGGAGATTGTAAAAGTTTTAGGAGCTCTGTATTATGAACGGGAGAGAGAGACCAAATATATTTCTCACTAAATCCCAACCTGGAATCTGGATTAAGAATGAATTCCTTGTTCCCAATGGAACAAGAGATGAAATAAATGGCAGATAATGACAGCCAGGTTCCTCACTGTTAGAGTGAGAAGTTACAGATAAGAAACGTGGGAAGCCTGGAATGATCTCTGTGATAATGGATCAGAATATATACATAAAACATAGGTATAAACTCACATTTAACTTAATATGTATACACAGATGGTTCCATGTAGAAACCTGTATAATTAAGTGGGTACATATAAGTTAGAATACACACATATATTTGTTTGCACTGTCAGGTGTGAGGGTCATGATGCAATAACCACATTTAGTGGCCAGATGTAAGTTTTTAATACCATTCTCGGACAAAGGAAATCAGGGGTCTTTGAAAAACGTTGAAACTAGGAGTGGGACAGAAAATATATGAGCCAGGATACTTTTGAAGTAACAGAAAGAAATTGTAAATAAATAAATAAATACATGCAATTATGTCAGAGGAGCCAGTGGAAAGAGCTCCCAACGGTCACAGGGTATAAACAAAGAGCAACAAAATACTGCAGAACTGGATAACAACCAAAACATTAAAGTAACTGAGCGCCCATACTGGTATCTATTTATGATTAAATTGATACATACATGGCCTGAATAGAAATCTCTTACACAGAAGAATTCCAAATACCTGATATAGACACTCAGCCATCAAGGAGGTGGGGCTGACTCACCACTCCTCAAGTGTGGGCTCTGCACGGTGACCTCCTCCAAAAGCATACATAAAATGTAGACATGGGAAAAACGTAACTTCACAGTGAGAAACCTGAAAACACTACCTCAGCCAGGTGATCAAAGTTAACATTAATGGTGATAACACATCTTGAGGCATGAAGTGACTAGAATAGTACCTGCAAACCAAAAATAAAATTCAAAGGCCCTTCCCCCAACCATCCGTATAGACTCCCTCCTCTCCACCAGGGGACACCCAAGTTAACCTGGAAGACTGGTTCAGGCCTTGATGGGAAAGGGGTGGTCAGACATGCCTCATTATTCCCTCCTCCCTTTTGGAATTCAAGAAAAGCCAATCGACATTTAGTTTCTCATAAGACCTTAAATCTGATAAGAAACATTTACAATCTAACTTTAAATCTGCTAAGAAATATTTAAAATCTATTCTCTCTGAAGCCTGCTCCCTGGAGGCTTCATCTGCATAAAGCTTCGGTGTCCATAACCCCTTATCATTATCCAGACACTCCTTTCTATTGATAGTAATTCTGTCAACCAACTGCCAATAAGAAGATGTTTAAATCTACCTATAACCTGGAAGCCTCACCCCACCCTAACCCACGGGGTTGTCCCACCTTTCTGGACCGAACCAGTATATATCTTAAATACATCTGATTAATGTTTCCTACCTCCCTAAAATGTATAGAACCAAGCCGCACCCCAACCACCTCGAACACATGTTCTCAGGGTCTCCTGAGGGCTGTGTCACAGACCATGGTCACTCATATTTGGCTCAGAATACATCTCTTCAAATATTTTATAGACTTTGACTCTTTCCTGTGGACACACTACATATCTGATCTGCTTCCCCCAAACCCATAACCCCAGTCTAATTATGAGAGAAACACCAAGTAAGCCACAGTGGAGGACATTCTACACAATACCTGACCAATCCTCCTAACACTGTTCCAGGTCCTCAGAAGGAAAGTCTGAGAGACCGTCACAGCCAAGAAGAGCCTGACATGGTGACTAAATGTCCTGTGGGATCCCAGACAGGATCCTGGGACAGAAAAAGGCAGAACTAAGGGAAACCAAATAAAATATGAGCCTACATAGTAATATCCGGTCATCAACTGTGACAAATGATGTAAGATGTTGGCCAGGCATGGTGGGTCATGCCTGTAATCCCAGCATTTTGGGAGGCTGAGATGGGAGGATCACCTGAGGTCAGGGGTTCCAGACCAACCTGGCCAACATGGTGAAACCCCATCTCTATTAAAAATACAAAAATTAGCTGGGTGTGATGGCAGCTGCCTGTAATCCCAGCTACTCAGGAGGCTGAGGCAGGAGAGTCACTTGAACCCAGGAGGCAGAGGTTGCAGTGAACTGAGGTTAACACCACTGCACTCCAGCCTGGGTGAACGAGACTCCATCTAACAAAAAAAAAAAGTCAATAACATATATGATACATGTTGATATGTTAATAAGAGGAGAAACTCGGTTGGGTCTACGTGGAAAATCTGCATTTTCTTCCCAATTTCTGTGTGAATCTAAAACTAATTTAAAATAAAACCTTTATTAAAAAATAGTAATTTTTTAAAAATGTCTGCTTAATTACTTGTACCAATAAGTAGTAATTGACACTAACTATTCCTACTTTTTAAAATAAGAGCATTCATGATGCTGCAAAGTAAATTATGCAAGCTAATATATAATTTCAAGGAAATGCCTCTTTTATATATTTTATGTTAAAATAACACATACATGTAAACATAATTATATCTTTTTTTCTTGTGGTATGGTTCACTCTCTAGGAAAGCTGGTTACCGTAGAACCAGGGGAAAAAATTCACATTTTGGAGACTATTTCAATTTACAGCTGTTTTCAAAAGTATGACTGTGTAAAAAAAATGAAGTTCAAATAGCAAATTGACCGTGACTGGATCACTTATTCTAATGACTGCTTGTCTTTATTTTGTTTCCCAGCATCCCTTTTAACTACAATAAAATGGAAGCAAATACTTGCCACTGGAAAAAAAAGTCAAAGACTGTAAGAATGTAAACAGAATTTGTGACCACATCCTTCAATGTTTCATCATGATGATTTCTAATACAGAAGAGTTTAAAGGGATAATCAAAGTTATTCCCCCAAAGATGCTTTGCAGAAATTGATGAAACTAGAGAAACAAAAGTGGCAGGACATTCAATGTGACTTTAGGTGTCACTGTGTCTTGTGGGAAAAAATAATTGACTTTTTAGGGGATCACAAAGAATTCCTGGAAGCCCAGACTCTGGAATGTCTCTAAATTTAGATGTTAATATAGCTAATAATGAATATAATGATAAAAAGGGATCTGTGCTTTATTTGTGTAATAAAATACCAAAGCAGTATTTACTACTCCGAGGAAAAGAAGTTATGCCTGAAATACAGTTGACAGTATCAGAATCAAAATATGCTTCCTGGCCAGGCATGGTGGCTCCTGCCTGTAATCCCAGCACTTTGGGAGATCGAGGCAGGTGGATCACCTGAGGTCAGGAGTTCAAGACCAGCCTGACAAACATGGAGAAAACCTCTCTCTACTAAAAATACAAAAATTAGCCAGGCGTGGTGGTGCATGCCTGTAATCGCAGCTACTCGGGAGTCTGAGGCAAGAGAATCGCTTGAACCTGGGAGGCAGAGGTTGTGGTGGGTCCAGATGGCACCATTCCTCTACCCTATTGTATATGTAAAAATGCAGATTCACTAAGCCAGACTAAATTGCATATTCAGTGGAAGGCTGATCAAGGATTCAAAAGAATGCAACCTTTTGTCTCTTGTCTACTTCCGACCTGGAAGCATCCACACTTCCTGCTTCTTGTTGTTCCACCTTACTGGACCAAACAACTGTACATCTTACACATACTGATTGATGTCTCATGTGTCCCTAAAATGTATAAAAGCTCTACCCTGACCACCTTGGGCCCAGGTTGTCAGGACCTCCTAAGCCTGTGTCATGGGCACCATCATTAACTTTGGCAAAATAAGCCTTCCAAATTGACTGAAACCTGTCTCAGATATTTTGGGATCACAATCCACAATCACCATGGTGTGACAGTTAACTACAGCATTCAGTAGAGACGTACTATACAGGTTTGTAGCCTGGGAGCAATAGGCTACATCATATAACTTATATGTGGAGTGGGCTACACCACCTAGGTTTTATAAGGACACTCTATGGTGTTTGCAGAGAGATGAAATCAATAAGGACAAATTTATCACAAAACATCCACCTCATTAGGAGATGCCTGAGTGTATTTTAAGTGGTTGAAGCCTAGGAGAAAAAAAAAGAAAGAAACAACACCTGTTACGGTTTAATAACAAGGCTTAACAGAGTTAACATATTTCATCTAATCTAAGATGCCAATGATTAAAAGACGTTATTTTATGCACCACCACACATAGGCTGCCAATTAAACCAACTTTCTGAATAACAACAACAATGTGAATTTACTTCCAGTAATGCCAGGAAAGTAAAATGAAAGTGAATTATGGTTTTGACGTGGTAAAGCAAAAAAGGAGGAGGCCGTTAGCCCGAGGCCTTCCCTAAGCAAATGGAGACCGAACTTGGAGGCATTTAGACTTAAAAAAATTAACAAACCAACCACAGTCAATGACAAAATGCGCAGCCGCCAGGTGACTGTATGACCAGGGACGCTGAGGGAACCATCCCCACAAAAGGCGGTCGCCCAGCTGGAGCCAATGGGAAACCTCACTCAGCCGCCACCACCAAGAGCTCGAAGCCCCGAGCCCTGTTTTCTGTTCTGGTGCTTCAGGCGTGATTCACGGATCATTCCTTTCCTCAAACTTTAAATTTATTTTGCCTAAATTTCTTCTAACCCCTAAACCCTAACCCCGACCTGTAACCCCTAACTCTACCCCTACCCCTCACCCTAAACCCCAGCCCTAACCATAGGTCAGTTTCCATGTTTGCACTGATACGTCAGTGCTGATTATTAACGCCGCTGTACTGGGAAGGCCGCGCAGGGAGCGCGGATTTCATAGTAACATTCTGGTACCGAGGCCTTGTATTAGCATCCCATGAGTACTGTGGGTGTTGTCGTCATATGTCGGATGTCCTATCTGCCCTAGGAACGCTCTATTTGTGCTCCGAGGCTGCGGTGTGGACCTCACACTGCAGCCCCCTGGCCTTGGCTGGGAAGAACCCGGGTGCGCAGAATTCAGAGGGGCTTTCGGTGTCCAGCTTTCCACACCGAGACCTTCTTACTAGTCTCTGACCCTCAGCAGCCAGGGCTGCAAACAAGAAGGATTTTACTCACAGTGGACGCGGCGTCCCCAAGGTCTGTGCTAAGAACACGGCTCTGCCTTTGCAGTGCCCTCGGGTCTGCGCTGAGGAGAACGCAGCTCCGCGCTCGCGATGCCCCCGCACTGCCCCGCTGTCTGTACTGAGGAGGATGCAGGTCCACCCAGCCCCCAAGGTCTGTACTGAGGCGAACACAACTCTGCAGACCGCCGTGACGCCACGCACGCCGGCGCCGTGACGCCACGCACGCCGGCGCCGTGACGCCACGCACGCCGGCGCCGTGACGCCACGCACGCCGGCGCCGTGACGCCACGCACGCCGGCGCCGTGACGCCACGCACGCCGGCGCCGTGACGCCACGCACGCCGGCGCCGTGACGCCACGCACGCCGGCGCCGTGACGCCACGCACGCCGGCGCCGTGACGCCACGCACGCCGGCGCCGTGACGCCACGCACGCCGGCGCCGTGCTTGGGCGCCCCCTGCTGGCTGCCAGGCATTGCAGGTCCCTCCTGCTGACGGTGCTGTGCCCACGGGGGTTAGGGTTGCGGTTAGCGTAGGGTTAGGATCAGAGGGTTAGAGTTAGTGGTTAGGGTTAGGGGTTAAAGGTTAGGGTTGGGGTTGGGGTTAAGGGTTAGGGTCACAGGTGTGAGCCATGTGCCCGGCCGGGAAATGGCTTTTGAACAGAAGGTACAGCCTTCCTGGTCCGTGTTTCCCTGTGCATAACACAAGGGTAATTGTGCAGCACTGTGCTGATATGGAAATAACAGATTTGAGAGCCTAAACTGGGCAGTCTGTGTACTCTAGTGACATGAGCTGTTTTGTTATGACGGGTTGTTGTGCTTATTCCCAGGTTCCAGACTTGACCTAGAAACTGTGGCTGTGTTGTGAAAGGAGAAAGGGAAGCCATAGGTGGCTTCCAGGTCGTCAGCCTTAAGGTGATAACGTTTGGGACAATGGCTCGTGTCTGTAATCACAGCATTTTGGGAGGCTGAGGCAGGCGGATCACCTGAGGTCAGGAGTTCGAGACCAGCCTGATCCCGAAAATTTAGGAGCTCATAAAAGCCTACAACTTGAACCTCCTTGCAGAGAGACCTGTTAAAACATGAAGGCTTTTCAGGACGGAGATGAAATGGGTGTCTCAGGCAAAATTGTCCTGGCAACCAGATATTCGGGGAGGAAACAGGTTCTGGGACCGCCCTCTGTGGGACTTTCCACAGTGGCTCTGGCTGGGAAGAGGGCAGGGGAGGCAGGAGGCTGAGTGTGGCTCCTGGCAGACTCTGAACTGCAGGATGCACAGACTGAACCAAGGGGCATAGACTAAAGAAACTATGCAGGACCCGACCAATCAGTTAACACACCAGCCCAATGATGACAGAGCTGGTCTATCACTCACCACTCATTTCTTTCTTTTTTGTTTTCCATTTTTGTTTGTTTGTTTTGCTTGGGGTTTTGTTTTTGTTTATTGGGACAGGATCTCACTTTGTTGCCCAGGCTGGAGAGCAGCCTCAGCCCCCTGGGCTCAAGCAATCCTGTTGCCTCAGCCTCTGAGTAACTCGAACTGCATAATTAAGTTTTGGATGTTTTCGTATATACAGGGTCTCACTATGTTTCCCAGTCTGATCTCAAACTCCTGGGTGGAAGGAATCCTCCTGCCTTGGCTTCTTAAAGCACCAGGATTATAGGTGCAGCCACCACACTTGGCCTCTGAACCCATTTCTTTCACAGTCCTCTGACCATGTGAGGTGGTCAAGGATCACAGGCCCAGGCCTTCTGGTTCTGGTTAGCACAGCAGGATACTGCCGGGCTGGCTCACTGTCCATGGCAGGAGGATGCAGTATGCAAGGTGCAGAGTGGTGGCCTGCTGGTGGGACGTGGAGGGCCCATGGGAAGGGACCCGTCTGTGTAGGCTAGTTGGCTGCACTCCAGGGGTGTGGAAAGACCACTGTGGTGGGAGAAAACTGCAGATGTGTGAGCTGGGAGGTCAGCTGCAGCCAGGAGCACCTGGGCCCATGTTCCTCCCCAGGCAAGCAGCCTCACCAAGGCCTGCCAGGTCTCTTGAGGTGCCCTCCACACTGAATGCAGGCAGTCTCCTCTGCTCTCCTAAGTGAAGTGTGGTCAGGTCAGGATAGGACACAGATGGAAGAGCGCTTGGAAATATGGGCCCTATAGGTTTCTTCCTGTCCTTGACAGCCAGAGTGCTCTCTCTCTTCTTGCAGTAGAACTCAGCATGGAGCTCTCCAGACACACGGAGCTCTCCAAGGACCTGCAGGGCTGCCCCTCCACCCCAGCCCTGCAGGTCCTTCCCCCTCCCCAGATGGAGCTGGGGGCCAAGCCCTGGACCTGTGCAGCTGCACTTCCTTGGGACAATGAGCTGCTTCCAGAAAAAGTCCTCAGGTCCACACTGAAAGGGGAAAATGGAATGAAGAGACACCACAGGGGCCAACCACATTCCCAGAAGGGTTCAAGCATAACAGCAGCAGAAAGGACACAGGAGACTTTGATGCCATGTCCTGGAGACCCTCCAGTGACTGCCAGGCCCTGGGCCGAGCCCTCCTTTTCTGCCCCAGCTCAAGGACAATTACTGTGCCAGCAGAAAGTCGGCCTCTTGGTCACAGCTTCCCCATGAGGAAAACTTTCTTCTCTGTCACACCGAGGGAGCTCGGCCTCGGGTCTGGAGTGGTGCTTTCTGAGGAAAGCACACAGTGCAGGGTGGAGACCGTGGTGAACTGGAGGTTTTGGTCTGGGTTCCTGTGAGTGGGACAAGAGAGCAGCCTGTGGCCACACTGCCCCGAGGGAGCCTGTCCTCATAGGCTGCCTTCTAAAAACAGACTGGGGAGTCCAGGAATGGCAGTTGGTGATTCCCAGGATGTAGGGGTCCTCTTGTATCTGTGTTGGACACCAGGGCCATGTCCTTCAGCAAGATTGGCCAAGGCTCAGTCCCCTTTGTTACACTTATCCCCATATTATCATGAAACACTGAGGTTCCCTGTCACACTCATCTCCACTATTACCATGAAACAGTGAGGTCCCCTTTGTCACAGTCATCCCCGCTATTACCCCAGGCTGGTCTTTAGGGCTTGTTTAGCAGTCACTGTCTGCATCACCCTGCAGTCCTCTGTCTGGGCTGGGAGTCAGGCCCTGAGGGCCGCCAGGTGCAGGCGGAGAGCCAGCACGGGGGAGGGGAGTTAGCCCCATAGGAGTCACTTTGTGCTGACATGGACCCTTTTGTATTAATAGCTTTAGCGTGGTGGCCTTTTCAAATTCCAGTTGTAGTAGTAATATACTGGGCATGTGAGCAGCCCGTGGGCTTTTGCAGAGCTGGAATCACAGAAGTACTGAGACGCGAATCTCATTTTCATGAGCTGGCGCTGGTGGTGGTGACTCTGTGTTAGGTCGTGCAGTTTCACTGTCAGGCCAGTAGGTGGTGCTTGCAGGTAAGAGCCGCCCACGGTGGCAGAGGAAGGGTTTGTGCTTCACCAGCTGAAGTGGGAAATTGGTCCTTTTCCAGATCTAGGAGGAAAGACTTTTATTTATTTATCATTCTATATGATACTACATGAAAGTCTCTCGAATATAACCTTTATTATGTCGAGATATGTTCTTTCTGTAACCTTTTTTTAGGATTTTCTTTTTCATGAAGGGATGTTTAGTTTCATCAAATGCTTTTTCAGCATCAATTGAAAAAATATATGTGGATTAAAGATCTAAATGTAAAACCTAAAACTATAAAAACTCTGGATAATAACCTAGGAAATACAATTTAGGACACAGGAACCGGCAAAGACTTTATGACAAAAATGCTAGAAGCAATTTAACCAAAATCAAAGATTGACAAATGGGATCTAAGTAAACTAAAGAGCTTCTGCATAGCAAAAGATACTATGAACAGAGTAAACAGGCAACCTATAGAATGGGAAATAAAATATTTGAAACCTGTACATCTGACAAAGGTCTAACATTTAAAACATAGATGGAACTTAAACAAACATACAATAAGAAAAGTGGCCATAAAGCATAAAAAGACACTTTAAAAAAAGACCTACATGTGGCTGACAAGCATAAGAAAAAATGCTGAATATCACTATCGTTAGAGAAACACATATCAAAACCATAGTGAGGTACCGTCTCACATCAGTCAGAATGACTAAGAAAATAAATAACAGATACTGCTAAGGTTGCAGGAGAAGGAGGGAACATTTACACACTTCTGGTGGGAATATAAATTAGTTCAACCATTGTGGAAAGCAGTGTGGTGATCTCTCAAATAACCTAAAACAGAAGTTTCTTTTGACCCAACAAATCCACAGCTGGACACATGCCTAAAGGAATATAAACATGTAGGTTCATTGCAGCACTATTCACAATATCATAGACATGGAATTCACCTAAATGCTCATCACTGGCAGAATAGACAGAGAAAAAACTGGTGCATATAACCATGGACTACTATGCAGCTAAGAAAAGAATGAAGTCATGCCCCTTGAAGGAACATGATGGAACTGGAGGTCATTACTCCTAGCAAATGAATGTAGGAACAGAAAAAAGATAATATATGTTCTCACTTATTTGTAGGAGATAAATAATGAAAAATATTCTCTTAGGGCTTGAGTCTTTCTTATTCAAAAAAATCATTCAAAATAAGTGTACACAAGTTGCTGATATGCATTTAAATATCCTATTTTGTCTGGACCATTTGTATCACTTAATAAAGCAATGAAAACTATATTTAAAAGTGGGATTCTAGGATAATAATTAAATAGTGAGAATATGAAGGAAATGGATGGTTTTATTAATTCAATAGTTACATAACTGTGGGAGACACTACATTCCAGTGGATAAGATATTCAGATTTCAGAGCCAGGTAATGTTTCCTACATTGTGTGTGTGACTTGGCAGTGGTGGATTCCAGAGTGTGGCAGGTGCACAGACCAAGAGGATCAGAAATCAATATGGAAAGATGACCATCTATGGGTAGGAATGAAAAGTATGTAAATACCTCAGATAATTCTATTTAATGGAGTTGAAATAAAACCCAAACTTATTCAAAATGCAAATTACTTGGTAATTATTTTGGGACCTATGAAGTCATCAGAAAACTCAAAAACCTATTCCTATTCAAATCCTGATTTATTCTGTCAGTGGGAGGGAAAACTCAGAACCCATCACACATTACAGGGCAAACCTGTAAACCAGAGTCTTTCCGTTGAAGGGCCTGGGAGCTCAGGACTCTCAGGCAGGTGCTGAGGACCCTGTCTTGGGAGTGCCCAGCAGATCTCAGAACTGTCCGCGGGCCGTGCTGGACACTCATGTGGATAACTATTAGCCACTTTTTAGTGTTACCAGTGAGCTCTGACTGCTCCTAATGGGACCAGGATGGAGTCAAGTTTCGTGCTCAATGTCAGAGACAGTGATGGTCCCAGATACAATCCAGGTAATCTCTATGCCAATAAAATGCGGGTTCACAGTGAGGAGCACATCCTGGGGTGGGACTTGCTCTTCAGTGGGAAGAGTGCTGTCCACAGAAAGCTTAGACATGGGGCAGGGGATGCATTTCCTCTGGCAGGATTAGAGCTTGGTGTCTCAGCATCCCACTCTTGTATGGCTGAGGTGGCATCTGTGTTTCCTTTCTCATCCTAGATCAGGCTTTAAGCTGTGAAATACCGTGCCTCATGAATATGCAAATGACCTGAGGTCTTCTGAGATAAATATAGATATGTTGGTTCCCTGCAAGCCTCACCCAACAACCACATCCCTCCTCTGAAGAAGCCCCAGTGGACACAGCTCATCACCATGGACTGGACCTGGAGGATCCTCTTCTTGGTGGCAGCAGCTACAGGTAAGGGGCTTCCTAGTCCCAAAGCCGAGGAAGGGATCCTGATTTGGTCAAAGAGGATTTTATTCACTCCTATGTCCTCCCCACAGGTGCCCACTCCCAGGTGCAGCTGGTGCAGTCGGGGGCTGAGGTGAAGAAGCCTGGGGCCTCCGTGAAAGTCTCCTGCAAAGCTTCTGGATACACCTTTACCAGCTATGATATGAACTGGGTGCGACAGGCCCTGGACAAGGGCTCGAGTGGATGGGAGGGATCAACACTAACACTGGTGGCACAGGCTACGCACAGAAGTTCCAGGGCAGAGTCACCATCACCAGGGACACGTCCGCGAGCACAGCCTACATGGAGCTGAGCAGCCTGAGACCTGAGGACACGGCCGTGTATTACTGTGCGAGAGACACAGTGTGAAAACCACATCCTGAGAGTGTCAGAAACCCCGGGGAGGGGGCAGCTGTGCTGAGCTGAGGAGATGACAGGGGTTATTAGGTTTAAGGCTGTTTACAAACTGGGTTATATATTTGAGAGAAAATAACAGTGGAAACAAGTGCACACTCTCATTTTAAGAGAAATATTCCATTCAACAATCATCATATAAGCCAGATTTGCAGAGTGGGAAAGGCCACACTCGATACGGTTGATGCAGACACTCCATGAAGGTGCTACTATGAACAAGGTTTCAAATTAGAGGAATAAATAATTTGCAGCAAGGTTATTTGATCATGTTTTAAGACTAAGTGTGATTCTTAAAATAGTGAGAAAGATTTCTTTCAAATGTTTTTGTCACTCCATATCACAAAATCTATTTTAGAGCAGTTTTAGAATTACGATGAAATTGCATAGAACGTTTGAGAATTCCCATGAGTCCCTGCCCTACGTGGATCTCTCTACAGTTTATCTTTTGAATATTTAGGTAAAATTACAAACTAGTATAAAGCTGCCTATTCGGCAAAATGATCTGCTGCAGAATGTTCATCTTCCATGTATCTCTTTTGCAGGTAAATCTAAGTTTATATTAGTCATGCATCCAGAATATAGAAATATGTCCTAATGTTCCTTTATTTTTTAAAGTTTATACGGTTTCCGGAAGATGTGAGAATTCTCCTTACTTATAAAATACCTGATTCCACATCGTTCAATACTTTCCTCTTTATCTGTCTCCTCTCACATTATATTACACTAAGCAAGGATAAATCAAAACACGCCATCCACACTTTGCTCAGAAATCTCCTCAACAAAATTTTAATTGTCACTGGTCATTAGAGAAATGCAAATCAAAAACACATTGAGATACCATCTCACGCCAGTTAGAATGGTGATTATTAAAAAATCTGAAGACAACAGATGCTGGAGAGGATGTGGAGAAATAGGAACAGTTTTACACTGTTGGTGGGAGTGTAAATTAGTTCAACCATTGTGGAAGACAGTGTGGCGATTCCTGAAGGATCTAGAAATAGAAATATCATTTGACCCAGCAATCCCATTACTGGGTATACACCCAAAGGATTATAAATCATTCAATTACAAAGACACATGCACATGTATGTTCATTGCAGCACTATTTACAATAGCAAAGGCTTGGAATCAACCCAAATGCCCATCAATGATAGACTGGATAAAAAAAATATGCCACATATACAATGTGGAATACCATACAACCATAAAAAAGGATGAGTTCAGGTCCTTTGCAGAGACATGGATGAAGCTGGAAACCATCATTCTCAGCAAACTGACACAAGAACAGAAAACCAAACACCGCATGTTCTCACTCATAAGTGGGTGTTGAGCAATGAGAACACATGGACACAGGGAGGGGAACATCACACACTGGGGCCTGTTGGGGGTAGGGGTGCTGGGGGAGGGATAGCAGGGGGAAATTGGGGAGGGATAACATTAGGAGAAATATCTAATGTAGGTGATGTTAGAATGAAGGTCAGAGGAAGAGGCCATATCCTAGGTCTCACAGTGAGGAGGAATGGAGCTGTGCTCTGCCCTGCACACTACTCATAGCATCCTAGGCAGAATTCAGGTTCCACTGAGGCATGACATCTAGAGCGCAGTGCTCAGGGGGTGATCTTAGGGCACCTACTTCCTGGGGCAGGGTGCTTCCTTCTCTCAATCGTGCACTTGCTCCTTCTGCAAGCTCTGGAGTGAGCACTTGTATTTCCACGAATTATGCATGTGCTCTCCTCTAACATGGCAAATATATATATATAAAATTTTCAGTTTCATTTCCTCTGAAGCACATTGGGTGAGCAGAAAGAAATAAATCACATTCCTTATCCTCCCTCACAGGGAAGCCAAGGACACCTCCATCTCCTGCTCCCTGCTCTGCAACTCACTTGGGAATGGCTTTCTCATCGGAATATCTTGAGTTTAAAGAATAAGAGAACCTGTTTCAGATTTAGGCCTGGCACAGGGCTGCCACGTAGCTGAATCCCAGCCACACTTGCTGTAGAATGATTTAATTCTAATAAACAGAGTTAAAAACTAACCCAAAATTATTCAAAACACAAACTTCTTGACAATTATTCTGTGAGTAGAGAGTTCATAAAGAAATCCAAACTCCTGTTTTATCTTCTGATACCCATTGTCTGTGAGATGAGAAAACCAGCCCTAATTATGCATCATGGGGAAAATCTGTAAGCCAAGAGTGTTTCTATTGAAGAGCCTGGAGGATCAGGCACCAGGCAGGTGCTGGAGACACTGTCAGGAGTGCAAGGCAGACCTCAGAGGGACCTGCTGGACACTCACATGGGACATCAGCAGTCACCTTCTCAGGGTCACCAGTAAACTCTGCTGCTGCCTGATGGGTCCAGGATAGGGCCAAGGCACCTGCTCAGTGTCATGGAGAGTGAAGGTTCCAGAAGTCATCCAGGTGGTCTCCATGGTAATCAGATTTAGATTCCAGTGAGGAGTGTATTCTGTATGGGCTTATTCTTCAGGGAAAGGACCTCTGCCACAGATGTTTATAAATGGAGCAGGGCGTGCATTTTCTCAAGCAGGATTAGGGCTCAGACCATCAGCATGTCACTCTTGTATGGCTGATGTGTCATTTATCTTCCCTTTCTTATCATAGATCTGGCTTTGACCTATGAATATGCAAATAACCTGAGACCCACTGAGGTAAATATGGATATGCGTGTGCCCCGAGAGCATCACCCAACAACCACATCCCTCCTCTAGAGAATCCCCTGAGAGCACAGCTCCTCACCATGGACTGGACCTGGAGGATCCTCTTCTTGGTGGCAGCAGCTACAGGTAAAGGGCTCCTAAGTCCCAGTGATGAGAAGGGGATTGAGTCCAGCCAAGGGGGCTTTTATCCACTCCCGTGTCCTCCCCACAGGTGTCCACTCCCAGGTGCAGCTGGTGCAGTCTGGGGCTGAGATGAAGAACCCTGGGGCCTCGGTGAAGGTCTCCTGCAAGGCTTCTGGATACACCTTCACCAGCTACTTCATGTACTGGGTGCGACAGGCCCCTGGACAAGGGCTCGAGTGGATGGGACGTATTGATCCTGAAGATGGTGAAACAAAGTACGCGCAGAAGTTCCAGGGCAGAGTCACCATCACCAGGGACACGTCCGCGAGCACAGCCTACATGGAGCTGAGCAGCCTGAGACCTGAGGACACGGCCGTGTATTACTGTGCGAGAGACACAGTGTGAAAACCACATCCTGAGAGTGTCAGAAACCCCGGGGAGGGGGCAGCTGTGCAGGAATGGAGATGACAAAGATTATTAGATTAAAGACTTTGTTAGCAAATTACATTAAGTCATTAAACAAGGAACCATATTAATATGTATTAGAGAAATTCTAATTACTTGAGAGATTTTTCATACATTTGTTCTGTAAGGAAATTTCAGGGATTAGAGAATGAATCACATTAACAAATCTGATACAGAACTTCCTCTAAACAAATCTTTGTAAATGCCAATTTCTGAATCAGTGTTGTAAATAGTTTGGAATGCAAACACAAGTTCACATATTACATGTATCTTTATTTCTATTAAAAATGCCAAAAAATCTCATTTTGTTCATGTAGCATTTTGAATTTCCACCATCAATGCATGACAGTTCTTGGTTTTCCACAATGAAATCGCCATTTATTATTATGAGAATAACCATGCTAATAGGTGAGTAATGGCATCTAATTTTCATTTAAATCCAAATGTCCCTAATAAAAATTCATATTTAATAATTTTTATATAATTTTTGGTGAGATGCCTCTCCTGATAGTTGGTTAATTTTCTTTTTGATTAGTTGTCAGTTTACTTGCATATTGATTATAAAATCATTTACTGAATGAAAAGTATTCATTTAACAAATAGGTGCCTTGAAAGTATTTTCTCCAAGTCTGTGGTGGCCTTTTCCTCTTTTATCAGTGGAAACTACAGAAAAATATATTTGTTTGTATGTATGTGTTTGCACAAATTTAGATAAAAACTTTGAAAATTTTATTCATTCATAGATTGTCTTTGGCATTATATCTGAAGTATCATAATAAAACAGAATAACAGTCATTATTTTTCTTCGTGTCTCTAATCTCAGGCCACAATCAAATCATGAGGTTTAACCTTCACCTACCTGACTGGAGGACTATCCACCTAACACCCTTGGAATGCTTCTGTAAGGAGATGTGTTCCTCTTCCCATTATTTCCTTATTTAATCATCTATTAATATCCATGCTGGTTTGTGGGTGTGTATTTCATAGTCTGAAGAGGATCCATGCTACATTGCCCATTTTATTGTTGAAATCAGCACAGCTTTACCCGGCGCTGGGAGCTCATTTAGTCTGGATCCTGCCTCCTTACAGCGCACCTCATCCTTCCCTTTCTGAGCACTTCCCTGCTTCCCGATATTACGATAAATTCTAAGCTCGTTTTCTATATCACCTTTTTTTGTACATAGAATCAGCCATTTTCCCAAAGATGGCTTGTTTCTGATGTTAAAGAATAGTATTAAAATAAAAAATGGTGACACTGGGTATGTGTGTTGTTAATGTTGTGTAAGTACTTGTAGGGCCTGTCAACCAACTGGCCTAGCAAATGTGCATGTTTAAATGAGCCCATGTTGATGGACACATCAAAACTGTTTATGTGTCTAATCTTCCGTAACTTTATTAAAAATGTGAACACACTGGTCTCTCCCCTCAACTGTGTCTCCACGTGGACCTTTCCAGCCTCCCTTCCTTGATGTCCGTAAATACCCACTGCAAAGTGAGGAGCCCCATCCCGCCACAGGCCATTGTATTATTTAGCTGCACAGTTTCAGGACACAGGCATAGCAGTGCCAGAAATGGAAACCTGTACCCTGGTTGGAAACATGTTTGTCTACTAGAATAGAGTGCTTATGTGTGGTTTCTTTGCAATTTAAACTTACAGAATTTACTCATTTTCAAAGTCCCTTAGCTCAATGACTTCATTTTCTAC
Organism: Aotus nancymaae; assembly: GCF_030222135.1. NCBI lineage: Eukaryota > Metazoa > Chordata > Mammalia > Primates > Aotidae > Aotus > Aotus nancymaae. The sequence continues at coordinate 89,094,912 of NW_026988422.1, read as the reverse complement.
TCTCTTCACTGAATTCATTTCAATTACACTGTAAAATTTGATTTATTTGAAATTATGTAAAATCCAAAACTATAGTCAAGTAAACATAGAGAGGATATTCCAGGAATTTAGAGAGTGGGTATAAGGCAAGGGTAAAAGGCACTGTTTAAGAAAAGTAAAAGTATTTTTAGTGATATGCAATACGAGACATTACACAATTAATTTATCTAAGCACAAACTTTCGTGATGGAAAATATAAACCTAAATATATACAATTTACAAAACATATTTAGCAGTTCATTTACCCCAGGATCAAATGCAGACTGTGTAAAATTATCTAATAACTTATTTTGTGAGGGGCGGGAAGTCTTGAAATGCATACAACAAAGAATGAAGTAATTTTACTCATTTGCATATAATATAAGATGTTACCGTTCACTAAAGACTTTTAATTTAGTTTAAAACATATCAATTTTGTATGTGACCCAGGTTTTTTCTTCCTGACAAGCAAATAATCCACAAGATTCTTTTATTTCCTTGGTTGAGAAAGATTTTCCCAAATTTCAGCTCAGCTCAGACATACACTGTCCCTGAATGGGCATTTACCCTCAGATGGGTGCACACACCTGTCAACATGTGGACTCTTCTGACAGACAAACACACCTTTACTCATGTGGATTCTTCCTTCAGACAAACACACCTGTCCCCACACGGACTCTTTCCTTAGACGACCACATATGTCCTCACACTTACTCTTTCCTCAGAAAACAGACATTTCCTCATGTGGACTCTTGCCTCAGACAAGCAAGCATGTCTCCATGTGAAGTCTTCACTCAGATAAGTACACGTGTTTCCACACTGACTGTTTCCTTACACAGGCACATGTATCCAATGTTGAACTGTTTTGTGGCAAAATGATCTCAGGATAATGATCATTATAACCCTCCTCCCTGACAAGGTGTGGATCTGTATGTTTTTCATGGTAGCCTAACTTTGCCTTATTGTCAAGAACTGTAGTTTGCAGCCCTGAATGCACCAATTAGAGACAGGTGTCCATTTTCTCTGGAAATGTATTTCTTATGTTCTTACTGGACTTATTTGTTGATAATGTTTGTTACCATGAAGATACCCAAACACTGTCCACATTAGAGAACAGGAAATAGTAATGGGCAGATTACCCCTGTGCATCCAGACCCAGGAATCCTTTGACCCTGCCCTCCCTGAAATGGAGACACACAGGATGGACGAGCAATGCTGAGCGGTGCCCCATGACCACAAAAAGGAAGACATGGAAAAGTGTCCCGTCCCCTCCTGATGAGCTGAAACGCAGCTCATCCCTGTTCCTCCAGGCCCTGGTGAGGAGCCAACCCCATGTCTGTGCCCTTCCCCAGTGTCCACACTGTGGGGTCTGCACTGATCTGGATTCCCTTCTCATCACCCTCAGTATTGGGGATCCTTGTGGATCAGGTCCAGCTGTGGCTGCTCCACACGGGGCTGTTCTCAGTCTGTTCCCTCTGTGTTTGCTGAAGTCCTGTGTGAAGTTAACCGGTGGAGTCTGAGGGGGAGAAACTGTGCAGCCAAACGGTTCACTGAGCCTCTCCTGCAAAACCTCTGGATTCATCTTCACTGATCGCAGCACAAGCTGGTCCAGCACTTCCGTCGGTGTGGGTGGCAACAGGGAGGAATTCAAGAGGAAGGTCTCAGCGGTGCCCTCCATGGGTACAGAGACGCTTCACGGTCCCCAGGGCGCCCTTACGTGCACGGTCTCACTGACATCGTTACTTCTTCTACCACGTTTGCTCTGTAAGTCACAGTGAATGGTGCATTCTTCATCAATTACATATTTGGTAAGACTTTTTTTGGTGTCTTTTAAAACACTGGTAACTTTATCCCATATAATATCCCTGTTAAGTCCTAAAACTCTTTTTGGTGTCTACTTTGTCTGAAATTTACACAGCTACCATAACTTTCTTTTGGTTCATATTTTCATAATCCATGTTTTCTCATTTTATCTCTTCTATTTCTGAATATGTAGGGTAACTTTCTTGTACATAGCTAATAGTTGGGTCTCACCTTTTTAAATCAACTATAATATATTCTATTTTTAAACTAATAAGAGTTTTTTCTGTTAAATTTGTTTAAATAAGCATTTCATAATGATGTTTATTTCTCTATTAATTTATTATTAAATTCCTTTTATAACTGTTGCATTTGCTACCATAAGGTTTACATTAAGAATTGTATGTAGACACATGATCCAAGATGGCTGATCACTAGCAGCTCGGGCTCATAGTTCCCAGTGAAAGCGCAGAGAACGAGAGGACGCCACACTTTCAGACGAATATTTGTTGCTCACGGACCAGGAGATTCCCAGCGGAGGAACCCCACGTGTTGCCAGGACGACTCTTGTGGCCGGCGCGGCGGTTTAGCTGGCGCCTTAGCACGCCAGTTCTTGGTGCAGAGTCCGGAGATTCCCGGGCAGAAAAGCACCATCAATCTTAACACTGCTATTTTGGCCGGCGCAGTGGATTGCTCCGATTTCGGCGCTGGGAATCAACAAGTTGGACGTCCGCTCAGAGACCTAGTTAGAAAGTCGGTAATTACAAAGACGACAGGTGGATAAATATATAATGAAGGGAAGAAATCAGCGTAAAAAGGCAGAGAATACTCAAAATCAGAATGCCTCTCCCTCTACAGGGGATCACAATTCCTCATCAGTAACGGAACAAGGCTTAGTAGATTACGAGTGTGTTCCAATAACAGAAGCAGGTTTCAAAATGTGGGTGATAAGAAACTTCTGTGAATTAAAAGAACTTCTTCTAACCCAATGCAAAGAAACTAAGAACCTTCAAAAAAGGTGTGATGAAATGTTAACGAGAATGGACAATTTAGAGAGGAATATAAGTGAATTGATGGAGCTGAAAAACACAACACGAGAACTTCGCTAAGCATGCACAAGTTTAAACAGTCGAATTGATCAAGTAGAAGAAAGGATATCAGAAGTCGAGGACCAGCTCAGTGAAATGAAACGAGAAGACAAGATTGGAGAAAAAAGGATGAAAAGGAATGAGCAAAGTCTCCAGGAAATACGGGACTATGTGAAAAGACCTAATCTACGTTTGATAGGTGTACCTGAATGTGATGAAGAGAATGAATCCAAGTTGGAAAATACTCTTCAGGATATCATTCAGGAAAACTTTCCCAACCTGGCAAGGCAGGGTAATATTCAACTCCAGGTAATACAGAGAACACCACAAAGATATTCTTCAAGAAGACCAACCCCAAGGCACATAATCGCCAGATTTATTAGGGTTGAAATGAAGGAGAAAATACTAAGGGCAGCCAGAGAGAAAGGTCAGGTTACCCATAAAGGGAACCCTATCAGACTTACAGCAGATCTCTCAGCAGAAACCCTACAAGCCAGAAAAGAGTGGGGACCAATATTTAACATCCTTAAAGAAAAGAACTTTCAACCCAGAATTTCATATCCAGCCAAACTAAGCTTTATGAACGAAGGAAAATTAAATCCTTTGCGAACAAACAAGTACTTAGAGAGTTCACCACCACCAGGCCTGCTTTACAAGAGCTTCTGAAAGAAGCACTATACATATAAAAGAACAACCAACATCAGCCTTTCCAAAAATATATCAAAAAGAAAAGAACATTAACACAACGAAAAATTTACACTAACTAATGGGCAAAACAGCCAGCTAGCATCAAATGCCGGTATTAAACTTACATATATTTTAATCGGATAAAAAGCCAAGACCCATCGGTATGCTGCATCCAGACCCATCTCACATGTAACAATACACAAAGACTCAAAACAAAGAGAAGGAGGAAGATTTATCAACCAATCAGAGAGTAAAAATAAACAAATAAATAAAAAGCAGGAGATGCAATTCTCGCCTCTGATAAAGTAGACTTTAAAGCAACAAAGATCAAAAGAGGCAAAGAAGGACATTACATAATGGCAAAAGGATCAATGTAACAAGAAGAGCTAATGATTTTATAGATCAACGAGACAGAAAATTAACAAGGACATCCAGGACTTGAACTCAGACCCGGAACAAGTAAACTTAATAAACATTTATAGAACTCTCCACTTCAAATACACAAAACATACATTACCACCTCACACCTATTCCAAAGGTGACTACATAATTGGAAGTAAATCACTCCTCAGTAATCGCATAGCATTTCATAGGTTTAAATGAAATATTGGTTGGCTGCTCGTTTGTTATTTTCTTCCCTTATTCCTTCCTGTTTACATCAAGTATAATTATTGGTATAAAAGAGGTTTTCAATACCCATTACTAAACTGCATTCTAGCCTGGGCAAGAAAGCAATACTCCCATTCTCTCTCTCTCTTTCTCTTCCTTTTTCTTCCTCTTCTTTATTCTTTTTCATTCTTTCTTTCTTTCTTAAAAAAAAAAAAGAATTGTATGTAATTAGATTCTAATGTGAATACTGATGTGATCTTGATATGAGGTACAGAGAGAGTGTGACTGTGTGCTTTGAATGCCTCCTTCCCACCCCTCTTTCTTCTTTATTCTCAATTTGCACTTACATATGCTATAAAATGTAATAGGTAATTTTTTATTGTTTTATAAGTTTCATATTATAGCAATTACAAAGATAGAAACTGCAATTCATCTTGATATTCCCATTTTTTACAATCTTAATTTCTTTGCATAGATTTATGTTTTGAATTCATATCACATGGCTACTAGCAGAGAAACTTTGTTAAAATGTGCATTGAAACATAAATGTGCTGACCACAAATGGTCTCAAGATCTTTTTTTAATGACAGAATTATATTTGCCTTTCACTTGTAATGCAATTGTAATGCCTGTAGAATTCCAGTTAGCATTTCCTGTGTAATTTATTTTCCTTATGTATTATTTTCTTCCTAGACGTGATCACATGTCACATCTGCTGGGTCTTTGTTACTGCGTTTCTGTGACTCTAGTCAGGGTTGGATTTCAGGTTTATGTTTGCCAGGACTGTCAGAGTTGAAGTCAGCTTCTCCTGCCCACAAAATCTTCAGGTTCCTCTGGCAGTACCTGCTTTTGTGTTCCTGTTTGGGTTCGGGTCTTCACTTTTCATTTTCCCCAGAGAGAGCTTGTCTCTTCAGCTGTGAGAGGTGTATTCTACTGACAGTTTTACTTGGTGACTGTTTGTGTGGTGAAGGGGCTTGGACTCAGGGGGACATTCTCCAGCCTTCTGCCTGAGCCTCCTTCTTAGCTATGGGTGGTGAGACTGGCTCTGAAGCACGGCCTTCCAAGCGTTCCTGTTCCTTCCCTTCCCCGAGTGTCAGAGTGTCTCTTCCCAGCCACAGAGGTTTCTCATCAGTGTCCACAGCTTCTGACCCACTGTCCTTACCCAACAGATTCAGGATTTCATTCCTCAGGAGAGAGATGGGAGGTGTTTCTGGGTAGAGTTTCCTTGGTGTCCTATGTTTCCTTGTGTTCTAGTTGATTCTACCAGTGCCCACAGGACACAAGATTTAATAAATGTCTCTCACATATAGCGAAGGGGGACTCAGCATTGAATGGAGCTGCTGTTCTTCCTCCCCAGTCAACACCACAGGATGGCAGGTGGGTGAGTTGTCTGGGGACTTCCCCAGTTCTGTAGGAAAAGCCTGAAAGTGCCAGGAGTTTCACACTCTAACATCATCAGCACACATGTCCTCGAGCAACTTATTCAACATTTCCAGGTTAGCTTTCTCCTATCTTAAATGCCATGCTGTGAATGTCACCTGCCCAGGAACTATAATAAATGGTCCCTAGTTCTGTCTGCAGGCCCGTATTTTCTCAGAATTTAGGTTTTTTTTTTTCTCTGTGACATCAACTCAGATATGCTGAAGGGTTAATATTTTTGTTGTTGTTTATGTTTTTTGTTAATGAGGTCAGAATAAGATCATCATTTTCTCATTTTTTACATTCCCATTCTTCATATTGGTTTTCTAAATATTCAGAAACTAAGACAACACATCAACTGTGCATTATTTGGTGCATATTTAAAGAATTTGAGAAATATTCATGTACTGAAATGCAAGGAACCATTGAAATCAAGGCATGCCTCATTCACATAAGAACACAGGGATGTTATCAAATAATCGTGCTGAGTGAAGGAAGCTAAAGAATTAACAGTAAATTTCATGTGATTTCATTTGTGTAAATTGTAGACGATGAAACTATTCAAAATTGACATGGAGAAGATCTGAATTTTTCTGAGAATAGGGTGGTGAGAGTAACAAGGTGGTGAAGCAAAACTACAGAGAAGTGGGAGGAAAAATAGAGGTTAATTGAATTGCTAACAACATGATTGAAGTGCTGATTCAATGTCCGCACACATATGTCAACATTTTCCAAATGCTGAACTATAAATTTGAATTGAATATTGATCGATTTTTAATAAAGCTGCAACAAAAATGAATCTATTGGCTGAGAAAGAGAAAGAAAGAGATGAATACTGGCACTTGAATAATCATGGACTCCTGAAGACACACACATGTGAACACTGATTGTATATTTCAGGTAAACACTACAAAAAGCAAAATTAATTAAAGTTGTTATGACAGGTGGGACATGCTGAAAACCTCACTGGACATGTCCCACACTGCCCTGAGCTGCCTCAGGGGAGCAGTCTCTTCCAGTGTTTAGAGGCACAGGCACAGATAATGTGGCTAACTCTGTCCAGATGTGTGATATTGGACACGCTGCACAACTGCTCTGTTCTGCATGTAATTTATCTTCTCTAAAAATGTAACATTGACACTCAAATTAAACATATTCGGCAAATATGTAATAGTAAAATGAGATGATGACTGCTAAACGATTATCAAGGCACAATCACATAATCTGAAGATATATTTTCCTGAGAGACAGGATTACGGCCAGCGTTTTCCAGGACACTCTCACCTGCTCTGGGCCCTGCCCTCTCCTCAGCTGCCCCACCCCAGAGCTTGCTATGTAGCAGGAGACATGCAAATAGTGCCCTCTCTCTGCTCATAAAAACCAGCCCGGCCCTGACCCTGCAGCTCTGGGAAAGGAGCCCCAGACCCGGGATTCCCAGGAGTTTCCACTTGGTGATCAGCACTGAACACAGAGGACTCACCATGGAGTCTGGGCTGAGCTGGGTTTTCCTTGTGGCTATTATAAGAGGTGATTTATGGAGAACTAGAGATACTGGGTGTGAGGGGACATGAGTGAGGGGAACAGTGGATGTGTGTGGCAGGTAATGACCAGGGTGTCTCTGTGTTTGCAGGTGTCCAGTGTGAGGTGCGGCTGGTGGAGTCCGGGGGAGGCTTGGTGCAGCCTGGGGGGTCCCTGAGACTCTCCTGTGCGGCCTCCGGATTCACCTTCAGTGATTACTACATGAGCTGGGTCCGCCAGGCTCCGGGGAAGGGCCTGGAGTGCGTTGGACAAATTAATCCTAATGGAGGTAGCACATACCTCACAGACTCCCTGAAAGGCCGATTCACCATCTCCAGAGACAACGCCAAGAACGCGCTGTATCTGCAAATGAGCAGCCTGAAAACCGAGGACACGGCCGTGTATTACTGTGCTAGAGACACAGTGAGTGGAGGCCAGTGTGACCCAGACACAAACCTCCCACAGGGGCGCGCGGGGCCACCAGGGGGCGCTTGGGACCCACCGAGGTCGGGGCAGGTCCCAGGAGCAGGTGCATGGGGAGGATCCATTTCTTAACTGCAGGAGGCAGGCTTGTTTTTGCAGGACTAAGCAGTCTTATGAGATTGTCGTATTTTACTGTGGTTAATTATCATGAGCTTTTATTGAGATTTGTGTTTTGGTAATTTTTAAATTTATATGTAAGGGTATTTTTAAAAAATACATACCTTCAAGAAATAATTTTTCCTGTTATTTTGCACTTATTCTTCCAGAGTTTTATTAATATCTGTTGATATCAGCAACTACATAGTTATGGGGACATTAATTTACATCCATATAAATATGTATAAATACACAAACATGCATATATCTGTAGTCTTTTATATTTAATATAATAAAATAATTATGAAATATGTCCTAAAGAATGAAACTTAATGATTAACAAAATATAAATTATAGTAAACCATAACTGATTTCAGCCATTCTCTATAGTTTGCATAAATTGATGTCTGTTTGTAAGCTTAAAGATAGTGTACTGCTTATTTTAAAATAGCCAAGAACAAATTACAGATGTTCTTGTCACACACACAAAAACAGAAGGATTTGAGGATTTGAGGTGATATATATGTCAATTAGCTCGATTCAATTATTCCATATTGCATTCATAAATCATTATATAGCTTTGTACCTTATAAATGTATACAACTACAATTTCTCAATTTTTAATAAAATTTTAATTACATATTTTTGAATCCATCCTAGGTCATGAATTTTTCTCCCTGCCCAGGTGTGATTAGATTGCCCTGAGAAACTCATTCACCTTCCTGTCTCCTGAAGGCTTCAGCAAGTAGCTCCTAGACGGGCAGAAGCAGGCAAACCACGCGTGTTCCTAGAACGTGAAGCCTCTCTCTCCTTGGATTAGGCCACCTCCTCAGGATTACACGGCTCTTCAGTTTTTTCAACACGCTGTCATACCATATAAGCACAGAAACACCTAATTTCATTATGCCTTGCTTCAATTTTTCAAAGCAACGTACATGAGACCCTTCCTGTCCTTCAAAGTTTCTTCTGAGGACTTTGTATGTGTTACATACTTTCAATTTTTTCGGAGATGGAATGCTGACATCTCCTTATGAGAGATTACTCTTTTAATTTATCTCTTACAATGATTTTTTCCAGGGCCCCCACCCTCCCATTCAGAACCATGGAATGGAGCGATGCCAAGGATGAGTCGGGTGCCAGGGGCCACCGCATGTGCCAAGTGGGAAGCAGATGCTGAATAAGCTATAAGCTTTTGTCAAGGAATTATTTGAAGACACGAAGAACACAGATAGGTGGTAAATAAAATACATTTCATGTCCCCTCAAGGTGGAAACTGAGGAAAGTTTACCTAAGTGTGGCTAGAGGGCCCTATGGCTTCGTTTCTGTCTAGGTCCCAATCTTAGAGTTCTCCCAGGATTTTGTGGTTAGCTGGTCACTCCTCATCAAGAACTGACCTCTACTGTCTTTTCTACATTTCCCCAAAGTGCTTGTCTAATCTGATAACCAATTTGTCTATAAAATGTACAGTTGAAATACGAATATTCATTTGTGATCATCTGGCACAAATTGTCTAAGAAAAGTTGATAACTAGATGTTTTTCAATCATTTTCACTTAAAATCAGTGGCTAAGCAGTGACATTTTTTGATAACAACTGTGGTAACAGCAGTTTTATCTTCTGAGAATACAATCTTGTCTTAGCTTCAATATTATGTTTTTTTTCTTTCTGCAGTGACTTCCAGCTTTATATTTTCCAGGAATCTGGGATAAACTAGTGCTTCTAAGAGTTCCCTAACTTGCCCAGTTTGGTGGGTGTTCCAGAGTATACAATATACTTTTTTTGCTTACAAACCAAACCAAAGCCATGCACTGCCCCAAAACATGCTTATTTCCAAGTCTGAAAAACTGGAAAGTTCTTTTTCTTTTCTTTTTGAGACGGAGTCTGGCTGTGTTGCCATGCTGGAATGCAGTGGCGTGATCTCACTGCAACCTCTGACACCCTGGTTCAAACAATTCTCCTGCCTGTCTCCTGAGTAGCTGGGATCACAGGCATGTGCCACCAAGTGTAACTAATTTTTGTATTTTTATTAGAGATGGGGTTTCACCATGTTGGCCAGGGTGGTCTTGATCTCCTGACCTCATGATCCGCCTGCCTCAGCCTCCCAAAGTGCTAGGATTACAGCCATGAGACACTGCACCAGCCTGGAAAGTTCCAATAAATACAATCACTTCTGCCATCTGGGTTAATTTTACATCACATGGGAACTATGTTCTAAATGAAAGCTTACATTAGTAACAGCAACTTTAGATAAAACCTAGAATTTTACTATTGCGATGCAAGTTGTAACAAATAATATTAGATCGAGGTTCTCAGTGAGAGTGTCTAAATCTTTTGGGTGTATAAAGTCTTCCTCATTAACATGAAGCATTTATAAGCACGTTTGTAATTTCCAGCCATGCTTCTCCGTGTCTCACTATAACCACAAACTATGACCTCACCTGGAACTTGGGTTAATTTCCGAATAAGTTATTTTTTAATCTTTATGCCTCTAGATTATTATGGGATGCTATTTCATTAGAAAGTTAAAAATAAAAATTGTACTGACTAAACAACACAAAATCACTAATAAAATGCAAAGCCTGGATGGGAGAGGCTCCAGGCCTGGATAATGCAACAGTTCATGTATGCAGGCAGTTTCTTTACCCAGTTCTACACCCAGCATGTCAGCTTCACGCCCCATTTGACTACTGTTGTGCAGTGACATGGAAATGGCACCTTCAAGGGTTACACACAGGTATAAAAGCTGCTGGGAATAAGGGAGAAGATTCTGCAATTTTCCTCTGAAGGACCAGGAAAGCCTGGACAGCCCATGTCCCCGGCCTCCGTGACTGCACCACGTGCCCACACGGACACTCATCCCTGATAGGATAAGCGGACTCCATTCATGAGGCTGAGCATTTTATGATATAAATTACTAGAGACTAACATTGAGTTTTTAATAATTAATTTTTATAACCTAAATTCAATTATCCCGAATTGTTACCTCTTCTTCAATGTAAAATTGCTTGCCATGATTGAGTTTTAGGTAGATTCCCAATGTTTACAACTAAACTTCCAAGGGAGTTTTGAGAACAAAAAATAAATGAGGGCAGAGAAACCCATTTTTACTGTATTTGCCACCAAACTGGAGTGAATTCAGCACTACCTTTGATCACTGCTGCTTCTCTGCAGAGTTCAGGGTTCCACTTCTCACAGTTCCAACACAGACTCTCCCTCTCCCAAATGTTTGGCCTCCACTTTCTGTAAGATCACACTATGTTCTCAGATTGTTCTCTAAACAATTTTATGAGTGTGGGAATGAGCCGTTAAATGGAAATTTTATATCTTCTCAGCATGAATCCCAAGAGGGGTCATGAATTATTCTCCTGGTTGTGGTAACTGATTTGGCTCAGTTGTCATTAATAATAACCACATATGTCAACAGCTAAGCATTCCTTTCACAGCAGACATAATCTTCTCTTTTCTGGGGATAAAGACACACCGATGAGCTACCCCCACTTACAAGAACAAATACACAATTATTATATTTTCATTTATTTAACTAATAAGTTACATCATTTTCCCTTCAAATTATTTACCCTCCAGAAACCTGAACAAAATCTTCTGCATCTATTCAAACCATAAACTCAGAAACCAGATGGTGAGTAAAAGCTCACCTGGTTGTGGACACTGGTTCCATCTCTTCCCCTCCAATGTCCCACCGCACCTCAGCCCACCTGTCCAGATTCTAACAAGCAAGTGTAGCTCCTGCACAGTCAAGGAGGGAATTTAGTGAAGAGAGAGCTGCAGATGATAGGCAATATTTGAAACTATTCATATGACAGAGGATTACTATCAAGCATATCAAATAAACTCATCTAAACTGCAAATAATAATGTGATTAATAATGGACAAACAACATAGTACACATCTCTCAAAAGAAGAAATTAAAAAGGATAGATAGGTAGGTAGGTGTATATACATACATATACTGCTAGAAATCACTAATACAGGAAAATGCAAATTCTCAATGAGATACTTTTCATCCTTCATCTTTGCTATAAAGTCTGTTATAAGAAAGACAAAAAAACAAAATGAAACAAAAACTGGCCAGGATGCATAGAAAGGGACACTCATTTTTTTTTTTTTTTTTTTTAAGAGAAAGAGAGAGAGAGAATAGGAAGGAGGAAAAAGGAAGAGAAAGAGAGAGAGAGAGAATGGGGAGGAGGGAGAAGGAAAAGAAAGAGGGAGAGAGAATGGGAGTATTGCTTTCTTGCCCAGGCTAGAATGCAATTTAGTAATGGGTATTGAAAACCTCTTTTATACTGATAATTATACTTAATGATGTAGTCAGGAAGGAATAAGGGAAGAAGATAACAAACAAACAGCCAACCAATATTTCATTTAAACCTATGAAATGCTGTGCGATTACTGAGGAGTGATTTACTTCCAATTATATAGTCACCTTTGGAATAGGTGTGAGGTGGTAATGTATGTTTTGTGTATTTGAAGTGGAGAGTTCTATAAATGTTTATTAAGTTTACTTGTTCCGGGTCTGAGTTCAAGTTCTGAATATCCTTGTTAATTTTCTATCTCGTTGATCTATAGAATCGTTAGCTCTTCTTGTTGCATTAATCCTTTTGCCGTTATGTAATGTCATTCCTCACCTCTTTTGATCTTTGTTGCTTTAAAGTCTACTTTATCAGAGGCGAGAATTGCATCTCCTGCTTTTTGTTTATTTGTTTATTTTTACTCTCTGATTGGTTGATAAATCTTCCTCCTTCTCTCTGAGTCTTTGTGTATTGTTGCATGTAAGATGGGCCCGGATGCAGCATACCGATGGGTTTTGGCTTTTTATCCAATTAAAATATATATAAGTTTAATACCGGCGTTTGATGCTAGCTGGCTGTTTTGCCCATTAGTTGATGTAAATTTTTTATTGTGTTAAAGTTCTTTGCTTTTTGATATATTTTTGGAAAGGCTGATATTGGTTGTTCCTTTATATGTATAGTGCTTCTTTCAGAAGCTCTTGTAAAGCAGGCCTGGTGGTGGTGAACTCTCTAAGTACTTGCTTGTTCGCAAAAGATTTAATTTTTCCTTTGCTCATAAAGCTTAGTTTGGCTGGATAGGAAATTCTGGGTTGAAAGTTCTTTTCTTTAAGGATGTTAAATATTGGTCCCCACTCTTTTCTGGCTTGTAGGGTTTCTGCTGAGAGATCTGCTGTAAGTCTGATAGGTTTCCCTTTATGGGTAACCTGACCTTTCTCTCTGGCTGCCCTTAGTATTTTCTCCTTCATTTCAACCCTAATAAATCTGGCGATTATGTGCCTTGGGGTTGGTCTTCTTGAAGAATATCTTTGTGGTGTTCTCTGTATTACCTGGAGTTGAATATTACCCTGCCTTGCCAGGTTGGGAAAATTTTCCTGAATGATATCCTGAAGAGTATTTTCCAACTTGGATTCATTCTCTTCATCACATTCAGGTACACCTATCAAACGTAAATTAGGTCTTTTCACATAGTCCCATATTTCGTGGAGACTTTGCTCATTCCTTTTCATTCTTTTTTCTGCATTCTTGTCTTCTCGTTTCATTTCACTGAGCTGGTCCTCGACTTCTGATATCCTTCCTTCTGCTTGATCAATTCGACTGTTTAAACTTGTGCATACTTCGCGAAGTTCTCGTGTTGTGTTTTTCAGCTCCATCAATTCACTTATATTCCTCTCTAAATTGTCCATTCTCGTTAACATTTTGTCAAACCTTTTTTCAAGGTTCTTAGTTTCTTTGCATTGGGTTAGAACAAGTTCTTTTAATTCACAGAAGTTTCTTATCACCCACGTTTGGAAACCTGCTTCTGTTATTGGAACACACGTGTCATCTATTAAGCCTTGTTCCGTTACTGATGAGGAATTGCAATCCCCTGTAGAGGGAGAGGCATTCTGATTTTGAGTATTCTCTACCTTTTTACGCTGGTTTCTTCCCTTCATTATATATTTGTCCGTCTGTCGTCTTTGTAATTACCGACTTTCTAACTGGGTCTCTGACGTCCAACTTGTTGATTCCCAGCGCCGAAATCTGAGCAATCCACTGAGCCGGCCAAAACAGCGGTGTTAAGATTGATGGTGCTTTTCTGCCCGGGAATCTCCGGACTCTGCACCAAGAACTGGCGTGCTAAGGCACCAGCAAAACCGCCACGCCGGCCACAAGAGTCGCCCTGGCGACCCGTGGAGCTCCTCCACTGGGAATCTCCTTGTCCGTGAGCAACTAATATTCGTCTGAAAGTGTGGCGTCCTCTCGTTCTTTGCGCTTTCACTGGGAGGTACGTGCCCGAGCTGCTAATCATCAGCCATCTTGGATCTCTCTCAGAAAGGGACACTCTTATAGACCACTGGTGGAAACGTAAATTACTACAGCGACCATGGGAAAAAATAGAACTACCATGTCATTCAGCAATCCAACTGCTGAGTATATATCTACTTAAATAATTAAAGAAAAAACTAACATTGAAGAACCTGTACACCCATGTTTATTGCAGCACTAATCAAAATAGCTTAGCTATGAGATCAGCATATGCATCCATCAACAACGAATTGATGAATAAAATGTGGTTTATTTACACAATTGAATAATATTTAACCTTTACAATGAAATTCTGCCATTTGAAGCAATATGGATGGAACTGGACACCATTATGTTGAGTAAAACAAGCCATACACAGAAAAATAAACACCACATTTTCTTAGTATTATGTAGAAATTTTAAAAAGTTGATTTTCTAGAAGTAAATAGTAGAGTAGCGGTTATAAGATGCCGTGAATGGGAGGAGACAGAGAGATAAGAAGAAGTTTGTTAACGAACGCACAATGACAGGTAGACAGGAGGGACATGCGCTAGTGTCCACCAGCACAGTAGGGTGACTGCAGTTAGAGATAAATTGTACATTTTATATTTACAAGTAGCCGGAAGAGAGGATTTTGTATGCTACCTACACAAAGAAATGTTGGTGTCTGAGTTCATGAATTTGCTCATTGTTCTAATTCGGTCATACCACATGGCACACGTGTATAGAAATGTCACACTGTGCCCCATAAATATAAATAGAGTTCATGTGCCAACTTAAAAAATTCCCTTTAATTAAAAAGGATTTTATTGGCGTGCATTGCACATGATTTAACACAGAGCCAGGGATGAATGCCATTTTTATTTGAAATAGTGAATTTCCTAACCACGTAGTTGCATTCATTTGCACCAAACTGTATTTGACCATGGCAAGCACAGACAGACTTATACACAGAATAATATATTTTAATTGTGGACTTCTACTTAATAATATAATGCAAATAGTTTGAAAACAACTATGTAAAAAAAGTGAAGTTGAGGAAATGTGTGCACAGCGTGTGGTATGTGAGCCCTTTCTTCTGCACCACTCTGTCCATGGTAGGTGTGTGCTGTGTGCATCTGTGTATGTTTGCGTTTGTTCTGCTTGGGGCTCTCTGTGATTCTAGGATCTATAGTTCAGTGTCTTCCACAAAATTGAGAACATTCTCAGCCATTATTTTTTCAAATATTTTCTCTGAATTATAATTTCTCCTTTTCAGATTTAAAATATACATATAGTATACTTTTTGATATTGATGTTTAGTTTATTTCTTCACTCTCTTTTCCTTTGCAATTTACTTTGTGAAATTTCTAGTGATGTTTTATGCATATGGTTTCATTTAAAACTGAGTCAGCTCTAGTGATGGACGTGCCCAAAGCTTGCTCAATGTTTATATTGCATAGCTTTTAATTTCTTATGCATTTCCATTTTTTTCCTTTTTAGTATTTTCATATTTCAGTTCCCTATCTAGTCTTACATTATATCCACAGTTTCTGTAAGAGATTTTACATATGAATTATAGTTACTTTACATATCTTATTAATTAGTTGCAATATCTGTATCATTTAGAAATCTCGTGCTGGTCATTTGCTTATTATGACTTTTGCATTTCTCATTGATGTACTTAATAATTGTCAATAGCCACACAGGTTGGGTTAGACAGTTGATATTGGCTTATTATTTTATTTTATGCACTTTCTGCCTGTATTTGTCCACACTACCTTTGCGGAGCCTTTATTGTGGCAGTGTCTGTGAATCTTTTCAGAGCTACATCTGAAATTTACTTTGGCAGTGGACGTCAGAGTTGAAGTCTGTTCTTCTGTGTCCCCCAGAGACTTCAGATTCTCCAGTGATGCCGTTTTTCTTTCCTGCTTGGCTTTGCCTCTTCACTGTGTGCCCTCCCCCAGAGACTCTCTTTCAACTCCCTCAGGTGGATTAAAATATTATTTAACTGACAATTGTGAAATTCATGGAAGGCAATACAATAAATGGAGATTTTCTGGCCTTTCATGGGTCCAAATTGTGACACTCAGAGTGTGACCTTTCACACGTTTGTGAACTTCCTCCAGATGCGATGTCGGTCTGTGTGTTCTTGCTCTTTTTCCTGAGGTGGAGTCCTCTTGTTTACCCCAGTTGTTCCCTCCCACAGCTCCAATGTTCTCTTCTGGTGTTATCACCTTCTAAATTCACTGACCTGACCCACAGATTAAGACTGACTAAATAAAAAATGGAGGGGAGACAATGCTCAGTGGAACTTAGGTGAAGGCCTCTTTTCCCATCTCAGTTCCTAAGGGTTTTCCCCAGTGCCCTTAAGATGCTGGTTTTGGTGGCTGGTCCCTGCAGAGTAATTTCTTAGTTCTGCATTGGGGATAAAGGAGGTGGGTCTAAATGCATTTCAGAGTGTGGGCTCTTTTTCGCTCTCAGACAGACACATTGGGACAGAAAGATTTTTGTGACTGTCCCCATTTTGGGGACAAGGGACTCAAGAGAATAGGAAAGCTCTTCAGTGTGTGGCCCCTGAGAAATTCACACTTCAGCACATTTACCACACTCGACTTCGAGGTGTCCAATATATGTGTGTGTTTTTCTCTTATAATAGCTACATTTTATATGCCATACTCTGACTCAGTTCAGCTCATACCCTGGCTTTCTTACTCACTACAAGAACTTGCCTCTCCCTAGATTTCACATTGATGTTTACCTTGAAACTCCAAGTATCTAAAGTATTAAAGAAAAATTGGCCAGTTGTGGTGGCTCACGCCTGTAATCCCAATGTATTGGGAAGCCAATGGGGGTGGATCATTTGAGGTCAGGAGTTCTAGACCAGCCTGGCCAACATGGTAAAACACGCCTCTACTAAAAATACAAAAAAAAAAAAAAATTATCCAGGCATAGTGGTGGGCACGTGTAATCCCAGCTACTCAGGAGGCTGAGACAGGAGAGTCACCTGAACCTGGGAGGCGGAGTTTGCAGATCAGACCATTGCACTCCAGGCTGGGCAAAAGAGTGAGACTCTGTCTCAAAAAAAATGCAAAATTCCAGCTTCTCTGTTTATCTGTTATTGTTGAAGTTGTGGTGGTAAAAAATAAGTAAAATATATTTTTCATCTATGTACATTTCTAAGCTGTGTAGCAGATTTTTTAGTAATACCCAGAGGAATAAAAGAATGCAAATATTGTTAAACTGCTTAATAGGAAAACAAATTATCATAAATGTGTTCACTGGAATACTATCCATGATTTATAATAAATAAATGCCTGATACACAGAACAACAAGGTAAAATATCTAATTATTTATGTTGAGTAAAATAAGCCATGTGTGGCGAAATGGAGAAAATATTGACTCATAAAAAAACATAGCTGACACAAATACTTAAACATGAAATAGGGTGGTCAGGGCAAAGTGTTTACCACAGCACAATTTCGTAAGACAGCATATGTTCCAAATACCATCACTGCCAGCAAACTTCTGCAGGACACTGTCATCTTCTCTGGGCACAGCCTCCTCCTCAAGCGTCCCACCCTAGAGCTTGCTATATAGTAGGAGACATGCAAATAGGGCTCCCCTGTACTGATGAAAACCAGCCCAGCCCTGACCCTGCAGCTCTGAGAGAGGAGCCTTAGCCCTGGGGTTCCAAGGCATTTCCACCTGCTGATCAGCACTGAACACAGAGGACTCACCATGGAGTGGGGGCTGAGCTGGGTTTTCCTTGTTGCTATTTTAGAAGGTGATTCATGGAAAACTAGAGAGACTGAGTGTGTGTGTACATGAGTGAGAGAAACAGTGGATCTGTGTGGCAGTTTCTGACCAGGATGTCTCTGTGTTTGCAGGTGTCCAGTGTGAGGTGCAGCTGGTGGAGTCTGGGGGAGGCTTGGTTCAGCCTGGGGGGTCCCTGAGACTCTCCTGTGCAGCCTCTGGATTCACCTTCAGTAGCTATGGCATGAGCTGGGTCCGCCAGGCTCCGGGGAAGGGGCTGGAGTGGGTCTCATACATTAGTAGTGGTGGTGGTAGCACAAGCTACGCAGACGCCGTGAAGGGCCGATTCACCATCTCCAGAGACAACGCCAAGAACTCGCTGTATCTGCAAATGAACAGCCTTAAAACCGAGGACACGGCCGTGTATTACTGTGCGACAGACACAGTGAGGGGAAGTCAGTGTGAGCCCAGACACAAACCTCCCGCAGGGGCCCCCGAGACCACCAGGGGGCGCCCGGACGCCGTGCACGGGGCTGTCCCCAGGGCAGGTGCAGGTGCTAAGGGCTGGCTTCCTGTCGTGGTCTGGGGCTGCCTCGTTGTCAATTTTCCCCAGGGAACTTCCCAGATTTACAATTCTGTGCTAACCTTTGATGTCTCTTAATGCAAAACTTCTTTTTTTTCTTTTTCTTTTTGTTTTATTTTTTAACAGGAGGAGACATCTTCACCTTGACAGAAGCCACAGTGTCACTTTGGGGGCAGAAATAATCATTTCGTGGTCAACAGGATGAGAGTCCTGAGGAATCCTAGTGAAACCTGGAGAGTATTTTCCAATTAGACTCAGGCCAGAGACCTCCATGGGAATCTCTGATTAGAACAGGCTCTGAGTTCTGATGGGAGCCAAGGGACAGGCTCACCCAGGGTAGGGGTCCTTAAAACCTGATGACTTTCACAGCCATCTCCCCTCGTCTTGTAAAATTATATACATCTGACTCAGATTGATTCAGCTAACCCCATATCTGCTAATCCATTTTCCTACTCTGTAGACTCAATTCTCACAGTCCCCTTTGTTCTTCTCTTCCCTGAAAACAGAGGATGTGTTTTCTGTAGTCAAAATCCCAGGGCTCAGGTCTGCAGGACCTGGGTAAGCTGAGGGACTTTCTCACTCACCATTGCCTGGATGCTCCTGTTGTCTTCTGTGTATGGAGGTATTTGGGAAATGAAGTGGACATTAGCCATGAAGGGAATATTAGTTTTCTCAAATGGGATATTGATGAAGAACTGATCTTGGGCTTCTCACACTGTCATACAGTGTAACTTTGAGGAAAGCTGAGGATAGACACTCCATTGTGCTGTGAGCTCTGGGTAATAATAATTATAGGGTCTGCCTAAGCATGCCTAATAAGGTCAATAATGCTGGCCATCGCGAAAGACAGGCTGGAAATCCTGGGAAGACCTGCACCTGCCATCCACCATGGCATCCCATCATCTTCTGTTATGCTCTGATTCAATCAGCTCCACCTAGATTATTTAGAACACTCTTTGTGACTTAGAAAAAAATTTGGCAGGCTCTCTTAACACCTGTATGTTGCTATAGGAGCAACACCTGGCTAAGTTAGTGTGTGATTCAGGAGATAAGACCATAGTCTTGTCAAGGTGATATATAAAATTGACTGTTGCCATTATGATATTCAATTTTATATTTGGTAACGCACTCATCCTCATATTATAAATATTTTTGCTACATTATTTGTGTCAGAGGCTTTGGAACAAGAACAACTCCATCTTCAATAAGGGCTTGGAAAAAAAGACAGACCTGCTGGACTACATTCCCAGTAAGTAAAGGCGTTCTTAGTCGCAGGATACCCAGCAAGTCTGGTGCAGATCTGGCCCTTATCCACACTGTCATTGTGACCCCTGGAAAGAGGAGAGATTTGCCTCACTGGAGAATCCCTCACACAGGCACGCGCCATCCCCGTGCCGACTCTCCCCTCGGACAGACACGCGCCATCCCCGTGCGGACTGTCCCCTCACACAGACACGCCCCGTCCCCGCGGACTCTCCCCGCACACAGACACGTGCCGTCGCCGCGGACTCTCCCCTCAAACAGACACGCGCCGTCCCCGCGGACTCTCCCCTCTCACAGACACGCGCCGTCACCGCGGACTCTCCCCGCACACAGACACGCGCCGTCCCGCGGACTCTCCCCTCCCACAGACACGCGCCGTCCCCGCGCGGACTCTCCCCTCACACAGACACGCGCCGTCCCCGCGCGGACTCTCCCCTCCCACAGACACGCGCCGTCCCCGCGCGGACTCTCCCCTCACACAGACACGCGCCGTCCCCGCGCGGACTCTCCCCTCTCACAGACACGCGCCGTCCCCGCGGACTCTCCCCTCACACAGACACGCGCCGTCCCCGCGCGGACTCTCCCCGCACACAGACACGCGCCGTCCCCGCGCGGACTCTCCCCTCTCACAGACACGC
Organism: Aotus nancymaae; assembly: GCF_030222135.1. Lineage (NCBI taxonomy): Eukaryota > Metazoa > Chordata > Mammalia > Primates > Aotidae > Aotus > Aotus nancymaae. Next base: position 89,074,661 of record NW_026988422.1, on the reverse strand, counting down.
GCCGTCCCCGCGGACTCTCCCCTCACACAGACACGCGCCGTCCCCGCGGACTCTCCCCGCACACAGACACGCGCCGTCCCCGCGCGGACTCTCCCCTCTCACAGACACGCGCCGTCCCCGCGGACTCTCCCCTCACACAGACACGCGCCGTCCCCGCGGACTCTCCCCTCACACAGACACGCGCCGTCCCCGCGCGGACTCTCCCCTCACACAGACACGCGCCGTCCCCGCGCGGACTCTCCCCTCACACAGACACGCGCCGTCCCCGCGCGGACTCTCCCCTCACACAGACACGCGCCGTCCCCGCGCGGACTCTCCCCGCACACAGACACGTGCCGTCCCCGCGGACTCTCCCCGCACACAGACACGCGCCGTCCCCGCGGACTCTCCCCTCACACAGACACGCGCCGTCCCCGCGGACTCTCCCCTCCCACAGACACGCGCCGTCCCCGCGGACTCTCCCCTCACACAGACACGCGCCGTCCCCGCGCGGACTCTCCCCTCACACAGACACGCGCCGTCCCCGCGCGGACTCTCCCCTCACACAGACACGCGCCGTCCCCGCGCGGACTCTCCCCTCACACAGACACGCCCCGTCCCCGCGGACTCTCCCCGCACACAGACACGTGCCGTCGCCGCGCGGACTCTCCCCGCACACAGACACGCGCCGTCCCCGCGCGGACTCTCCCCTCACACAGACACGCGCCGTCCCCGCGCGGACTCTCCCCTCACACAGACACGCGCCGTCCCCGCGCGGACTCTCCCCGCACACAGACACGTGCCGTCGCCGCGGACTCTCCCCTCAAACAGACACGCGCCGTCCCCGCGGACTCTCCCCTCACACAGACACGCCCCGTCCCGCGGACTCTCCCCTCAAACAGACACGCGCCGTCCCCGCGGACTCTCCCCTCACACAGACACGCGCCGTCCCCGCGCGGACTCTCCCCTCACACAGACACGCGCCGTCCCCGCGCGGACTCTCCCCTCACACAGACACGCGCCGTCCCCGCGCGGACTCTCCCCTCACACAGACACGCCCCGTCCCCGCGGACTCTCCCCGCACACAGACACGTGCCGTCGCCGCGCGGACTCTCCCCTCACACAGACACGCGCCGTCCCCCGCGCGGACTCTCCCCGCACACAGACACGCGCCGTCCCCGCGCGGACTCTCCCCTCCCACAGACACGCGCCGTCCCCCGCGCGGACTCTCCCCTCACACAGACACGCGCCGTCCCCGCGCGGACTCTCCCCGCACACAGACACACGCCGTCCCCCGCGCGGACTCTCCCCTCCCACAGACACGCGCCGTCCCGCGGGTACTCTCCCCTCGGACAGACACGTCCCGTCCCCGCGCGGACTCTCCCCTCACACAGACACGCGCCGTCCCCCGCGCGGACTCTCCCCTCACACAGACACGCGCCGTCCCCGCGGACTCTCCCCGCACACAGACACGCGCCGTCCCCGCGGACTCTCCCCTCACACAGACAGGCGCCGTCCCCCCGGACTCTCCCCTCACACAGACACGCGCCGTCCCCGCGCGGACTCTCCCCTCCCACAGACACGCGCCGTCCCCGCGCGGACTCTCCCCTCCCACAGACACGCGCCGTCCCGCGGGTACTCTCCCCTCGGACAGACACGTCCCGTCCCCGCGCGGACTCTCCCCGCACACAGACACGCGCCGTCCCCGCGGACTCTCCCCTCACACAGACACGCGCCGTCCCCGCGGACTCTCCCCTCACACAGACACGCGCCGTCCCCGCGGACTCTCCCCTCCCACAGACACGCCCCGTCCCCGCGGACTCTCCCCTCACACAGACACGCGCCGTCCCGCGGGTACTCTCCCCTCGGACAGACACGTCCCGTCCCCGCGCGGACTCTCCCCGCACACAGACACGCGCCGTCCCCGCGGACTCTCCCCTCACACAGACACGCGCCGTCCCCGCGGACTCTCCCCTCACACAGACACGCGCCGTCCCCGCGGACTCTCCCCTCCCACAGACACGCCCCGTCCCCGCGGACTCTCCCCTCACACAGACACGCGCCGTCCCCGCGGACTCTCCCCTCCCACAGACACGCCCCGTCCCCGCGGACTCTCCCCGCACACAGACACGCGCCGTCCCCGCGGACTCTCCCCTCACACAGACACACGCCGTCCCCGCGCGGACTCTCCCCTCACACAGACACGCGCCGTCCCCCGCGCGGACTCTCCCCTCCCACAGACACGCGCCGTCCCGCGGGTACTCTCCCCTCGGACAGACACGTCCCGTCCCCGCGCGGACTCTCCCCGCACACAGACACGCGCCGTCCCCGCGGACTCTCCCCTCACACAGACACGCGCCGTCCCCGCGGACTCTCCCCTCACACAGACACGCGCCGTCCCCGCGGACTCTCCCCTCCCACAGACACGCCCCGTCCCCGCGGACTCTCCCCTCCCACAGACACGCGCCGTCCCCGCGGACTCTCCCCTCCCACAGACACGCGCCGTCCCCGCGGACTCTCCCCTCACACAGACACGCGCCGTCCCCGCGGACTCTCCCCTCACACAGACACGCGCCGTCCCCGCGGACTCTCCCCTCCCACAGACACGCCCCGTCCCCGCGGACTCTCCCCTCCCACAGACACGCGCCGTCCCCGCGGACTCTCCCCTCACACAGACACGCGCCGTCCCCGCGGACTCTCCCCGCACACAGACACGCCCCGTCCCCGCGCGGACTCTCCCCTCACACAGACACGCGCCGTCCCCGCGGACTCTCCCCTCCCACAGACACGCCCCGTCCCCGCGCGGACTCTCCCCTCCCACAGACACGCGCCGTCCCGCGGACTCTCCCCTCCCACAGACACGCGCCGTCCCGCAGACTCTCCCCTCACACAGACACGCGCCGTCCCCGCGGACTCTCCCCTCACACAGACACGCGCCGTCCCGCGGACTCTCCCCTCACACAGACACGCGCCGTCCCCGCGGACTCTCCCCTCACACAGACACGCCCCATCCCCGCGCGGACTCTCCCCTCCCACAGACACGCGCCGTCCCGCGGACTCTCCCCTCACACAGACACGCGCCGTCCCCGCGTGGACTCTCCCCTCACACAGACACACGCCGTCCCCGCGCGGACTCTCCCCTCACACAGACACGCCCCATCCCCGCGCGGACTCTCCCCTCCCACAGACACGCGCCGTCCCGCGGACTCTCCCCTCACACAGACACGCGCCGTCCCCGCGTGGACTCTCCCCTCCCACAGACACGCGCCGTCCCGCGGACTCTCCCCTCACACAGACACGCGCCGTCCCCGCGCGGACTCTCCCCTCACACAGACACGCCCCGTCCCCGCGCGGACTCTCCCCTCCCACAGACACGCGCCGTCCCGCGGACTCTCCCCTCACACAGACACGCGCCGTCCCCGCGGACTCTCCCCGCACACAGACACGCCCCGTCCCCGCGCGGACTCTCCCCTCACACAGACACGCGCCGTCCCCACGCGGACTCTCCCCGCACACAGACACGTGCCGTCCCCGCGCGGACTCTCCCCTCTCACAGACACGCGCCGTCCCCGCGCGGACTCTCCCCGCACACAGACACGCGCCGTCCCGCGCGGACTCTCCCAGCACACAGACACGCGCCGTCCCCCGCGCGGACTCTCCCCTCACACAGACACGCGCCATCCCCGCGGACTCTCCCCGCACACAGACACACGCCGTCCCCGCGCGGACTCTCCCCTCCCACAGACACGCGCCGTCCCGCGGGTACTCTCCCCTCGGACAGACACGTCCCGTCCCCGCGCGGACTCTCCCCGCACACAGACACGCGCCGTCCCCGCGGACTCTCCCCTCACACAGACACGCGCCGTCCCCGCGGACTCTCCCCTCACACAGACACGCGCCGTCCCCGCGGACTCTCCCCTCAAACAGACACGCGCCGTCCCCGCGCGGACTCTCCCCTCCCACAGACACGCGCCGTCCCGCGGACTCTCCCCTCACACAGACAGGCGCCGTCCCCCCGGACTCTCCCCTCACACAGACACGCGCCGTCCCCCGCGCGGACTCTCCCCTCCCACAGACACGCGCCGTCCCCGCGCGGACTCTCCCCTCACACAGACACGCGCCGTCCCCGCGGACTCTCCCCGCACACAGACACACGCCGTCCCCGCGCGGACTCTCCCCTCCCACAGACACGCGCCGTCCCGCGGGTACTCTCCCCTCGGACAGACACGTCCCGTCCCCGCGCGGACTCTCCCCTCACACAGACACGCGCCGTCCCCGCGCGGACTCTCCCCTCACACAGACACGCGCCGTCCCCGCGGACTCTCCCCACACACAGACACACGCCGTCCCCGCGCGGACTCTCCCCTCCCACAGACACGCGCCGTCCCGCGGGTACTCTCCCCTCGGACAGACACGTCCCGTCCCCGCGCGGACTCTCCCCGCACACAGACACGCGCCGTCCCCGCGGACTCTCCCCTCACACAGACACGCGCCGTCCCCGCGGACTCTCCCCTCACACAGACACGCGCCGTCCCCGCGGACTCTCCCCTCAAACAGACACGCGCCGTCCCCGCGCGGACTCTCCCCTCCCACAGACACGCGCCGTCCCGCGGACTCTCCCCTCACACAGACAGGCGCCGTCCCCCCGGACTCTCCCCTCACACAGACACGCGCCGTCCCCGCGCGGACTCTCCCCTCCCACAGACACGCGCCGTCCCCGCGCGGACTCTCCCCTCACACAGACACGCGCCGTCCCCGCGGACTCTCCCCGCACACAGACACGCCCCGTCCCCGCGCGGACTCTCCCCTCACACAGACACGCGCCGTCCCCGCGGACTCTCCCCTCACACAGACACGCGCCGTCCCCGCGCGGACTCTCCCCTCACACAGACACGCGCCATCCCCGCGGACTCTCCCCTCACACAGACACACGCCGTCCCCGCGCGGACTCTCCCCTCACACAGACACGCGCCGTCGCCGCGCGGACTCTCCCCTCCCACAGACACGCGCCGTCCCGCGGGTACTCTCCCCTCGGACAGACACGTCCCGTCCCCGCGCGGACTCTCCCCGCACACAGACACGCGCCGTCCCCGCGGACTCTCCCCTCACACAGACACGCGCCGTCCCCGCGGACTCTCCCCTCACACAGACACGCGCCGTCCCCGCGGACTCTCCCCTCACACAGACACGCGCCGTCCCCGCGGACTCTCCCCTCCCACAGACACGCCCCGTCCCCGCGGACTCTCCCCTCACACAGACACGCGCCGTCCCCGTGGACTCTCCCCTCACACAGACACGCGCCGTCCCCGCGGACTCTCCCCTCACACAGACACGCGCCGTCCCCGCGGACTCTCCCCTCCCACAGACACGCCCCGTCCCCGCGGACTCTCCCCTCACACAGACACGCGCCGTCCCCGTGGACTCTCCCCTCACACAGACACGCGCCGTCCCCGCGGACTCTCCCCTCACACAGACACGCGCCGTCCCCGCGGACTCTCCCCTCACACAGACACGCGCCGTCCCCGCGGACTCTCCCCTCCCACAGACACGCCCCGTCCCCGCGCGGACTCTCCCCTCCCACAGACACGCGCCGTCCCGCGGACTCTCCCCTCCCACAGACACGCGCCGTCCCGCGGACTCTCCCCTCACACAGACACGCGCCGTCCCCGCGGACTCTCCCCTCACACAGACACGCGCCGTCCCCGCGCGGAATCTCCCCTCACACAGACACGCGCCGTCCCCGCGGACTCTCCCCTCACACAGACACACGCCGTCCCCGCGCGGACTCTCCCCTCAAACAGACACGCGCCGTCCCCGCGCGGACTCTCCCCTCCCACAGACACGCGCCGTCCCGCGGGTACTCTCCCCTCGGACAGACACGTCCCGTCCCCGCGCGGACTCTCCCCGCACACAGACACGCGCCGTCCCCGCGGACTCTCCCCTCACACAGACACGCGCCGTCCCCGCGGACTCTCCCCTCACACAGACACGCGCCGTCCCCGCGGACTCTCCCCTCCCACAGACACGCCCCGTCCCCGCGGACTCTCCCCTCACACAGACACTCGCCGTACCCGCGGACTCTCCCCTCACACAGACACGCGCCGTCCCCGCGCGGACTCTCCCCTCCCACAGACACGCGGCGTCCCGCGGACTCTCCCCTCACACAGACACGCGCCGTCCCCGCGGACTCTCCCCTCACACAGACACGCGCCGTCCCCGTGCGGACTCTCCCCTCCCACAGACACGCGCCGTCCCGCGGACTCTCCCCTCACACAGACACACGCCGTCCCCGCGCGGACTCTCCCCTCACACAGACACGCGCCGTCCCCGCGGACTCTCCCCTCACACAGACACGCGCCGTCCCCGCGCGGACTCTCCCCTCACACAGACACGCGCCGTCCCCGCGGACTCTCCCCGCACACAGACACGCGCCGTCCCCGTGCGGACTCTCCCCTCACACAGACACGCGCCGTCCCCGCGGACTCTCCCCGCACACAGACACGCGCCGTCCCCGTGCGGACTGTCCCCTCACACAGACACGCGCCGTCCCCCGCGCGGACTCTCCCCTCACACAGACACGCCCCGTCCCCGCGCGGACTCTCCCCTCACACAGACACGCGCCGTCCCCGCGGACTCTCCCCTCACACAGACACGCGCCGTCCCCGTGCGGACTCTCCCCTCCCACAGACACGCGCCGTCCCGCGGACTCTCCCCTCACACAGACACACGCCGTCCCCGCGCGGACTCTCCCCTCCCACAGACACGCGCCGTCCCGCGGACTCTCCCCTCACACAGACACGCGCCGTCCCCGCGGACTCTCCCCTCACACAGACACGCGCCGTCCCCGCGCGGACTCTCCCCTCCCACAGACACGCGCCGTCCCGCGGACTCTCCCCTCACACAGACACGCGCCGTCCCCGCGGACTCTCCCCTCACACAGACACACGCCGTCCCCGCGCGGACTCTCCCCTCACACAGACACGCCCCGTCCCCGCGCGGACTCTCCCCTCCCACAGACACGCGCCGTCCCGCGGACTCTCCCCTCACACAGACACACGCCGTACCCGCGCGGACTGTCCCCTCACACAGACACGCGCCGTCCCCGCGGACTCTCCCCGCACACAGACACGCCCCGTCCCCGCGCGGACTCTCCCCTCACACAGACACACGCCGTCCCCGCGCGGACTCTCCCCTCACACAGACACGCGCCGTCCCCGCGCGGACTCTCCCCTCCCACAGACACGCGCCGTCCCCGCGCGGACTCTCCCCTCCCACAGACACGCGCCGTCCCCGCGCGGACTCTCCCCTCACACAGACACGCGCCGTCCCCGCGCGGACTCTCCCCTCACACAGACACGCGCCGTCCCCGCGGACTCTCCCCTCACACAGACACACGCCGTCCCCGCGCGGACTCTCCCCTCCCACAGACAAGCGCCGTCCCCGCGCGGACTCTCCCCTCACACAGACACACGCCGTCCCCGCGCGGACTCTCCCCTCCCACAGACACGCGCCGTCCCCGCGCGGACTCTCCCCTCACACAGACACGCGCCGTCCCCGCGGACTCTCCCCTCACACAGACACGCGCCGTCCCCGCGTGGACTCTCCCCTCCCACAGACACGCGCCGTCCCGCGGACTCTCCCCTCACACAGACACGCGCCGTCCCCGCGCGGACTCTCCCCTCACACAGACACGCGCCGTCCCCGCGGACTCTCCCCTCACACAGACACACGCCGTCCCCGCGCGGACTCTCCCCTCCCACAGACAAGCGCCGTCCACGCGGACTCTCCCCTCACACAGACACACGCCGTCCCCGCGCGGACTCTCCCCTCCCACAGACAAGCGCCGTCCCCGCGGACTCTCCCCTCACACAGACACGCGCCGTCCCCGCGCGGACTCTCCCCTCACACAGACACGCGCCGTCCCCGCGGACTCTCCCCTCACACAGACACACGCCGTCCCCGCGCGGACTCTCCCCTCCCACAGACAAGCGCCGTCCCCGCGCGGACTCTCCCCTCACACAGACACACGCCGTCCCCGCGCGGACTCTCCCCTCCCACAGACACGCGCCGTCCCCGCGCGGACTCTCCCCTCACACAGACACGCGCCGTCCCCGCGGACTCTCCCCTCACACAGACACGCGCCGTCCCCGCGTGGACTCTCCCCTCCCACAGACACGCGCCGTCCCGCGGACTCTCCCCTCACACAGACACGCGCCGTCCCCGCGCGGACTCTCCCCTCACACAGACACGCCCCGTCCCCGCGCGGACTCTCCCCTCCCACAGACACGCGCCGTCCCGCGGACTCTCCCCTCACACAGACACGCGCCGTCCCCGCGGACTCTCCCCGCACACAGACACGCCCCGTCCCCGCGCGGACTCTCCCCGCACACAGACACGCGCCGTCCCCGCGCGGACTCTCCCCTCACACAGACACACGCCGTCCCCGCGCGGACTCTCCCCTCACACAGACACGCGCCGTCCCCACGCGGACTCTCCCCTCACACAGACACGCGCCGTCCCCTCGGACTCTCCCCTCACACAGACACGCGCCGTCCCCACGCGGACTCTCCCCTCCCACAGACACGCGCCGTCCCGCGGACTCTCCCCTCACACAGACACGCGCCGTCCCCGCGGACTCTCCCCTCACACAGACACGCGCCGTCCCCGCGCGGACTCTCCCCTCCCACAGACACGCGCCGTCCCGCGGACTCTCCCCTCACACAGACACGCGCCGTCCCCGCGCGGACTCTCCCCTCCCACAGACACACGCCGTCCCCCGCGCGGACTCTCCACTCACACAGACACGCGTCGTCCCCCGCGCGGATTCTCCCCTCCCACAGACACGCGCCGTCCCGCGGGTACTCTCCCCTCGGACAGACACGTCCCGTCCCCGCGCGGACTCTCCCCGCACACAGACACGCGCCGTTCCCGCGGACTCTCCCCTCACACAGACACGCGCCGTCCCCGCGGACTCTCCCCTCACACAGACACGCGCCGTCCCCGCGGACTCTCCCCTCCCACAGACACGCCCCGTCCCCGCGGACTCTCCCCTCACACAGACACGCGCCGTCCCCGCGGACTCTCCCCTCACACAGACACGCGCCGTCCCCGCGGACTCTCCCCTCACACAGACACGCCCCGTCCCCGCGGACTCTCCCCTCACACAGACACGCGCCGTCCCCGCGGACTCTCCCCTCACACAGACACGCGCCGTCCCCGCGCGGACTCTCCGCTCCCACAGACACGCGGCGTCCCGCGGACTCTCCCCTCACACAGACACGCGCCGTCCCCGCGGACTCTCCCCTCACACAGACACGCGCCGTCCCCGCGCGGACTCTCCGCTCCCACAGACACGCGGCGTCCCGCGGACTCTCCCCTCACACAGACACGCGGCGTCCCGCGGACTCTCCCCTCACACAGACACGCGCCGTCCCCGCGGACTCTCCCCTCCCACAGACACGCCCCGTCCCGCGGACTCTCCCCTCACACAGACACACGCCGTCCCCGCGCGGACTCTCCCCTCACACAGACACGCGCCGTCCCCGCGGACTCTCCCCTCACACAGACACGCGCCGTCCCCGCGCGGACTCTCCCCTCCCACAGACACGCGCCGTCCCGCGGACTCTCCCCTCACACAGACACGCGCCGTCCCCGCGGACTCTCCCCTCACACAGACACGCCCCGTCCCCGCGGACTCTCCCCTCACACAGACACGCGCCGTCCCCGTGCGGACTCTCCCCTCCCACAGACACGCGCCGTCCCGCGGACTCTCCCCTCACACAGACACGCGCCGTCCCCGCGCGGACTCTCCCCTCACACAGACACGCGCCGTCCCCGCGGACTCTCCCCTCACACAGACACGCGCCGTCCCCGCGCGGACTCTCCCCTCACACAGACACGCGCCGTCGCCGCGCGGACTCTCCCCTCACACAGACACGCGCCGTCCCCGCGCGGACTCTCCCCTCACACAGACACGCGCCATCCCCGCGCGGACTCTCCCCTCACACAGACACGCGCCGTCCCCGCGGACTCTCCCCTCACACAGACACGCGCCGTCCCCGCGGACTCTCCCCTCCCACAGACACGCGCCGTCCCGCGGACTCTCCCCTCCCACAGACACGCGCCGTCCCGCGGACTCTCCCCTCACAGAGACACGCGCCGTCCCCGCGGACTCTCCCCTCACACAGACACGCGCCGTCCCCGCGGACTCTCCCCTCACACAGACACACGCCGTCCCCGCGGACTCTCCCCTCACACAGACACGCGCCGTCCCCGCGGACTCTCCCCTCCCACAGACACGCCCCGTCCCCGCGCGGACTCTCCCCTCCCACAGACACGCGCCGTCCCGCGGACTCTCCCCTCACACAGACACGCGCCGTCCCCGCGGACTCTCCCCTCACACAGACACGCGCCGTCCCCGCGGACTCTCCCCTCACAGAGACACACGCCGTCCCCGCGGACTCTCCCCTCACACAGACACGCGCCGTCCCCGCGGACTCTCCCCTCACACAGACACGCGCCGTCCCCGCGGACTCTCCCCTCACACAGACACGCGCCGTCCCCGCGCGGACTCTCCCCTCCCACAGACACGCGCCGTCCCGCGGAGTCTCCCCTCACACAGACACGCGCCGTCCCCGCGGACTCTCCCCTCACACAGACACGCGCCGTCCCGCGGACTCTCCCCTCACACAGACACGCCCCGTCCCCGCGCGGACTCTCCCCTCACACAGACACGCCCCGTCCCCGCGCGGACTCTCCCCTCCCACAGACACGCGCCGTCCCGCGGACTCTCCCCTCACACAGACACGCGCCGTCCCCGCGCGGACTCTCCCCTCCCACAGACACGCGCCGTCCCGCGGACTCTCCCCTCACACAGACACGCGCCGTCCCCGTGCGGACTCTCCCCGCACACAGACACGCGCCGTCCCCGCGGATTCTCCCCTCCCACAGACACGCGCCGTCCCGCGGACTCTCCCCTCACACAGACACGCCCCGTCCCCGCGCGGACTCTCCCCTCACACAGACACGCCCCGTCCCCGCGCGGACTCTCCCCTCCCACAGACACGCGCCGTCCCGCGGACTCTCCCCTCACACAGACACGCGCCGTCCCCGCGCGGACTCTCCCCTCCCACAGACACGCGCCGTCCCGCGGACTCTCCCCTCACACAGACACGCCCCGTCCCCGCGCGGACTCTCCCCTCCCACAGACACGCGCCGTCCCGCGGACTCTCCCCTCACACAGACACGCGCCGTCCCCGCGCGGACTCTCCCCTCCCACAGACACGCGCCGTCCCGCGGACTCTCCCCTCACACAGACACGCGCCGTCCCCGTGCGGACTCTCCCCGCACACAGACACGCGCCGTCCCCGCGGACTCTCCCCTCCCACAGACACGCGCCGTCCCGCGGACTCTCCACTCACACAGACACGCCCCGTCCCCGCGCGGACTCTCCCCTCACACAGACACGCCCCGTCCCCGCGCGGACTCTCCCCTCCCACAGACACGCGCCGTCCCGCGGACTCTCCCCTCACACAGACACGCGCCGTCCCCGTGCGGACTCTCCCCTCTCACAGACACGCCCCGTCCCCGCGCGGACTCTCCCCTCCCACAGACACGCGCCGTCCCGCGGACTCTCCCCTCACACAGACACGCGCCGTCCCCCGCGCGGACTCTCCCCTCCCACAGACGCGCGCCGTCCCGCGGACTCTCCCCTCACACAGACACGCGCCGTCCCGCGGACTCTCCCCTCCCACAGACACGCGCCGTCCCGCGGACTCTCCCCTCACACAGACACGCGCCGTCCCCGCGCGGACTCTCCCCTCCCACAGACACGCGCCGTCCCGCGGACTCTCCCCTCACACAGACACGCGCCGTCCCCGTGCGGACTCTCCCCGCACACAGACACGCGCCGTCCCCGTGCGGACTCTCCTCTCACACAGACACGCGCCGTCCCCGTGCGGACTCTCCCCGCACACAGACACGCGCCGTCCCCGCGGACTCTCCCCTCGGACAGACACGCGCCGTCCCCGCGCGGACTCTCCCCTCACACAGACACGCGCCGTCCCCGCGCGGACTCTCCCCTCCCACAGACACGCGCCGTCCCGCGGAGTCTCCCCTCACACAGACACGCGCCGTCCCCGCGGACTCTCCCCTCACACAGACACGCGCCGTCCCCGCGCGGACTCTCCCCTCACACAGACACGCGCCGTCCCCGCGCGGACTCTCCCCTCACACAGACACGCGCCGTCCCCGCGCGGACTCTCCCCTCACACAGACACGCGCCGTCCCCGTGCGGACTCTCCCCTCCCACAGACACGCGCCGTCCCCGCGGACTCTCCCCTCACACAGACACGCGCCGTCCCCGCGCGGACTCTCCCCTCACACAGACACGCGCCGTCCCCGCGCGGACTCTCCCCTCACACAGACACGCCCCGTCCCCGCGGACTCTCCCCTCACACAGACACGCGCCGTCCCCGCGCGGACTCTCCCCTCACACAGACACGCCCCGTCCCCGCGGACTCTCCCCTCCCACAGACACGCGCCGTCCCCGCGCGGACTCTCCCCTCACACAGACACGCGCCGTCCCCGCGCGGACTCTCCCCTCACACAGACACGCGCCGTCCCCGCGCGGACTCTCCCCTCACACAGACACGCGCCGTCCCCGTGCGGACTCTCCCCTCCCACAGACACGCGCCGTCCCCGCGGACTCTCCCCTCACACAGACACGCGCCGTCCCCGCGCGGACTCTCCCCTCACACAGACACGCGCCGTCCCCGCGCGGACTCTCCCCTCACACAGACACGCCCCGTCCCCGCGGACTCTCCCCTCACACAGACACGCGCCGTCCCCGCGCGGACTCTCCCCTCACACAGACACGCCCCGTCCCCGCGGACTCTCCTCTCACACAGACACACGCCGTCCCCGCGCGGACTCTCCCCTCACACAGACACGCGCCGTCCCCGCGGACTCTCCCCTCCCACAGACACGCGTCGTCCCCGCGGACTCTCCCCGCACACAGACACGCGCCGTCCCCGCGCGGACTCTCCCCTCACACAGACACGCGCCGTCCCCGTGCGGACTCTCCCCTCGCACAGACACGCGCCGTCCCCGCGCGGACTCTCCCCTCCCACAGACACGCGCCGTCCCCGTGCGGACTCTCCCCTCACACAGACACGCGCCGTCCCCGCGGACTCTCCCCGCACACAGACACACGCCGTCCCCGCGCGGACTCTCCCCTCACACAGACACGCCCCGTCCCCGCGGACTCTCCCCTCACACAGACACGCCCCGTCCCCGCGCGGACTCCCCCCTCTCACAGACACTCGATGTCCTCATGGTTAATATCACCTGCTGGGCTCTGCCCCATGGGGATCCCTGCTCTTACTGGGGCAGGTTAGCACCTCAATTCCCATCCACACGGTGGTCTTTGATGTCTGTGGCTTGCACACCCTGTCTGTCCCTCAGTGGCCCACCCGAGGGAGGGAGGAATATCTCAGATTTCCCTGTGACGGAGACATAATGGAAGCTCCTCACATCCCTGCTGGGTCATGTTCCCGGCAATGCCTTTGAAGGCATCCCTGGGGCAGGGTCCTAAGATGTCTTCATGTATTTCCATGGGAAGGACCCAGAGAAAGACAAATAGAAAGGTTTTGTACCAGGACATCAAGAATTTGTGCTTTACTTATGTAACAGACAAATATTTTGAATATTCTTAAATTAGGTATGATATTAATTCTGCCAAACACTATTTATATATAAACATACATATATGGTATGTGTTTATATATAATGTATAAACATGATTTTATGATATATGACGTCAGGTGACACAGTAATTGCTGCGAGAGGGAAAATTAACTAAAGGAGACTTCTGTTGAATGCAAACTCTGATTCTTCTTTAAGGGAATTTCCAGGCCACAGTGCTGGAGTGGGACCCGGCGAATATGAAGTTGAGGAAAAGGAGCAGAGATCCCAGACAGACCAAGAAGTGTGGAGTCCACAGATTAGACGGTGGATTGCAGGACCCTGTTCAGAGAGTGAGCCTCACCGATGACAGGAGGGAGACTCAGCCTTGATAAGAGTGCAGATCAGTGTGTGGAAACCAGGCGAGTTGTACATGAGGACACGCTTACCACAGGGAGCTCTCCTTAAAATCTAAAACTACCCAACAATATAAAAATATTTACTTAAAAATTTTAAAATATGCAGAAAGACCCCATGATAAAGACAAACAATGGAGAGGTGGATTTGCTATATTAAAACATGAAAAAGTAAATTTCTGAGCAAATGATAATACTCATGAGGGCCGACAAATTTATTCCATCATGGAAAATTATTTTTCAAAGAGCAACATTCAAAATGCTTAGGGCCCTAATGAGGAAGCCTCAAACGGAAATATGAATAGAGTTATCTCATTACCAGAGTGATGGCGTGAGGAGTCTCAAGCTTTCCAATGAGACAAGCACATCTGGTAAAAACTATAAAAACTCAAACATTTGAAGTCAATGCAAACTATTCTAAGGCCATACAGTAGATAAAAGTCTTTGACTGATAAACTGTGCTTCTCTAGACCAAATAGTGATGACCGCCATGATGCACTTGTTGGCATCTTCACCCAGATAGAAGGTTGGGGCCCTTGGTCTTCTTTGGAAGGTGGTCAGGCTCCATCCTCATGGTGGCATTCGTGCCCTGATAAGAGACCGGAAATCGATGGTATGGTCTGGCTCTGTGTCACCACCTAAATCTCACCTTGTGTTGAAGTAATTTCCACATGTCAAGCGTGGAACGAGGTGTGGATAATTGAATCATGGGGGTTGTTTTCTCCTATTAGTGAGTGAGTTCTCACAAGATCTGACACTTTTATAAGGAGCTTCCCTCTTCACCTGGCCCTTCTCTCTCCTGTAGCCATGTGAAGAAACACCTTCACATCATGATTGTAAGTTTCTCGTGGCCTCCTCAGTCATGCAGAACTGAGTCAATTGAACTTTTTTCTTTATAAATTATCCAGCCTCAGGTATGACCTTATAGAAGCACGAAATCATAACAGAGGTTCAGAAACAGCTGGATTGGTTACAGATTGGATTCTGCAAACGACTCTCGGCTCCTTGAGCTCTGTCCTAGCGCTAATTAAGAGCAAGTGAGGCCAGCTGTGAAGAGCATAGGCCCGGATACTGGGACTCACTCATGCCAGATACGAGCCCTTAGACACACACACAGCCCCTCCATGTGTGGGTTCACAACCATAACTGAAGAAACCACCGACTCCTAAATGACGTAATTTATACACATAGGTAAAAATAACTAAAAATGTGAGAGCTGCTAAATGTTTATCAACGATACTAAGGTTTCAAAAAGCTACATACCTCCTTCAAAATTTGACCACAGGGAAAGTCCTTGTGGACCAAGGACAGACAGAGTCATTTCTCTGCTCACGTAAGTCGAATGCATATCTCACTGCTACCTTTGCTCTGCTGTCTCACTAAGCCAGACTAAGGCCTACGTGACTATTCCTGTAAATTGTGCATTCAGTTAAAGGCTAATCAGAAACTCAAAAGAATGAACCATTTGTCTCATACCTACCTATGATCTGGAAGCTCTCTTCCCTCCTCAAGTTGTCCTGCCTTTCTGAACCAAATCAATATACATCTTACATGTATTGGTTAATGTCTCATGTCTCCCTAAGTTGTGTAACACCAGTCTGTGCCTGCCACCCTGGGCACACATCATCAGGACTCGTTGAAGCTGTGTCACTGGCATGTCCTTAATCCTGGAAAAATGAGCATCCTAAATCTATTGAGACTGGTCTCAGGTGTTCTTTGGTTTACAGGTTTCTTTGTTATTTCAGAACTTAAATTATCTGAAATATTATAGAAAATTTGGCAAATAGCACATTCTCTTGTTTATCTGTTACTGTTGTTGCAAAAAATATTTATATAATTTATATATAATTTATCATCTACATACGTTAAAAAACTGCGTAGCAGATTTAAAAATTAAAATATCAACTAGCAACTTAATAGAAAAACAAATTATGCTACATTTATTTACTAAAATGCTACCCAGTATTTGTAAGAAATAAAAAAACACAACATAAAAGGTAAAATTCTCGGTATTTCTATTGAGAAAAATAAGCCGAATATAAAAGAGTATATACTGTCTTGTTTCATTTCTATAAATTCAACAAAATAAAAATGAGTTTAAAGAAATAGGGAAACATGAGTAGTTTTATAAAGAAATGGTAGAAGAAGGGAAGGAGAAAAAAACCAAAAGAATACAAAAGAGCAAGAGGAATGCCGAGGGGAGTTGACTTGTCATCTTCTGGAAAATAGAGATTTGTTTCGAAGTTTACTATTGTACAAGTTAAATATGTGAATTTGATCATCTGTCAATTGAAGCTTATAAAATTTATTACAAGTAAACAACTGAAATTTTAGACATAAGGGATGATAGGAAGGAACAAATAAATACATTAAAGGTCAGATACACCTAAAAATTTGTCTGCCTGACACCTAGTTGTCTCTGAATTCATAGGTAAATGCAGCAAAATCACACAGGTTCTCATGGCAGGAAGTGGATCCAGAAACCACGCTAGGCCCGTTTTGCTCTGTCCTGTGTTGGCTAAGAGAGCAATTGAGGCCAGCTGTGAGGAGCACAGTCCCGATTACTGGGACTCACTCATGGCAGATATGAGCCCCTAGACACACACACAGCCCCTCCGTGTGTGGGTTCACTTTTACATCCGTAAATGAAGAAACCACTGACTCCTAAATAACGTAATATATACACATGGGTAAACATAATTAAAACGTGAGGGCTGTCAAATGTTTATCACAGAATGATTTCACAATAAGACAGCATGTTTTCCCAAATGCAATCCTTGTCATCAAAATCCCCAGGACGCTCTCATCTGCTCTGGGCTCTGCCCTCTCCTCAGGCGTCCAGCCCCAGAGCTTGCTATAGTAGGAGACATGCAAATAGGGCCCTCCCTCTGCTGATGAAAAGCAGCCCAGCCCTGACCCTGCAGCTCTGGGAGAGGACCCCAGCCCTGGGATTTTCAGGTGTTTGCATTTGGTGATCAGCACAGAACACACAGACTGACCTCACCATGGAGTCTGGGCTGAGCTGGCTTTTCCTTGTTGCTGTTTTAAAAGGTAATTCATGGAGAACTATTGAAATTGAGTGTGGGTGATAAGAGTTAGATAAATGGTGGATATTTGTGGCACTTTCTGATCAAGGTGTCTCTGTGTTTGCAGGTGTCCAGTGTGAGGTGCAGCTGGTGGAGTCTGGGGGAGGCTTGGCAAAGCCTGGGGGGTCCCTGAGACTCTCCTGTGTGGCCTCTGGATTCACCCTCAGTAGCTATGACATGCACTGGGTCCGCCAGGCTCCCGGGAAGGGGCTGGAGTGGGTCTCAGCTCTTGGTACTAGTGGTGTCGCATACTACGCAGACTCCGTGAAGGGCCGATTCACCATCTCCAGAGACAACGCCAAGAACTCGCTGTATCTGCAAATGAACAGCCTGAGAGCCGAGGACACGGCCGTGTATTACTGTGCGAAAGAAACACAGTGAGGGCAAGTCAGTGTGAGCCCAGACACAAACCCCCTGCAGGAACGCTGCAGGGAAATGAGCTGCAGGGGGCGCTCAGGAGCCACTGATCAGAGTCCACCCCAGAGGCAGGTGCGCACGGAGGCTGATTTCCTGTCAGGATGTGGGACTTCATCTTTTTACAGTTTCTCTAGGGAACCTCTCTAAGTTTAGAATTCTGTGCTTACCAGCGTCATCTCTACGTATTTTTAAATGATTATTTCAATATAAGAACCTATTCTTATCTGCACAAAATGCAGACTGATGCTTAGAGATGAAAAGTCCTCAACCGTGGTCACCAGGATCAGCATCTTGAGGAAACTCAGGAGTTCCTGGTGAGTCTTCTCCAATCAGACTCAGGACAGAAACCTCTGTGAGATTCCCTGACTAGAACAGTCTTTAGGAAATTTGATCACAGCCAATGGCGAGGCTGGGCCAGGGCCAGTGTCATTTACAATCTCACATGCCTCACGTCTGACCCTTCTCCTGACACTAAAGGATGCAAATCAGCATCAGCACTGAACCAGGGCCCCTTTTGCGAATGCCCATTCCATTTCTTTTTATTTGTTGCTGTTGTTCTTGCTGTTCCTGGTACACTTCCTGCTCCCTGTAAAGTGGGATGTGGTTCTTGCTGCTAAAGCTCCAGGCCTCCAGCCCTTTCCCTGCAGCTCAGGCGGGGCTCAGACTGTGGCTCCTGCAGCCACGTGGGAGAGGCTGATGAGACTTTCTTCCCTCCCATTGCTCAGCACCCTCCAGTGTGTTGTCTGGAGACTCACCTGGGAATGCAAGTGCCCAATAGTAGTGAAGGGAATGAGCTTGTGTGGTCAGAATGGGATGTGGATGTGAAATTTATCCCATGTATCCCATGGCGTGCAAACTATCACAGAGTCACATTCCTCACCAGTGGTGTTAGAAGGAGGGTGTGGAACTTGTCAGAATCAAAATAGAGCCACTTGTGTTAACACCCTGACAAATGGAACTAGGAGTGACATGCAGGAGGGTTCTCAGGCACATGCTCCTGATAACGAGAACTATCATAAATGAATTCTGCTTAACCACTGCCTTCGATAGAAGCCACCACAACCTCACAAAAATCTCTTCCGCAAGGAAATCTTCCCAGCAACTCCCCGTTTAACCCTACACTGATGCCACCCTTGGTACCGATTCTACACGCACAGGATAATCCTCTGAAAACAACTTATGTAACCCACCTCATTTTCACTTCTTAATCCTATGGACTGACAACCTGGAGGCACTGTTGTGTGTGTGTTTTTAATGCTAATAAGCCTCTTTTACAATATTTGAGGCTGTTTTTCTCTGATGTCTCTTCTAACATAAAGAATTTTCAAGTTGATGCCAATAAAGAAGCTCGTTAGGAAGATGTGATGGGAAGGCATCTTTAACACCACGTGGAATGTTTCTGCATAGCACGTCAATCCCCTAAAATGCCTTGCTGTGTTGGCATGTGATGAATCAGAGTATAATATTGACAGTAAAATGGAAAACACATGGGTTTTGATGAATCAAGTGACAGGGTGATAATGTCCGTGCCTTGAGGGAGCAGACCATGGTGGTAAGTTCTAGTGGGAGTACCTCTGGCAAAGGGAGTTTCTGAGTTTCTGTACATTATGCTACTTTTAAATTAAGAATGCAATTTATGGTTTCCTTTTACTGAAATCTATTCAGAAGATTTTTGGCCGTAAGGGCAGAGTAGCATTTGTGCACTGCTGATGATTTAAAGAGT
The DNA here is from genome assembly GCF_030222135.1 of Aotus nancymaae. NCBI lineage: Eukaryota > Metazoa > Chordata > Mammalia > Primates > Aotidae > Aotus > Aotus nancymaae. The sequence goes on along the minus strand of NW_026988422.1, from coordinate 89,055,357 downwards.
TGTTTTGTAATTGCTCCTGTAAAGTGTGCGCATTGCTCACTTGATACCGTTCAAATGTCACAGTTGGGAAAACAGGAACAAAGCGAATTTTATGAACAGTCATGGCTATACTTTTTGACAAAGAAGTGCTTCATGTCAACCTGAAAACAAACAGACAACATTAAAACATCTTCAAATCCACAGGGAGTCTGATTGCTTTCCCTCTCTAAGTGCAAGGCTTTGCCACACGCAAATTATTTTCAGCCTCCAGGGTATAAAATGCTTTTGGACTGTGGAAGCTACAGCTCTCCCCTCAGGCAGGGCTAAGGTGTCTGGGGAATGCAGAGTTGTGTTCATGAAGAAGATGGCATTATTGTGTCTTCTCCTGTGCCTGGTTAGAGCTCCCCAGGGGTGCATCTTAGATGTCAGACATGGGTCTGTGGGGTGAGTGTAGGCACTTGTGACAGGCAGGCGTGGATCATCCATGCACTCACATGCCCTGTCCCAGGAGCAGCTGCAGGAGCCAGCCCTGGACCTGAAGAGCCCACACTGTCCCTCTGCCTCACCTGCACCGCATCTGGCCACTCCAGCACAACCCGTTCTCACTACTGGACTTGGATCTGCCAGCTCTCAGGGAGGGGCTGCAATGGGTAGAATGCACTGGTAGGGGTTGTGGGAATCCACTATTCTTGTGGGAAAACGGCAGCGTCTCCTTATCTTATAAGGCAGAATAATGTTGTGCTGTGTACACGAACCACATTGTCTTTATCCATTTGTCCGTTGACAGACACTTAGCTTCCACATCTTGGCTGTTGTGAGTAGTGCTGCAATAAGCCTAGGAGCGCAGGTGTCCTCACAAGGCGGTAATTTCGTCTCCTTTGAGTGTAGTTTCATAAGCTGGATTGCTGGTCATATGGTATTTCTGTTTTAATTTATTAAGGGGGCCCATACTGTTTTGCATAATGATGGGAACATGGAATGTCGTAGCCACGGTTCTTCATATGAAGCTCTAATAACTCTAGTCAAAGTCCAGAAGTTTTTCCACATTGGGCAAGGATAACTTTGCCCCTAATTATCTTTGAGGCAGAAGATTGTCAGAATGTGAGACGGAGGCTGTTGGCAGGATTCAGGATGATCCGGTAATAAATAGTAATGACAGAGGAAAATAGAGACACAGAGACACGAAGAGAAAGAGAGAGAGGATATGAATCTATCAGAGTAAAATCCGCTGAACAGCAGTGTGGGCTTTTCAGTCATAGACACGTCCACATGAGTGAGGAACCGTGAAGTCAGGTGAGGTGTGGAGAACATGTTCAGTTTAAATCAACATATTCTCAGAGCCACCATTGCCCCGTCACACGGGTGAGAAATCTTTCAAACCAGTGAAGTGTGAACTCACAGTAAGTCATGAAGTTGCCATGTCTTCATAAACTTTCATTAATATGTCGAGGACGTCTACAGATCACTCGTGTACAAATCTTCAAGATGTGTTTGTGCATTTACGGATGTCTAGAGAAAAATAGTGTTTTGAGAAAACTTTTTCAAGTTACAGAGATCTGCTTAAGTTGGAGATCTCAAAGGAGAGTGCCTGTGAGTGAATACTGGTCTATTACTTAAACAGGTCACAATTCCCTCTGTTGGAGTAGCCTTCCAATCACGTACATTTCTTTATCGCTTCTGAGTTGTAAAACAAACCCAAGGATTGACTTACTGGAATTTGACTGCTGTGTTGATAGAATTTCTGATCAAGTTTCTTCCAACGCTTTGAGAATAGGTTTCCTATTTCTTTACTCCAGGAAATGAATTTTCACGAGCTCTCAGGACATCACGTTTCAGGTGCTTTATTTAAAGAGACTGACTTCCTGGGGGCAGGCAGCTCACTTCTTCCACACACCATTCAGGTCGTAGCTCCATTATCAAGAATTATGAAGCTATTACACTCAAATGCACTGAAAATCCTGCCCCTTCAATTAAATGTTGATTGGCACGGACATGAATTGGCCACTCTAGGGTATGTGTCCTATGTTATGGGCTCAACCTATCAGTGGACTGAGAATCCTCCATTAACTGCCTCTGATTGTGGCACTAAGCAGATTGACAATCCTCAGAGTCATCCATGAAAAAAAGAGTCCTTATATTCATGGAGTTCTTGAAGACATTCGGGTGAGTGGAGGGGAGAAACGGGATTGGGGCTGCCAGCCATTCCAACAACATTGGGAATGATTGGCCCCTAAGTGTAAAGGTCTACATCATTCTAAACACCCTGCATGACAGGCTGACAGGAAGAAGTCCAGCCCCACGCAGCTCCATAGCAATCCTTTAGGATACTTGGTAGTGAAGCTGTTTCAGGGACGAAATGTCCACTCGAGTGAATCAGGGTTGCTGCTCTGAGCTACAATAAACAGTGAATTGGACCCAGGTTTCTCTGAGTTCAATGTGATGATTACACTCAGCTGCTGCTCCAGTATGTTTAAATGAGCATGTGGAAATGTGGATGAGCCTGGCTGGTGTGGTTTGTTATATGTAAATCTGAACTGCATAAACACAGAGGGATTGTCTGACCTAGTATGAGGGTGTGAAATCCTGGAGGCCCCACACTCCACACTTTTAATGTTTTTTTGCTCCAGGAAACTCCAGGTTCTTTGGGTGAGAATTGAGATAGATTATTTCATAGCAAAGTCATCAAGACACCTAAACTCTGAGAAACACACGGAGAAACTTCTCGAGATAGACCATCCAGGGGAAGGACATTTCTAGCACCTTATCTATGTGGGGAAGGTCGTCCATCTCCGTTACAGACGCCTCCCAGCAGCCTTCCTTTATCATGAAAATGGGTCAAATTAGCCAATCGCGTAAGAATCCTATAATGTTGCAGCCAGAAAAGGGAAAGCATCCGTTTAGGCTCTGGAGACTCTGTGTATAGGTCACATTCCAGAGGAAGAAGTCCACTGAATTATTAAGGTTCCATTGTAACAACAGGTCATACTGCCGGGATGCACAAATTGCCTTCTCACCAGTATGGTTACTCTGGATTAAAGATGAAAGCGGGACAGTGCACAGACTCTATCTGAGGAGGAGAACACAGGGAAAATGAAAGAGAGTGGCAGAGAATAAGACAAGGTCGGAAGAGGCATCTGAAGCCTCTGACGGCAACTCTGCAAAGACAAGGTCTTGGCAACTCCCTCTCGGCCGCGGTTTCTTTGATCGTGGGCACTTGCAGGGTTCCTAGCTGAGGAAAAAACGAAAAACCGCACGCACTTCCCAAGTCTCCATCTGTATCCTGTTTTCACTGGATTTCCCGGGGATAAAAAGGCATAAACTGACCCAGTGTCGGTGCAGGACGCACCTTCTACAGGCCGGACACCGGGAAGACGGGAAAATGCGCGCTGCTGGAAGAGAAGACGCAGAGACGGCTGTGATCTGAACGCACCCGCACCCGCAGGCGTCCTCAGGTGCAACGCTCACCTGCAAGAACCTGATGAGGAAACAGGGGCCTCCCGAAGCCCCGCGAGTTCGTGTCTCCACTGCGCGTCCACCGACTCGGCACCCGCAGCTTCAGGGAAGGGGCTGCCTCCTGCGTCAGAGGAGCTTTTCCCTGGGTCTCTCTGCAGAGTCCAGTAGGCTTGTTAGGCTGATCGATCGTTTCAAGAGAAGTGTTGGCAGCAGATACCGTCGCTGGAGGAGTGTTCTGAACCAGGACGCGGCCCCTGCCTGCTGGAACAAAGACTCTGCAGGAAAACGCTCTGTGAGCCCGGACGGGACCTCCTTGCAAGGCCGGCGCTGGGCTGCAGGGGGCGCTCGGGAGCCGCGCAGCACAGGGTCCGGCCCAGAGCGGGCAGCGGGAGGGAGGTTTCCTCTCAGGGCCTCGGTTTCCTGAGTCAGAAAAAAAAAAAAACATCTAAAATAACTGCTCCACAAGCTGCTGATGTGACGTTAAATATCCCGCTACAGTGAGAACTATGTTTTGAAGTGAGCTTCTAGGATTACAAATATCTTAATAGTGAGGATACGATGAATAGGGATGGTTTTACTGATTCAATGGATGCAGAATTGTGGGAGTCGCTATATTCCTATAGATAAGAAATTCACATCTCACTGTGAAGTAATGTTGCCTGCATCGTGTGAGTGACAGGGCAGTGGGGGATCTGAGAGGGTGGCAGGTGCGCAGACGGAGTGAGTCAGAAGTCGATATGGGAAGGTGAGGATGTATGGACATGAACTGACAGTATGTAAATACTTCACAAAACACTAATAAATGGAGTTCAGAAGTAACCTAAAATTATTCAAACATGAATTCCTTTATGATTGTTTTGGGTGCAGTGAGTTCATAAAGAACTCCAGACTCTGGTTCCATCATCTGATTCCTGTTGTCTGTGAGATGAGAAAATCGGCTGTAATCACACATCACAGGGCAAATCAGTAACCAAGAGTGTTTCTACTGAAGATCCTGGGGGATCAGGCACCAGGCAGGCGATGGAGACACTGTCTCAGGAGCGCCCAGCAGATCTCAGAGGGACCTGCCGGACACTCACGTGGGACATCAGCAGTCACCTTCTCAGAGTCACCAGTGAGCTGTGCTTGTATCAGATGGGTCCAGGACAGGGATAAGGTATCTGCTCAGTGTCATGGAGAGTGAAGGTCCCAAAATGACCCAGGTGGTCTTTATGCTAACCAGAGTTAGGTTCACAGCGAAGAGCCTGTTCTGTGTGGTTTTATTCTTCAGGGAAAGGACCTCTGTCCACAAATGTTTGTAAATGGAGCCGGGCATGCATTTTCTCAAGCAGGATTAGGGCTTCGCCCATCAGCATCTCACTCTTGCAAGGCTCATGTGTCATTTATCTTCCTTTTCTTATCATGGATTGGGCTTTGAACTATGACATGCTCTGTCTCATGAATATGCAAATAAACTGAGATCAACTGAGGTAAATATGTTCTGTGCCCTGAGAGCATCACCCAACAACCACATCCCTCCTCTAGAGAATCCCCTGAGAGCACAGCTCCTCACCATGGACTGGACCTGGAGGATCCTCTTCTTGGTGGCAGCAGCTACAGGTAAAGGGCTCCTAAGTCCCACTGATGAGAAGGGGATTGAGTCCAGCCAAGGGGGCTTTTATCCACTCCTGTGTCCTCCCCACAGGTGCCCACTCCCAGGTGCAGCTGGTGCAGTCAGGGGCTGAGGTGAAGAAGCCTGGGGCCTCCGTGAAGGTCTCCTGCAAGGCTTCTGGATACACCTTTACCAGCTATGGTATGCACTGGGTGCGACAGGCCCCTGGACAAGGGCTCGAGTGGATGGGATGGATCAACACTAACACTGGTGGCACAGGCTACGCACAGAAGTTCCAGGGCAGAGTCACCATGACCAGGGACACGTCCGCGAGCACAGCCTACATGGAGCTGAGCAGCCTGAGACCTGAGGACACGGCCGTGTATTACTGTGCGAGAGACACAGTGTGAAAACCACATCCTGAGAGTGTCAGAAACCCCGGGGAGGGGGCAGCTGTGTTGACGTGGAGGAGATGACAAAGATTATAAGATTGAAAAGTTTCTTAGGAAATGAGATGAAGTCATTAAAGAAAAGGAACAATATAAATGTGTATTTGAGAAATTTTAATTATTTGAGATATTTTTCATACAACAGATATTCTGTAAGTAAATATCAGTGATTGGAGAATTAATCAAATTTATAAAGCTGATATAGAACTTCCTCTGAAGGTATCTTCGTAAACATCAATTTCTGAATCAATGTTGTAAATATTTTGGAACACACACAAATCACATTTTGACTCTACTTTTATTTCTATTTTAAAAATGCCAAAAAAATCTCATTTTGTTCATGTAGCATTTTGAATTCCCACCATCAATGCATGATAGTTCTCGGTTTTCCCCATTCATATTGCCATTTACTATTATAATAATTGCGTTTTTTTTTTTTTTTTTGAGATGGAGTTTCGCTCTTGTTACCCAGGCTGGAGTGCAACGGCGTGATCTCGGCTCACCGCAATCTCCGCCTCCTGGGTTCAGGCAATTCTCCTGCCTCAGCCTCCCGAGTAGCTGGGATTACAGGCACGCACCACCATGCCCAGCTAATTTTTTGTATTTTTAGTAGAGACGATGTTTCACCATGTTGACCAGGATGGTCTCGATCTCTTGACCTCATGATCCACCCGCCTTGGCCTCCCAAAGTGCTGGGATTACAGGCGTGAGCCACCGCGCCCGGCTGTATTTTAACCAATCTAATAGGTGAGTAATGGTATCTAATTTTTATTTAAATGCACTTCTCTAATTTAAAAAAATTGTATTTAAAAATTTTTCATATGATTTTTCATGAGATGCCTCTCCTAATATTTGCTTCATTTTAGCTGCATTGTTTTCTTCTGATTACCTGTAACTATACTTGCATATTGATTATAAAAGTAATTTAACTAATTAAAAGAATTGATTTAACAAATGTATGACTTGGAAGTATTTTCTCCAAGTCTGTAGCTGTCTTTTACTGCCTTACCAGTGTGTATGGTAGAACAATGTGTGTGTGTGTTTGTATAAATTCAGATTAAAAACATGTAAAATTGTATTCACCCACAGATCATGAGTATGGCATTACACCTGAAGCCTCATTATAAAATACACTAATAGTAATTATTTTTCTCCATGTCTCTAATCTCAGTCCACAATCAATTCCTGAGCGATTAAGCTTCACCTACCTGACTGGAGGACTATCCATCTAACACCCTTGGAATGCTTCTGTAAGGAGATGTGTTCCTCTTCCCATTATTTCCTTATTTAATCATCTATTAATATCCATGCTGGTTTGTGGGTGTGTATTTCATACTCTGAAGAGGATCCATGCTACATTGCCCATTTTATTGTTGAAATCAGCACAGCTTTACCCGGCGCTGGGAGCTCATTTAGTCTGGATCCTGCCTCCTTACAGCGCACCTCATCCTTCCGTTTCTGAGCACTTCCCTGCTTCCCGATATTACGATAAATTCTAAGCTCGTTTTCTATATCACCTTTTTTTGTACATAGAATCAGTCATTTTCCCAAAGATGGCTTGTTTCTGATGTTAAAGAATAGTATTAAAATAAAAAATGGTGACACTGGGTATGTGTGTTGTTAATGTTGTGTAAGTACTTGTAGGGCCTGTCAACCAACTGGCCTAGCAAATGTGCATGTTTAAATGAGCCCATGTTGATGGACACATCAAAACTGTTTATGTGTCTAATCTTCCGTAACTTTATTAAAGATGTGAACACACTGGTCTCTCCCCCCAACTGTGTCTCCACGTGGACCTTTCCAGCCTCCCTTCCTTGATGTCCGTAAATACCCACTGCAAAGTGGGGAGCCCCATCCCGCCACAGGCCACTGTATTATTTAGCTGCACAGTTTCAGGACACAGGCATAGCAGTGCCAGAAATGGAAACCTGTACCCTGGTTGGAAACATGTTTGTCTACTAGAATAGAGTGCTTATGTGTGGTTTCTTTGCAATTTAAACTTACAGAATTTACTCATTTTCAAAGTCCCTTAGCTCAATGACTTCATTTTCTACTCTCTTCACTGAATTCATTTCAATTACACTGTAAAATTTGATTTATTTGAAATTATGTAAAATCCAAAACTATAGTCAAGTAAACATAGAGAGGATATTCCAGGAATTCAGAGAGTGGGTATAAGGCAAGGGTAAAAGGCACTGTTTAAGAAAAGTAAAAGTATTTTTAGTGATATGCAATACGAGACATTACACAATTAATTTATCTAAGCATGTACTTTTGTGATGGAAAATATAAACCTAAATATATACAATTTACAAAACATATTTAGCAGTTCATTTACCCCAGGATCAAATGCAGACTGTGTAAAATTATCTAATAACTTATTTTGTGAGGGGCAGGAAGTCTTGAGATGCATACAACAAAGAATGAAGTAATTTTACTCATTTGCATATAATATAAGATGTTACCATTCACTAAAGACTTTTAATTTAGTTTAAAACTTATCAATTTTGTATGTGACCCAGGTTTTTTCTTCCTGACAAGCAAATAATCCACAAGATTCTTTTATTTCCTTGATTGACAAAGATTTTCCCAAATTTCATCTCAGTTCAGGCATACCCTGTCCCTGAATGGGCATTTACCCTCAGATGGGTGCACACACCTGTCAACATGTGGACTCTTCTGACAGACAAACACACCTTCACTCATGTGGATTCTTCCCTCAGACAAACACACCTGTCCCCGCATGGACTCTTTCCTTAGACTACCACATATGTTCTTATACTTACTCTTTCCTCAGAAAACAGACATTTCCTCATGTGGACTCTTGTCTCAGACAAGCAAGCATGTCTCCCTGTGAACTCTTCTCTCAGATAAGTACACGTGTTTCCACACTGACTGTTTCCTTACACAGGCACATATATCCAATGTTGAAATGTTTTGTGGCAAAATGATCTCAGGATAATAACTACAAACCCCCACCCTGACAAGGTGTAGATTTGTACTTTTTTCATTGTAACCTGACTTTTCCTTATTGTCAAGAACTGTAGTTTGCAGTTGCAAACGCACCAATTAGAGACAGGTGTCAATTTTCTCTGGAAATGTATTTTTAGGTTCTTACCGGACGTATTTGTTGATAATGTTTGCTACTATGAAGATAACTGAACAGTGTCCATGTTAGAGAATAAGAAAGCAACAGGCAGATTACCCCTGTGCATCCAGACCCAGGAATCCTTTGACCCTGCCCTCCCTGAAAGGGAGACACACAGGATGGATGAGCAATGCTGAGCGGTGCCCCATGACCACAAAAAGAAAGACATGGAAATGCGTCCCCTCCTGAAGAAAGGTGGCCCATCCCTGTTCCTCCAGGCCCTGGTGAGGAGCCAACCCCATGTCTGTGCCCGTCCTCTCTGTCCACACCGTGGGGTCTGCCCTGGTCTGGATTCCTTCTCATCACCCTCAATATTAATGCCCTTTGTGAATCAGGTCCAGCTGTGGCTACTCCACACGTGGCTGTTCTCAATCTGCTTCCTCTGTGTTCACAGAATTCCTGTGTGAAGTTTGCTGACGGAGTCAGAGGGGAAAACACTGTACAGCCCAGCAGTTCACTGAGACTCTCCTGCAAGGCCTCTGATTGCACTTTACTGGCTACAGCACGAGCTTGGTCCAGCAGCCTTCACAGCAGGGATTGGTGTGGGTGGAAACAGGTGGGAGTTCTCAGGGTTACTCTCCATGAGCACAAATAAATTAACATTCCCAAATGACACCCCTTCCAGTGCAGTCTACCTCACAACGACCAACCTGAAAGCCCAGGACAAGGCCGCGTATTGCAGCGAGGGACACAGGAGTGGGAACATCTGGGTGAGCCCAGACGCAAAAATCTCTGCAGGGAAACAGGAGGGAACTGGGTGGCAGATGCTGCTCAGGACCATCACGGGGGTGCTAGAGTCGGGGGTAGGGAGTGCTTAGGACCACCGGGGGCGCTGAGGTCACCACTGGGAGCTCAGTCCACAGGGGTCCTCTTTGGAGGCAGCTTGACATCAGGAGTCTGAGACTGGTTTCCTTTTACACTTTGGTAACTCCGGATCTGGTCAAGCAAAAGTCTTCTTCAGCGTCTTTCAGCATTTCTTCCTTGTAACTCCATTATTTCTTTTACCTACAAAACATTAACTTAGAACAGGGATTTCATTCAACATTTAATGCTGCGTATTTTCCAACTAATACTAGCAGTGATCTCTCAGGACAATTATTCAAATAGGTTATTTATTTATTTCGTAAAATGGTTGTAGTTTTCTCATCCAGCCTGCTGTTCCTGAACCACACTGTGCGAAAGCCCTCAATAAACTCTATGTCCTGTTCACTGATCTGGGTTTATTTCTTCGGCCTATTGGACATGATGCCAGTCTTATTTGACTCAATATTGGTTTGACATGACATCCAGTGAACCTGGCAAAAGGCAAAGAAAAATAATTCTCGAGAGAGATCCAAGATGGCTGATAATTAGCAGCTCGGGCACGTACCTCCCAGTGAAAGCGCAAAGAACGAGAGGACGCCGCACTTTCAGACGAATATTAGTTGCTCACGGACCACGAGATTCCCAGTGGAGGAGCTCCACGGGTCGCCAGGGCGACTCTTGTGGCCGGCGTGGCGGTTTTGCTGGCGCCTTAGCACGCCAGTTCTTGGTGCAGAGTCCGGAGATTCCCGGGCAGAAAAGCACCATCAATCTTAACACCGCTGTTTTGGCCGGCTCAGTGGATTGCTCAGATTTCGGCGCTGGGAATCAACAAGTTGGACGTCAGAGACCCAGTTAGAAAGTCGGTAATTATAAAGACGACAGACGGACAAATATATAATGAAGGGAAGAAACCAGCGTAAAAAGGTAGAGAATACTCAAAATCAGAATGCCTCTCCCTCTACAGGGGATTGCAATTCCTCATCAGTAACGGAACAAGGCTTAATAGATTACACGTGTGTTCCAATAACAGAAGCAGGTTTCCAAACGTGGGTGATAAGAAACTTCTGTGAATTAAAAGAACTTATTTTAACCCAATGCAAAGAAACTAAGAACCTTGAAAAAAGGTTTAACGAAATGTTAATGAGAATGGACAATTTAGAGAAGAATATAAGTGAATTGATGGAGCTGAAAAACACAACACGAGAACTTCGCGAAGCATGCACAAGTTTAAACAGTCGAATTGATCAAGCGGAAGGAAGGATATCAGAAGTCGAGGACCAGCTCAGTGAAATGAAACGAGAAGACAAGAATGCAGAAAAAAGGATGAAAAGGAATGAGCAAAGTCTCCAGGAAATATGGGACTATGTGAAAAGACCTAATTTACGTTTGATAGGTGTACCTGAATGTGATGAAGAGAATGAATCCAAGTTGGAAAATACTCTTCAGGATATCATTCAGGAAAATTTTCCCAACCTGGCAAGGCAGGGTAATATTCAACTCCAGGTAATACAGAGAACACCACAAAGATATTCTTCAAGAAGACCAACCCCAAGGCACATAATTGCCAGATTTATTAGGGTTGAAATGAAGGAGAAAATACTAAGAGCAGCTAGAGAGAAAGTTCAGGTTACCCATAAAGGGAAACCTATCAGACTTACAGCAGATCTCTCAGCAGAAACCCTACAAGCCAGAAAAGAGTGGGGACCAATATTTAACATCCTTAAAGAAAAGAACTTTCAACCCAGAATTTCCTATCCAGCCAAACTAAGCTTTATGTGCGAAGGAAAAATTAAATCTTTTGCGAACAAACAAGTACTTAGAGAGTTCACCACCACCAGGCCTGCTTTACAAGAGCTTCTGAAAGAAGCACTATACATATAAAGGAACAACCAATATCAGCCTTTCCAAAAATATATCAAAAAGCAAAGAACTTTAACACAATAAAAAATTCACATCAACTAATGGGCAAAACAGCCAGCTAGCATCAAATGCCGGTATTAAACTTACATATATTTTAATTGGATAAAAAGCCAAAACCCATCGGTATGCTGCATCCGGGCCCATCTTACATGAAACAACACACAAAGACTCAGAGAGAAGGAGGAAGATTTACCAATTGAACAGAGAGTAAAAAATAAACTAATAAACAAAAAGCAGCAGATGCAATTCTCACCTCTGATAAAGTAGACTTTAAAGCAACAAAGATCAAAAGAGGCGAGGAATGACATTACATAATGGCAAAAGGATCAATGCAACAAGAAGAGTTAACGATTCTATAGATCAACGAGATAGAAAATTAACAAGGATATTCAGAATTTGAACTCAGACCCGGAACAAGTAAACTTAATAAATATTTATAGTACTCTCCACTTCAAATACACAAAACATACATTACCACCTCACACCTATTCCAAAGGTGACTATACAATTGGAAGTAAATCACTCCTCAGTAATCGCATAGCATTTCATAGGTTTAAATTAAATATTGGTTGGCTGTTTGTTTGTTATCTTCTTCCCTTATTCCTTCCTGATTACATCATTAAGTATAATTATCAGTATAAAAGAGGTTTTCAATACCCATTACTAAATTGCATTCTAGCCTGGGCAAGAAAGCAATACTCCCATTCTCTCTCCCTCTTTCTTTTCCTTCTCCCTCCTCCCCATTCTCTCTCTCTCTCTTTCTCTTCCTTTTTCCTCCTTCCTATTCTCTCTCTCTCTAAAAAAAAAAAAAAAAAAAGAAAAAAAAAGAAAAATAATTCTCACGAGCACCCAGAAAATGAAATCTAAAAGGAGGAGACCCCTATAGAAATCCTGGGCAGGCTATGAATTTCTATTTGGGGCCCAAAACCTGCTGTCCGTGATGGATGAGGCCCACTGCATGAGTATGGGGATGCTGCCAAAATGCCGAAGGTTCTGGAAGAACCACTTCAGTGGGTGCATCTTACAAAGTGCAAGTCAGACGCCCGAGCTGTGGCATTTGCAAATGGCTGTTTTCTCCTGCCTGCACCGTGAGCAACGGCTAAGTCAGTGCTTACTGTTTAAGCTACGGTTTTTCAGTCACAAGAAGAGCTACTAGAAAACCATGCCAGACTAGCTTAGACTAATCAGAGACCTTTCTGTCCCGGGTGTGTAAGCAGAATGGTAAATTGGGGATGGTGGCTTGTTGAGCAGCACATTTGAAGGATTTCTGACCATCACATGAATTAGGTAGGGCTATGATGACTAAATTTCCATGGGACCCTAAGATCTACGATCCCCTGAAGAGCTCTAGGCTGGACACGGTGGCTCAGGCCTGTAATCCCAGCAACTTGGGAGGCCAAGGCGGGCAGATTGCCTGAGTTCGAGTTTGCAACCATCCTGGGCAACAAGGTGAAACCTGTCTCTACTAAAATACAAAAAAAAAAAAATTAGCTGGGTGTGCTGGCACACACCTGTAGTCCAAGCTACTCAGGAGGCTGGGGAAAAGAATTGCTTGAACCTGAGAGGTGGAGGTTGCAGTGAGCCGAGATCACACCACTGCACTCCAGCCAGGGGGAAAGAGTGAGACTCTGTCTCAAAAAAAAAAAAGAGCCCTAGTCGGGAGGAGGATGAATATTGGGGTAAGTCCATGGGAGTTCTGGTCCTCTCCACGCATCTGGTGGCTACCACCAAGATAAAAATGGGCCAACTGTACCAGCAGAGGCTAGACCCCCAAGACAGTTTCCCACCTGAAATAAGGAGGCACACCACAGTGTGGGATTTCCCCACTGGGAATTGCTGAAACTTAGAAACAGGTTCAGACAGAAGTAGAGAGAGTTGATCATAGGGCAGCTTCTCCATCTATGAGGCATGGGGGAGGAGGGCATTGTATGCCCTGAACTCAGGATTAGTGAAATGGCATCCATCACAAAGCATCTGGGCCAGAGGCAGCAGCTCTATGGTGTCAACAATGGAGACTGGACCATCCCCCTCCTTAGCTGGGAGTTTGCAGGCTGCAAGGGGCCCTGGTGAAATGAGGGAGATGTCCAATTTATTAGTTTGCTCTCTCATCACCAGAAAGTAATACCTGAAACTGAGTAATTTATAGAGAAACGAGGTTTAATTTATCCATGATTCTGCTGGCTGTAGAGTAAGCATGATCATGGAATCTGTTCAGCTTCTGGGGAGACCTCAGGGAAGTTACAATGACAGCAAAAGGCAAAGGGGGAGCAGGCACTTTATATGGTGGGAGCAGGAGAAGAAAGAGTGAGGTGGAGGTGTTACACACTGTGAAACAGCCAGATCTCGTGAGAAGCCATTTACCACTATAGCAAGGGGATGACGCTAAACCATTTATTATAAACCTGCCCCCATGATACAGCCACCGGGCCCCACCTTCAACATTAGGGAAGAAAGTTCTTATGACAGGTGGGACATCCTGAAAACCTCACTGTGCATGTCCCGCATCGCCCTGGAGCTGCCTCAGGGGAGCAGTTTCCTCCAGTGTTTAGAGGCACAGGCACAGATACTGGGGCTGACACTGTCCAGATGTCTGACATTGGACACACTGCACAACCGCTCTGTGCTATGTGTAATTTATCTTCTCTAAAAATGTGACACTGACACTTGCATTAAAGATATTCTGCAAATATATAAAAATAAAATAAGATGATGATTGCTAATTAATTATCAAGGCACAATCAGATAATCTGAAGTTATACTTTCCTGAGAGACAGGAATACCTCCAGTGTTTTCCAGGACACTCTCATCTGCTCTGGGCCCTGCCCTCTCCTCAGCTGCCCCACCCCACAGCTTGCTATGTAGTAGGAGACGTGCAAATAGGGCCCTCCCTCTGCTGATAAAAACCAGCCCGGCCCTGACCCTGCAGCTCTGGGAGAGGAGCCCAGCCCCGGGATTCCCAGGTGTCTCCACTTGGTGATCAGCACCGAACACAGACCACCAATCATGCAGTCTGGGCTGAGCTGGGTTTTCCTTGTTGCTATTATAAGAGGTGATTTATGGGGAACTAGAGATACTGAGTGTGAGGGGACATGAGTGAGGGGAACAGTGGATGTGTGTGGCAGGTAATGACCAGGGTGTCTCTGTGTTTGCAGGTGTCCAGTGTGAGGTGCAGCTGGTGGAGTCTGGGGGAGGCTTGGTGCAGCCTGGGGGGTCCCTGAGACTCTCCTGTGCGGCCTCCGGATTCACCTTCAGTGATTACTACATGGACTGGGTCCGCCAGGCTCCGGGGAAGGGCCTGGAGTGGGTGGGTGTTATTAGAAACAAAGCCAGTGGTGGGACAGCAGAATACGCCGCGTCTGTGAAAGGCCGATTCACCATCTCAAGAGACGATTCAAAGAACGCGCTGCATCTGCAAATGAGCAGCCTGAAAACCGAGGACACGGCCGTGTATTACTGTGCTAGAGACACAGTGAGTGGAGGCCAGTGTGAGCCCAGACACAAACCTCCCACAGGGGCGCGCGGGGCCACCAGGGGGCGCTGTGAAACTTAATAGTATATTTTTTAATCCAAACTACGGAGCTGTTCCGTTTTCTCCACATGCTGCTGTATCAGAGAAGCACAAAACACTTAATTTCCTCATTCTTTGCTTTAAGTTTTCAAAACAACAAAAAGATAAGAACTTTAACCATAAAAATATTACAACCTCCTGGACATGAGTCCTTTCTTATGCTTCAAACTTTCTTCTCAGGACTTTACATGTATTGTATATTTTCAATTTTTTTCTGACATGGAATGCTGATGTCTCTTTACTACAGATTATTCTTTTAATTTAATTCTTAAAATTAATTTTCCCAACCTCCCACTCAAAATAATCACACTATTAGAACTTTGAGGTGCAATAGTGGACCAGCATTGAGAATGAATTTAATTTAGTTCATATGCTTTCCAATATCTCTTTTCCTTTAAAAGTTGTTTTCAGTTGTAATATCACACATAATAATAATTTATACTAATGACACAGGTTAAAATACTGTATAAATAATTTAATGACATTTGATTAGAAAAAGAATACATATTCCGCATGTCTTGACTATTTTTTCTTCTCTATGAAATGTATGCTTATTACGTTTCGGATGTTACCCTTAAGTTTTTTATTTCTGTTATTTAATTTTAGTTGTTATACTGGAATGTATTTTATTAAATCATATAATAGTGTTTATATTTTGGATAGGATTTTAATGTTAATTGTATTTTTACTGAATTTGAACTATTCTACATTTCATTTATTCTTTGTTTTTATGAGATAAAATTTACATATACTAAAAAAATGCATAGATCTGAAATGCGTCATTAGGGAGTTTCTGGCAAGTGTGAATATCCCTGTCCCCAACACCTAAGGTAGCCTGAAGAGCAAGTCCATCCCCCAACACGGTTCTTTTTAACTCCTACATGGGGAAATGTCTTGATTTCTGAGACTATAGATCCATTTTTTTCTGTTTTGAAATTAATATAAATGGAATCAAATATTATGGTCATTTTTTGGAAAGGGGCTACTTTGCTATTTTTAAGGTTAATTCATGCTATTTAATGTATGAAATTAGATCAACATAGTGTCACTTATGGAATTAATGAAACCTTAAAGTCTTCATGTATGTATGGAGAGAGAAAGAGAGGAAGGACAGAGATTTTATACCTGAGTCAGTCCATTAATTACAGACATGACAATTTATTGATCTATTTTTTTGTCAACGGACTTCACATTTGTCTCCAAGTTAAGTGAGTCAGTAAAGCTGCTCTGAGCTACAGTAAAAACTGGATTGGGATCTGATTTGTCTGAGTTCAAGGTGATTATTATACTCAGCTGCTGCTCTAATATGGAGTGAGTATGGATAATTTAAATGAGCCTGCCTGTGTGGTTTGTTATATGAAAATCGAAACTAAATAAACATAAAGGGCGTGTCTGGAATAACATGAGGATGAGAGATCCAGGGAGCCCCACATCCCATATTCTCAACACCCTTTACTCCAGGAACCTCCAGGTTCTCAGGGAAATAATCTACATAGATCCCTGCATGGCTCTATTACCAGGAGAGGAAATCTCCAATAAATATACCCAGCCCTTCTTGAGACAGACAAACCAGAGGATGGGAATTTTTAGATCCTCATCTATGTGGAGAAAGGTAATCCATCCCCATTACAAGCCCATAGCAGTAGCCTACCTTCATCATGAAAATGGGTAAAATTAGCCAATATGGGTACATTCAAGAACATTTTCCTGTAATATTCCAACCAGACAAGAGCAAAAACCAGCTTTACACATGGAGGCTTCTTGTATAGGGCACAGCCCAGAGAAAGAAGACCATGACAGCATTAAAATTCAGCTGTAAGAACATGTAACGCTTTTGTGTTCCACTCATTATGTTTTCACCAGTTTAGTCAATATGGATTAAATATGAGAGTGTTGCAATGCACAAACTCTATCTGAGGAGGAAAATAGGAGAAAAAAATTTAAGAAAAATAGAGCACTTTGTACCTAGGAATACAACTAACAAGGGATGTGAAGGACCTCTTCAAGGTGAACTACAAACACCTGCTCAAGGAAGTAAGAGAGAACACAAACAGATGGAAAAACATTCCCTGCTCATGGTTAGGAAGCATGAGTATCATGAAAATGGCCATGCTACTCAAAGTAATTTATAGATTCAATGCTATCCCCAGCAAGCTACCATTGACTTTCTTTACAAAATTGAAAAAAAAAAAAAACACCTTAAACTTCACATGGAACCAAAAGAGAGCCCATGTCACTAAGACATTCCTAAGCAAAATAGATAAATACATAAATAAATAAAATAAAATAAAAACCAAAGCTGGAGGCATCACATTACCTGACGCCAATCTATCCTACAGCCTACAGTAACCAAAGCAGCATGGTACTGGCACCAAAGCAGAGATTTAGACCAAGGGAACAGAACAGAGGCCGCAGAAGTGACACTGCACATCTACAGCCATCTGACCTCTGACAAACCTGACAAAAACGAGCAATGAAGAAAGGATTCCCTGTTTAATAAATGGTGTTGGGAAAACTGGCTGGCCATATGCAGAAGCTGAAACTGGATCCCTTTCTTACACCTGATACAAAAATTAACTCCAGATGGATCAACAATTTAAACATAGGACTTAACATCATAAAAACCCTAGAAGAAAACCTAGGCAAAGCCATTCAGGACATAGGCATAGGCAAGGACTTCATGACCAAAACACCAAAAGCATTGGCAACAAAAGCCAAAATAGACAAATGGGATCTAATTAAACTTCAGAGCTTCTGTACAGCAAAAGAAACTCATTAGAGTGAACTGACAACCAACAGAATGGGGAAAAATTTTTGTAATCTACTCATCTGACAAAGGGCTAATATCCAGAATCTACAAAGAACTTAAACAAATTTACCGGAAAGAAACAAACAGTCCTATCAAAAAGTAGGCAAAGGATATGAACAGACACTTTTCAAAAGAAGATATTAATTCGGCCAACAAATATATGAAAAAAGCTGATCGTCACTGGTCATTAGAGAAATGCAAATCAAAACCACATTGAGATACCATCTCATGCCAGTTAGAATGGTGATCATTAAAAAATCTGGAGACAACAGATCCTAGAGAGAATGTGGAGAAATAGGAACACTTTAACAGTGTCGGAGGGAGTGTAAATTAGTTCAACCATCGTGGAAGACAGTGTGATGATTCCTCAAGGACCTAGAAAAGGACATGCCATTTGACCCAGTATACCCAAAGGATTCTAAAGCATTCGGTTATAAAGACACATGCACACGAATGTTTATTGCAGCGCTGTTTACAATAGCAAAGACTTGGAACCAACCCCAATGCTAATCAATGATAGACTGGATGAAGAAAACGTGGCACATATACACCATGGAATACTATGCAGCCATAAGAGAGGATGAGTTCATATCCTTTGTGGGGAAATGGATGAATCTGGAAACCATCATTCTCATCAAACTGACACAAGAACAGAAAACCAAACACCACATATTCTCACTCATAAGTGGGTGTTGAACAATGAGATCACACGGACACAGTGAGGGTTACATCACACACTGGGGCCTGTCAAGGGTTTGGGGGGCTAGGGAAGGAATAGCAGGGGGTGGGGGGATTGAGGAGGGTTAACATTAGGAGAAAAATCTAATGTAGATGACGGGGGGATGGATGCAGCAAACCACTATGGCACATTATACTTATGTAACAAATCTGCAGGATATGCACATGTACCCCGGAACTTAAAGTATAATTTAAAAAATACAACCATTTGGAGCTGCTGACACCAGCAACTTCAGCACCAAGGAAATTATGTCACCCTCAAGGGCCTCAAATTTACTTTACATGGGGCAATTGCAGTTCCGAAGTGAGACCAGGTGAATTCAATGTGCATGCTCTTCCCAAGTGCCCACTTGTATTCTGTTTTCTTCTGTTTGCAGAAAGTAGACACATACTCAGCCTTAGTGCCAGCGTAGAGAGTGCTTTCCATGAGATGGATACCAGACAAAGAGGGAAACCATGGGACCCGTTAATGTAAAAATTAACCACTGTGTGTGTGTCTGTGTGTGTGTGTGCGCGCGTGTGTGTTTTGAATGGTAGAATTGGAGTGGGATTCTAGCCAAATGCACCTGCATCTGAAGGTATTTTCACATGCAGTAATCAACTGCAGGACCGTAAAGGAAATAGGAGTCTCCCACAAACCCCTGAAGAGTTTTTGGACTCACCATGTGTCCAATGATTCAGCGCCTCTTGAGCTCCAGGAAAGGGCTCCTTGGTTTGCATGAGAGCATTTCTTGGGGGTCTCCTTGCAGAGTTCACTGGGTTTCCTGAGGCCAATTCACTATTTCAAAAGATGGTGCAAGAAGCATAAGCATATGGTGTCACTACAGGAGAATTCTGAGCCAGGGCACGGCCACTTTATACTGGGCTGGAGACACTGGTAGGAGTGTACTGTGTCAGCTCAGACAGAAACCTCGCTGCAGGGTCCGGGCTGGGCTGCAGGGGGCGCTCAGGACACACGCAGCACAGGCTCCTGCCCAGGAGCAGGTGCACAGGATAGGAGGCTGGGGAGGGGTTCCTCTCGTGGCCTGGGACTTCCTTTAAAAATATCTAAAATAAGTATTTCACAAGGACTGCCGGTGTTCGTATAAATATCCTATTCAATTGTGAGCATATATGAAATTCGATGTTGTAATGAGAACCACTCTTACAATGGGGACTTCAAACTCTGCCAGACACCTTAATAAGCAGCTGGAGGACAGGAAGAGATTCTTTCTTATAAACAAGTGCAATTTTTGGAGAAACACTCATTCCCAAGAAAACGCATTCGCGCATTAAGGTCTAGAAATGGTTCTCCCACCGCCCCTCCAGGCCTGCGTGGGGGTCTCCCCACCTTGCAGTTTTGTGGTCAGGCTGGTTGTCGTGCTTCACATCCTGTTCCCCCTGAAGCTGGGAGCCCAGAGCTTTTCTTGCTGATAGTTATAAGTTTATGTTTAACCTCTATTTTTGCGAAGGTTTATGGTTTCTATGCTGATGCACAGAAAGTAACTTTTACATTGCTCTGCTTTTATAATACCATGTTGTGCTTTTTGGTCAACAGTTTTAGCTTATGTTTCTTTTTGTATAATTATCACGGAAACTTTGTGTAACCTCACTTTTCCTCCCCTAATGAAAGAACATAATAAAAACTGAGGTTTTCAGGGGAACGTTAGACATCCACGGAACAGCAGTACGTGGTGTCTCCCCCGGGCCCAGCTGTGAAAAAAACTGTTTCTTGTCTTTTTTCCTTTTCACCGACCACTCGATCACTTTGAGAGATCTTGAATCTACGTTGACATATTAGGAGCTGGTCTTCTAATAATGGGGTGTATGTGTGAGGGGAAATTTGCGAGATCACAAGGGAAATGTTTAAGGTGACCCCGGGGAATGTATAAGGTGACCTTGGGGATGTGTGAGGTCACCTTGGGTGAGTGTGAGGTCACCTGGGGCATATATGTGGTCACCTGGGGGAAATGTGAGGTGACCTTGGGGCCATGTGAGGTGAGCCTCTGGAGTGTGTCGGTGACCTAAGGCGCATGTGTCCTCTCCAGAGAGAATCTGTCTTTTCCAGCTGTGGTGGGTGCATCCTGCAGGTACTTTTGCTGGGTGATTGTGGGGTGAAGGGATTTGAACAAAGGAAGATACTCTTCGGTTTTCTGACTGAGCCTCCTTCTTAGGTCCAGGTGGTGAGCCAGGTTCTGGGGAGAGGTCTTCAAAGTGTTCCTGCCCTTACCTCTTCCCCTAGGAGCAGAGCGCCTTTTTCCAGCCACAAAACTTTCTCACCAGTGTCCTCAGCTTCTTACATACTGTCCCTACCCTATGAATTAAAAATTGTATTCCATAGAAAAGAGATTGGAGGTGGTTCCAGAGGGAGGGTTCATGGTGTCCTGTGTCTTCATCTATTTCTGTGACTCCACCATTAGCAGGAGGAGACAGATTTGGTGGATTTTCCACTGCAGATAGTGGAGGAGGATTCAGGAAGCGAACACAGTCGGCACCACGGACAGCAGATGAAGAAACTGTTTGGATATTTCCCAACTTTTTAAGGAACGTCTGCAGCAATACATGGCACTAGAAGCTTCACACTCCGACGCTGTTAATATTTTCCAGGAACTCTCAACATTTCCGGGTTAGCTACAACGCCATGTAGTGACACCTGCCCCAGGTACACTCATAAATGCATCCTGGTTCTCCCTGCCAACCCCTGTCTCCGCAAATTTTAAGTTTATGTTTGCTCGACTCTGATGTGTTAAATTTTTTTTATTTGTAGTTGTTCAGGTTTGTCGTTAATGAGGTAAGAATAAGATCACAGTTTTATTATTTTGTATTTTCTCCTGCTGACTAGCTGCTTTCTATATAAAGTCAGAGACTGAGAGAACCATTTAAATAGCCATAATATGTGAAGAGTTAAGCAATGTTACATATATTACAGGTGAGTCTTCTCCAGGCAGACTCAGGACGGGAAACTCAGCGGGATTCCCTGACTAGAACCGTCTTCAGGGATTCTGATTACAGCCAGGAGAGAGGCTGGCCAGGGCCACTGTCACATAAAACCTCACAGGTTTTATGTCTGACCTTTCTCCTGACAATCAAGCATGCAGATGAGAATCCGCACTGATCTGATTCAGCTTCCCGGCCTTCGTTTTCAGTTGTTCTCACTTTTCCATTTGCTTTTCCTGATTTTTGAAAAAATAAAGGTGTGGTCCTTGTGGTCTAAATACCAGGGCTCCAGCCCTTTCCCTGGAGCTTAGATGGGGCTCAGGCTGTGGCTCCTGAAGCCATTGGGAGAGGCCGCTGTGACTTTCTTCTCTCATTGTTCAGGACCCTCCACTGTGTTTCATGAAGACTCATCTGGGAATGCACGTGGCCACTGGCAGGGAGGGCATAAGCTTGTTTAGTCAAAATGGGGTGTGAATGTGGAATTAATCCAGTGCTGTATAAACTTTCAAGTCACCGTCTTCATCACCAGGGGTGTTAGAAAGAGCTTGTAAAAGCTGTCAGCATTAAATCACAGTCTGGTGTTCAAACCCTGACAACTGGAGCTGGGAAAGGCCATGGATGGAGGGTTCTCGTGCATACATCCCTGATAACAGGAGCCAGCTTTATAACACTCAGAAAGACCACAAGCTTGCACAAACATAGCCACAATAAAAGAATTACTGCTGTGAAAACATCTGCCCAGCAACCGCCTGTCCACCCCACACTGATGTCACCCTTGTTATTGATGTCATTCGGAACCTGTGTATGAAAGAGACTGTGTTTTTCAGTGCACTCATGTTCTAGGAAAGCCCCTCCAGACCCTCTCCTTCACCTGTGCTGCCTCTGGATTCCCCATCACAACCAGCACTTGCTCCCGGAGCTGGATCCAGCAGCCCCCAGGGAAGGAATGGAAGTGTGTCAGGTGTGTAGGTCATGAGGGGGCACACATTACAACCCACTTCTCAAGAGTCCAGTCACCATCTCCAGATCCACCTTCAAAAAAACAGTTTTTCCTGCAGCTGACCTACCTGACCATGGATTTTTATACAAAAGACACAGGGGAAGTCATTTTGAGCCCAGACAAACACCTCCCTGCAGGGGCACTGAGGACATCAGGGGGTGCTCAGACACCAGGGGCACTCGGGACACATCACGGCAGGTGCAAGAGGGGAGAAAAGGTGCAGAAAATGGGTTTGGGAATCACTACCATATGTGACCCTCCACTATACTTATTCCAATGCGTATTATTGTATTAGAAGATGGTATTAATATGAATACATAACTATACACATGTGCACGAAGTGGTTTTCTCCACTAATGTGGACCTTGTCCGTTAGGAAGGAGCATCTGTGTGTATTTGAGCACCTCGTAAATTACAGCCAGTTACATAGAATCTCTTTTTCTGTCTCATTCCTCCCTTCGCTCTCACACACAGACTGGCACACACGCAGGGTTCCACAACATCCTCATGATTTGAAGGTCTCTGACATTTTCTTCTTCATCAAGGCGGATTCTGTCAAGTAGTAGGTCAAGCTCTTCATCAGTGATCTCCACACCAGTGAGAGAACCTACAATGATGAAGAAGGCAAAGCAGAAGCCCGACAGTCTTACGAGACGGCAGAAGAGAGAAGTTAAACTTGTCTTCTCTCTTGGGCGTAAATTTTCATTCAGTTCCTCTAACTTTGGCAAGATTAATTTGAATTTAATTGAGATCTGTCTCAGAAATCTTTGGTTTACACTGGGAAATATGCCAAATTAGGGGTCATTTATGTAAAAATCAGCCATGCCAGTGTGTGTTTGTGTGTGTGTGTGTGTGTGTGTGTGTGCAGGTACCAGTGTGTTTTAATGTTTGTGGACTTCAGCCATGCAGTTCTCTCTGTGAAGATCCTATTTGGCGTGACCTTTGAATACAGAATTCTAGAATAAATAAGAGGCTCCTATGAATTTTCTGAAAGTTTGTGGACTCGCCATGAATCTTGACTCTGTCATTGCATCTGAGAGTCCCAGGGAAAAGACTCTGGTGATTTCATAAAATCTGTGCTTCAGCTCTCCCTGCAGCTTACTGGGGATAGTAATGCCCAATCATTGTTTCAAGAGACAATTTCAAAAGCGTCAGATGCTGCTGAAAGAGCACTGTGAACCAGGGGACAGCCCCTTCATGCTGGGAGGGCGATGTGGGTGAATATGTTCTGTGAGCTCAAACAGCATTGTCCTGGCAGGGAGACGGCAGAGCTGCAGGGGAGCCCAGAACCCCCTCAACACGGATTTCAGCCCTGGAGCTGGTGCAGAGGGGTCTGAGGAGAAAATTTTTCCATCACCGAAATTACACTTATTTCAAAACAAAAATGTTATTAAAAAGTTAAAGTAAGTAATTCATGTCCAGGCAGAGTGGCTTACACCTATAATCCCAGAAATTTGAGAGGCTAAGGTGGGAAGATTATGTGAATCCAGGAGTTTGAGATCAGCCTGTGAAAATAGTGAGGCTTCATCTTTATTTTTGAAAATCAAAATAAAACATAAACAGTTCAGCAAATACTACATTGTGTCTTTACATAACCCACCGTACGTGGAGCGTTTACCCAAGCAAATGAGTTAATGGGAACCAAATATGAAAGGAGAAAATTTTAGAGTTTTCAGATATCTTAATATTTGGAAGATTTAGAACAAAATTAATTTTATCAATTCCATGTGTGCAAATATTGAGAGAGAGATTCATGCCAGGAGTTTAACATGCAGAGGGCAAAACCCAGAAAAGACTGAGGTTGTTAATGTTCCATTTGAAGATAAGATCATTTTGAGGACTATCTCAGAGGAGTTCTGTGCTTGTGAAGTCCTGAACATGCCAGGGGACAAATATCAGTAAACAAACATCGGAACTTGAACTTCAGCTTCCCACTGTGGCATTATCCACGTTCATCTTTCTGATATGTCTCATGCTGCCGAGAACAAGCTCAGCTGTAGAGAAGCCCGAGCCAGGCGGCGCTGAAGGCGTTAGGAGGCAGTCACCCACCTGGAACAGCAAAGTGCGACAATCGCGGGGAGGGGCCGGCAGCCCTCCGAGCTGAGAGCCTCAGGGGCTGACAGCGTTCCAGGCTGGGACCCTCGAGCAGACTCTGACCACACAGTTATTCTCTCTGAACAGGTGATTATTATTAACAAACAGGTGTTCTGTGCTTTCTCACAGAACCGGGATAAACCAGGTAGACAGCATTCTCCACGAGGGTGGCATGGGGGCAGGGTCACATATCCCTGCTTAAAGAATTGTTTTCACCAGGGTATGATATACACCAATGTTTTGCTACTTTCAAATGCCCCAAGTAGTTTTCCACTTGGGAGTGGGGTCGACTAGGTTTTCCTTGCCGCTGTTTTTAGCAAACAATATATTTTATCATATACTCAGCATTTCTCAACCTCATGCTAAATCAGGTCTTTAGCTATGAAACATTCCGCCCAATTAACATGTAAGCAGCTTGAAGTCTTCTGAGGTAAATACGTGTATTTCCTCCTGTTTTACCCAGTTGTTCTCCCACAGTTCCGACATTCTCCACTGTTACCATCCACTTCCAGATCTGCTGCCATGCCAAGCAGATTAAGGATTTCATTCCATGACAGGGGGGAGGTGCATCTCGATGGAACTTTGGTGAGGACCTCAGTTTTTACCCCATTTCCTCCAGGATGATCCTTAGTTCTGCAGTGCTGATGAGGGGGGTGGGTCTAAATGCACTTCAGAAGTATGGGCTCACCCTTTCTCTTAGACACTTTGGGAAAGGATATTTTTCTGACTGTCCCCATTCTAGGGCAAAGGGACTTAACAGGATACGAATGCTGATCAAAGAAAACCTTCAGCCAAATTAAATGTAAAGGAGTTTAATTGATGAATGGATGATTCATGAATCAGGAAGCCCCAGAATCACAGCAGATTCGGAGGGACTTCAGTGCAGCCACGTGATGGAAGAAGATTTATAGATTAGAAAAATGATGTACAGAAAGCAGAAGTGAGGCACAGAGACAGCCGACTTGGTTACAGGTTAGCGTTTGCCTTACTTCAACACGGTTTGCACACTCAAGAGTGTGTGTGTGGTTGAGGGATGGCTGCTGGAATTGGCCACGACTCAGCCATTGTCACAGGTGCGTCCTCCTAGGTTAGGTTTCCAGTGTTGTCGCCCTATTCAGGTAGGTACCGTTTATCCAAGAATCGAACATAGAAGTATGGAGCCTTCTCAGGCCATATTTAATTCACTTTATCCGTGCCCTTCTGTATGCGGTTCCTGAGAATTTCACACAACAACACATTTACCACACTGAAATTTAAGCAATCCAATACATGTCTGTAGCTTTACCTTGTAATAGGCAATATTTCATATGGCAGCCTCTGCCTCAGTTTAACTAACATCATGGCCTTGTTTCTCTCTACAAGAACTTCTATCTCCCAAAATTTCCATGTTTGTGGAAGAAAAATAAATCTCTGGGACTCCCAAGTCACTAAGCCAAAGGGAAAAGTTAATCTGGAACCTGTCTGGGGCAAACCCACCTCCCATTCCATCCCTAAAATGGCAGCTGCTGGCTAAGGTTTTAAAAAGCTGCAGACCTCCTTCAGAATCTGACCACAAGGAAAAGCCTTGTGGACCAAGGACAGACAGAGTCATTTCTCTGCTCATGTAAGTCGAATGCGTATCTCACTGCTACCTTTGCTCTGCTGTCTCACTAAGCCAGAATAAGGCCTACGTGACTATTCCTGTAAATTGTGCATTCAGTTAAAGGCTAATCAGAAACTCAAAAGAGTGAACCATTTGTCTCATACCTACCTATGACCTGGAAGCTCTCTTCCCTCCTCAAGTTGTCCTGCCTTTCTGAACCAAATCGATATACATCTTACATGTATTGATTAATGTCTCATGTCTCCCTAAATTGTATAAACCCAGCTGTGCCCCATCACCTTGGCACGTCCTCACACGTTTGCTTTCTATCTCATAACTTCAATTATCTGGAATATTAAAGAAAATTTGCCAAACAGCACATTGTCTTGTTTAATATGTTATTATTTTTGTAAAAATAAATATATTTATCTGATTCATACGTAATTTACATTCATTACCAAGCTGAGTAACAAACTTATTAATGACTCAAAGTAATAAAAAATTCAAGTATCAATTATCAACTTAATAGAAAAATCAAATTATGCTACATTTGTTTGCTGAAATGCTGAA
This sequence comes from Aotus nancymaae, assembly GCF_030222135.1. NCBI lineage: Eukaryota > Metazoa > Chordata > Mammalia > Primates > Aotidae > Aotus > Aotus nancymaae. The sequence goes on along the minus strand of NW_026988422.1, from coordinate 89,028,736 downwards.
CATTATTTGTAAGAAACGAACACAACCACGAAAAAGGTTTAGTTCTCACAATTTCTATTGAAAAAAAATAAGCCAAATAGATAATCATATATACTACATTAATTTATTCTTATAAATTCTAGAAAATAAAACCTAGGCTAAAGCAATATTAGAAACGGTAGAAAAAGGGAAGAAGAAGAATATATATAATGTAGCATAATTTGATTTTTCTATTAAGTTGATAATTGCTCACTTGTTACCTTCTTGAAAGTAGAGATTTTTTTTCAACATTTACTAGTGCAGGTTAAACACGTGAATTTTATTATCTGTCAATTAAAACTTATAAAATTTATTACAAGTAAACAGCCGAAATTTTAGACAGGAAAGGAATGATAGGAAGGAACGAATAAACATGTTAAATGTCAGGTATACCTCAACATTTATCTGCCTGAACTTTGTCTCTGTATTTTTCGGTAAATGCAGCAAAATCACACAGGTTCTCAGGGCAGGAAGTGAATTCTCCAAACCACGCTAGGCCCGTTTAGCTCTGTCCTAGAGTTGATTAAGAGCTATTGAGGCCAGCTGTGAGGAGCACAGTCCCGGATACTGGGACCCACTCATGGCAGATATGAGCCCCTAGACACACACACAGCCCCTCCGTGTGTGGGTTCACTTTTACATCCGTAAATGAAGAAACCACTGGCTCCTAAATAACGTAATATATACACATGGGTAAACATAATTAAAAATGTGATAGTCGTTAAATGTTTATCACAGAACGATTTCACAATGAGACAGCACGTTTTCCCAAATACAATCATTGTCATCTGAAACCCCCAGGACGCTCTCATCTGCTCTGGGCCCTGCCTTCTCCTCAGGGGTCCAGCCCCAGAGCTTGCTATATAGGAGCAGACATGCAAATAGGGCCCTCCCTCTCCTGATGAAAACCTGCAGCTCTGGGAGAGGAGCCCCAGCCTTGGGATTCCCAGGTGTTTCTATTCACTGATCAGCACTGAACACAGAGGACTCACCATGGAGTTGGGGCTGAGCTGGGTTTTCCTTGTTGCTATTATAAGAGGTGATTAATGGAGAAATAGAGATATTGAGTGTGAGTGAACATGAGTGAGGGGAACAGTGGATGTGTGTGGCAGTTTCTAACCTTGGTGTCTCTGTGTTTGCAGGTGTCCAGTGTGAGGTGCAGCTGGTGGAGTCTGGGGGAGGCTTGGTGCAGCCTGAGGGGTCCCTGAGACTCTCCTGTGCGGCCTCCGGATTCACCTTCGGTAACTACTGGATGTACTGGGTCCGCCAGGCTCCCGGGAAGGGACTGGAGTGGGTCTCAGCCATTAGATATGATGGGGGTAGCATATACTACGCAGACTCCGTCAAGGGCAGATTCACCATCTCCAGAGACAACGCCAAGAACACACTATATCTGCAAATGAACAGTCTGAGAGCCGAGGACACAGCTGTCTATTACTGTGCAAAAGACACACAGTGAGGAGAAGAGTGTGTGAAGCCAATACACAAACCTCCCTGCAGGAACGCTGGTGGGAAATGAGCTGCAGGGGGCGCTCAGGAGCCACTGATCAGAATCAACCCCAGAGGCAGGTGCAGATGGCGGCTGACGTCCTGTCAGGATGTGGGACTTTGTCTTTTTACAGTTTCTTTAGTGAACTTCTCTAAGTTCAGAATTCTGTGCTTACCAGTGTCATCTCTGCATATTTTTAAAATTATCATTTTAATATGAGAAGCTGTTCTCAGATGCACAAAATGCAGATTGATGCTTTCAGAGATGAAAAGTCCTCCACCAGAGTCACCACGATCAGAGTCCTGAGGTAGCTCAGGGCTTCCTGGTGAGTCTTCTCCAATCAGAGTCAGGACAGGAACAGAAAGATTCTCTGACTAGAACAGTCTTTAGGGATTCTGATTACAGCCAGGAGAGAGCCCTGGCCAGGGTCGGTGTCATGTAGAACCTCACAGATTTCAGCTCTGATCCTTCTCCTGACACTGAAGTATGACAGTCACCATCAGCACTGATCTGGTGACGCTTTCGTCTGCCATCTGTGTTTTTCCTTTTTCTTTTTAGTTGTTCTTCTTCCTTTTTCACTGGCTTTTTCTGCTCCCTGCAAAGTAAAATGTGGTTTCTATGGTCTAAATTCCAGGGCTCAAGCTCTATTTCCTGGAGCTCAGGTGAGTCTCCGGCTGGGGCTCCTGCAGCCACGTGTGGGAGACTGACAAGACTTTCGTCACTCCCATTGCTCCGGACCCTACTCTGTGTTGTGTTTAGACTCATCTGGGAATCCACATGGCCGGTGGGAACTGCAGGGGATAAGCTTGCTTGGTCAACATGAGATGTGGATGTGGAATTGATCCCGTGCTGGGCAAACTGTCACTGAGTCACCTTCTTCAGCAGTAGCGTTATGAAGTGGGTGTCAATGTTGTCAGAATCAAAATGGAGCCGCCGGTGAATGAAGCTGCAGAAGGCCACGAGGGAGGGTTCTCACGCTCACCCCTGATAATAAGAACCTTCATAAATAGACTGCAGAACCGCAACCTTGCACGAAGGCCACGACAACTATAAATTAATTTCTTCTCCAAGTACATCTGCCCAGCAACGGCCTGTCCAACCTTACACTGACGTCACCCTTGTTGTTCATCCTTCTAGCCCAGGATAATGGTCTCAAGACTGTTCATGTCACCTTCCTCATTTTTCTTTCAAAGCCCTGGTCCTGAATGCACCATGCATATTCCATTGTGATGGCCATCCGCAAATAAACATTATTTTTTTTGTCTTTTTTTCTGTCTGTTTTTCAGCTTTGACACACTACTGATGGACGTGCCACTTTTCTGTGAGACGTGGGGGATGACAGTTTGAGGGGATGGCAAGGGAAGCACAATGTCCATGAGACAAGTCATCAGGAAGTGCAGGCTGGACATCGCAGAGACAGCTGAAGTGACAATCACCATGGAATGTCACCTGCTCCAGTTCTGCTCTGATGGAATCAGGCCCACCCAGGTTATCAATGACAATCTTCCCAACCTAGAGCCAGCTGATGACACTTTTAATAACATTATAAAGTATATTTAAAACACCCCCTAGGTTAGTGTTGGATTGACTAACTACAAAGTACAGCCTGGCCTAAATGTAACCTAAAATGTATACCTGCCCAGGGAGAGGAGCTTTAACATGAGATCTATGTTCTTACAATTTTGTCAGGTGTAAAACTGAACATTTTACGATTAGGCTATGATCATTTTGCTAGCGAGTTTTAAAATGTATATGTATAGTTTGGATATTCACACCTTTTCAGATGCGTGGCTTACAACTGTATTCTCCCTTCTGTAGGCTGGAATTTTTCCCGTGCTTTCAGGATCTTTCTATAATGATGTTGTCCCACTTGTTCAATTCTGCTTTTGTTGTCTGTGCTTTAATGTAAAATCTAGAAAATCATTTCTACTTTTTTTGATTTGCTGGAGAGAAAATTTTACAATTGCAGGCCATACGTTTAACACTTTAACTCATTTAGAATTGATTTTTGTATTAATTGTAACCCAAAATTCTCAATTATTTCCATGTGTACATCCAGCTTTTCTAATACCCTCTTTGGGAGAAACTGTGACTTAGCCATTATATATTCTTGGTTTTCACCTTGGAAATTAATTTTCCATTAATATATCAGCTATTTCTGACCTCTCTACATATATTTATGCCAATAACATCTTGTTTTTATTACTCAATTTTGTAATTAATTTTGAAATTTAGAAGTATTGTTGCCTTGTTACAAATATTGGAACAAAATATTTTAATCTTTCACCAGTAAGTGGGTTAATAGCTATGGTTTTTCATAATGACTTTTATTACTTACAGGTTATTTTCTTGTATGACTACTTTGTACAGAGTTTTTATCATGAAACTTTGCATTTTAAAATGTAATTTTTTGCATCTGGTGAGAAGTTAATGGAATTTTTTCTTTTATTCTCTTAATTTGGCCTACCAAATTTATTGATTTGAGGACATTGAATTATTGCTGCATCTCAAAAGTAAATTTGAATTGGTAATGGTGTGTGATTCTTTTAAAATCTTGTGGAAGATAGTTGATTATTATTGGGCAGGTGGTTTATGTATATTAGGAATATTGGTCTGTAGCTAATCTTACCAAAGACCTTGTATATATTTCTGTCTCCTCCATAGGAAAATTTGAGATCCTCCCTCCTTTACGGAGCTGCTTCACCATTCTGGACGCTGAGGGACAGACAGAGGGTGTGGCAGGCCATAAACATCAACAGCGCCAGTGTCTTTGAGGATGGAGACACGTGCACCAGCGAAAGCAGGGACCCGCATGGGGCAGAGCCTCCGTGTGTAACCCTAACCATGTGGCCATTTTGCCAGATACCGTACATATAGTATATGTTATATATAATATATGTATTATATATATAAGCTGTATGGTTTCTACAAGTGTCTGTTGGATATCTATATGTAAATATTGCAAGATAAACCTCAGTAGACATCATAACATTAGTCTGAGTATCCGTCTGTGTTGAAGGTGATCACCTTCATACAAGGTGTAACAACTGAGACCAGATGTATCTTTCCACCAGAAATAGCTGGAAACCACAGTGAAATTTCTTTTTTTTTAATTGTACTTTAGGTTCTGGGGTACGTGTGCAGATCACTCAGGCTTGTTGTATAGGTACATTCACAGCAAGGCGGTTTGCTGCCTCCGTCCCCACATCACCTATACCTGACATTTCTCCCCATGTTATCCCTCCCACTATCCCTCCCCAGCCCCCCACAAGAGATGCCGGTGTGTGATGCTCCCCTCCCTGTGTCCATGTGTTCTCATCATTCAACACCCCCATGAGTGAGAACATGTAGTGTTTGATTTTCTGTTCTTGTGTCAGTTTGCTGAGAATGATGGTTTCCAGGTTCATCCATGTCCCTATAAAGGACAAGGACTCATCATTTTTTATGGCTGCATAGTATTCCATGGCATTTATGTGCCACATTTTCCTTGTCCAGTCTATCGTCAATGGGCATTTGGGTTGGTTCCAGGTCTTTGTTATTGCGAACAGTGCTGCAACGAACATTCGTGTGCATGTGTCCTTATAACAGAACAATTTATAATCCTTTGGATATATACCCAGTAATGGGATTGCTGAGTCAAATGGAATTTCTATTTCTAGGTCCTTGAGGAATCGCCACACTGTCTTCCACAATGGTTGAACTAATTTACACTCCCACCAACAGTGTAAAAGTGTTCCTATTTCTCCATATTCTCTCCAGCATCTGTTGTCTCCAGATTTTTTAATGATCACCATTCTAACTGGCGTGAGATGATATCTCAGTGTGGTTTTGATTTGCATTTCTCTAATGACCAGTGATGATGAGCATTTTTTCATATGTTTGTTGGCTTCGTACGTGTCTTCTTTTGAGAAGTGCCTGTTCATATCCTTTGCCCACTTTTGGATGGTTTGTTTGTTTCTTTCACAGTGAAATTTCTTAAACACATTTTAAGCTGTTTGACATCAGGCAACAAAGGCAGTGACCAATGAGAGGAAGAAAATAAACAAAAGGAGCCCTTTGATGAATGCACACTCAGACGCTTCCCTAAGGGAGTCTCCAGGCCAAGGCTTGGGGTAGAACCAGGCAGATTTGGAGTTGAGGAAAGGGAGCTGGAAACCCAGAGAAACCCAGAGAGTCCCAGATGTGTGAAGACCAGAGAATACAGTGGAGGGCAGAACACTGTTCAGAGAGAGCCCCGCAGATGGCAGGAGGGAGACCCACGCTTCATAGAGTGCAGATCAGTGAGTGGGAGACACACCCTACGAGATGGAGCTCTCTTCAAAATCTAAAACTATAAAAAATACACAAAACATTTGCCTAAAAGGTATAAAATATACAGGAAGGTACCATAATAAAGCCAAATAAAGGACAGATTAATTCCACCACGGCAATCGGCTTAAGAGAAAAACACTCAGAATGTGGAGAAGCTTCAAACACAAATATCAACAGTTACCTAATTACCAGGGTGGCGGCATGCAGACCCCTAACCTTTCCATCGGAACAATCACATCTGGTTAAAAAAATGAAAATCTCAACCATTAAAAATCAATGCAAATTATTCTAAGAAAATACAGGAAATAAAAATTATTGATTGATAAAATGTGCTAGTATAGACTGAATTTTTGTTCCTCCCACAATGCCTGTGTTGCAGTTCTGAGCCCAGCGTGATGGCGTTAGGAGGTATAAACGTTTCCGAGGTTACTACAAAATATCTTTATTGGAATTCTTGCATCAGATAATTATTTTATTTTACGATGTTTTGACTTTTTGTAGATGATCATGCTCTACATTTTCTAGGCCTTTCTTGTGGGCAATTGCATGAATCTAATCAACGAGACTCAGTGATTTGAAGCTCATTCCTGCAGTGGCCGCCAGAATTAAAGTGCATTTCTGCTGTAGCCATCAGACGCTCAGATTCCCACAGGGACACCCTGGTTTTGTTTCCTGCTTGGCTTTGGGCCTTATCCTTGTGCTAACCTGAGAGATTCTGTATCTTTCAGCTCCCCCAGGTCATCCCAGAGCCACATGGACCCGGCAATTGTCAGCCTGGCAGGAAGGGTTGCACTGAATGTGACATTCTCTGTCCTTCTGGGGGAGCCAAACCCCGGCAGGCATCACAGTCCTGAGCCAGGGTGTGTCCTTCCGGTGTCCCTGTTTCCCCCGCAGGTGAGATGCTGATCCACGCATCTCACTCCCATTCCTGGGAAGGGTGTCTCTTCACCGATTCCCAGATGTTCCGTCAGCAGCCACCGTGACTTCCCACTGATTTCTTCAGTTTCCTCTTCAGCACCTTTTCCTTTAGCATAAAGCTGTTGTTCCTCAGGGAAGACGGGAGGTGGGTGTGGAACCAGCCTTGGTGCGTTCCTCTCTCCCCTCCTGGTTCTCATCGCCCTCTCCAGGGTCTCTAGAACAGCGGTGCCGGTGGCTTTACCTCCTCGGATAATTTCTCTTGCAATGTAGTGGTGACACAGAGTGTGTCTGGATGCATTTCAGCTGCCGTCGCTATTCTGTTTTCCCAGGCAGAACTGTCCCATTTTGTGATCTTTCCCCAGTACTGAGGAAAAAGACTTCGATAGCAGGAGGATTCCTCAACTGTATACAATCTGGGAATTTAAACAGTAATTTCTCTATCACACTCAAATTTAGACCACCCAATGAACATGTATACCTTAATCTTGTATTGACTTAAATGACATTTGGCAGCCTCGGCCCCAGAGAAGATTACAGTCTGCTCCCGTATTTTTTCCCTCCAAGCCCTCATGGCTCTTCAGATTTCAGATATCTTGTTTGTCCTATAACGTCAAAAATCTGGTGTATTTTAGAAAATGGGTTAATTTGCAGATCACTAAAGTTGGTAGTTGTTGTAGGAATAATAATATATTTGTATAGGATGCCTCCGTCTCCAGGCTGAGTAGCACCTTTAAGTGTAAGACTCAGGAACTGGAAAACATACAAATGTCAAGAAGACATACAGATAAACAGTAATGACATGCTAGTTTGCTGTAATAATATCCATCATTAGGATCAACACACGATGGTCAACATGGTTGTATCACAAGATGAGTGAGAAGCCACACAGATAAAACACATACTATATAATTTCTGTATAGTAAATTTTTGAAAATCAAAACCAAAGTGGTAAATATGAAATGCTGATTCAGAATCTGGGGATGGAAGAAAATAACTGGGAGGGAGGAATTGCAGAGGAAAACAAGGGAACTTTCAAGTGTGGTGCGTTTGTTCATTATCTGGATGGTTCTTGTGGATGCACAGGTGAGAACCAGTGGAATTACGTTTCATTTTGTTTGTTTTTCTTGTTAGACATGCGGCCTCACTCTTTGACCCAGGCTGGCCTACAGTGGTGGGATCACAGTTCAATGTAGCCTCCAACTTCTGATCTCCAACAATCCTCCGGCATCTGCCATCTAAGCAGCTGAAAGTACAGGTGTGTGCCACCGAGCTTGGCTTGTGTACTTATTAAACAGCACACTTTATGCAATATTTAATGTATAGCAATAATGTCTCAAGAAAAGTGTTATCAACAAATGAATGGATAATTTGTTCAGTATGCTTTGATGGAAAAATAGATGTCAACATGATGAAAGTCTGACATGTATGAAAATACAACTGCATAAAATGTGCTTCTCTTTACAGTCATTATGTAAACACAATAGTGCATACACATCACGCCACACTTTCATTACAGGAAGAAAGTTCTGAAAATGTCACTAGGGGTGACCCACCGTGTGCTGGGCTTGGCTCAGGGAGCAATCGGGCCCGGTGGTGAGACTCTGGCCCAGATACGCAGGCTCACCCTGACCAGATGTGAGCTCTGGGAACATTGTACCCGCCATCTGTGCCTCTGCATCTGTAACATGGGAATAACATTGACACTACACAGCATGATAAGACGTTTGGTGCTAAGTTTAAATATATGCAGTTTTCATAGGTCCATTGCGCCTCAATAAAACTATATTTAAATTAAAAATACAAATACAGTTATAGGTTTAAAGACTGTATCACAGAACAAAGCTTTAATAAGAAACTACATTTTCCAAAATTTTATTAATATCTCCAGACTCCCTCAGGACACTGTCACCTGCTCTGGGCCCTGCCCTCTCCTCAGCTGCCCCACCCCAGAACTCGCTATATAGCAGGAGACATGCAAATAGCGCCCTCCCTCTGCTGATGAAAAGCAGCCCGGCCCTGACCCTGCAGCTCTGGGAGAGGAGCCCAGCCCCGGGATTCCCAGGTGTTTCTATTCAGTGATCAGCACTGAACAGAGACGACTCACCATGGAGTCTGGGCTGAGCTGGGTTTTCCTTGTTGCTATTTTAAAAGGTGATTAATGGAGAAATAGAGAGACTGAGTGTGAGTGGACATAAGTGAGAGAAACAGTGGATGTGTGTGGCAGTTTCTAACCTTGGTGTCTCTGTGTTTGCAGGTGTCCAGTGTGAGGTGCAGCTGGTGGAGTCTGGGGGAGGCTTGGCAAAGCCTGGGGGGTCCCTGAGACTCTCCTGTGCGGCCTCTGGATTCACCTTCAGTAGCTATGCCATGAGCTGGGTCCGCCAGGCTCCCGGGAAGGGGCTGGAGTGGGTCTCATACATTAGTAGTCCTAGTGGTAGTACCACATACTACGCAGACTCCGTCAAGGGCCGATTCACCATCTCCAGAGACAACGCCAAGAACTCGCTGTATCTGCAAATGAACAGCCTGAGAGCCGAGGACACGGCCGTGTATTACTGTGCGAGAGACACAGTGAGGGGAAGTCAGTGTGAGCCCAGACACAAACCTCCCGCAGGGGCCCCCGAGACCACCAGGGGGCGCCCGGGATACACAGAGGACAGGGCCGCCCGGGGCAGGTGCAGGGGGAGGTCAAGGGCTGCTCTCCTCAGGGCCTGTGGCCGCCCCTGCATGTTCCCTGGGGAGGGTCTGAGTATTTACAGTTATGTCCCTGCTACTGAGGCTTCTACGTTTGTGAAGTTTATTACTATGGAGGGAGCCATGGCCAAATGCCCCAGGATTCAAGTTTCACAAGCAGCGAAGGGGAAATGGGGAGTTCGATGGGGCTCCCTAACTACCGCGAGGTGCACACTAAGTCCAGCACGGCCCGCAGGCCCCCCCGAGCTACAGGGGCCCATCAGGGATCGGCGTGTGCCCCGAAGCCACGCGCCTTTTCATCCCCGCTGTGCTCAGTCCCTGTCTGTGAGGAGCTCCCAGGACGTGTGTGTTTGGCTCAAACCAGGTGATGGACGTCAGAGAGCTGCAGCTGGCGCCGGGCCATGGGCTCCTAATGTTGGAGGAATGGGAGGAGCATTCTCAGGAACAGGACTCTGTTTATGGATTTTTATCTAGAAACCACGAATTGACTTGCTTCTCTCAGGGGACACAGAGAAGCAGGATGCAGTCGGCAAATAATGACGATCTCTACAATGACCCCAAATGGGTTCTTCCTTATTCTGTGCAGGATCCAATCATCGAGCCGCCGTTCTCACGAGGAATTGTTGCATCTACAGTGAGCCCACGTTTCTCATATTCTTTGGTTTCCGTCCATGTACAGAGATTTAGAGTAGAGTAAGTCTGGACCTTTCCGCACACTAAGCCTCACCTCCCCACAGAAACAGCAGAGTCTTTCACTATTCCTGAGTCTGGGGTAGGGGCTGGGCCTGCGCACTCAGAGCCTGCAGAGACTGCCAAGTCAGTTTTATAGACTCAGGTGTTTTCTCCTTCAGGCGGGGTGACCTCCACTGCCTCTGATTTCTGATGAAAATTAACTGTGATTTCAGAGTTAACACGCTATTAGGGTATCATGCTTCACTTCTATTCTGAAAGTCACCCTCTTCATAGTAAAAGTAAATAGTTCAATGTTCATTCCCCTCAAAGTGGTTTTTTTAAAAAATTTGGTTGCAGGTTTACCATATATGTGCCTTAATTTAATCTCCAAATCTACTGAATTGTCTAGAAATTTCACAAGTTGAACAAAAGTAAATTCTTCATTCTTACCAAAACGTGTGTATGCAGGAATTTCAATGTGTTGTCAAGAACCCGTGCGCACTGACCACTGTGCTTCATGGTCATTTACTGGCCTGGTGAGGCCTCCCAGGCCCCTCCCTCACCTGTGCTGTCTCTGGATTCTCCATCACAACCAGCGCTTCCTGCTGGAGCTGGACCTGCCAGTCCTCAGGCCAGGGAGTGGATCGGGACATAGGTCACGAGGGAGCACAAGTTCTGACCCCTCCTCACGAGCTCAGTCACCGTGTCCAGATCCACGTCCAAAAACCAGATGTTCTTCCCGCTGAGCTCTGTGACCAGCAATGCCACAGCCTGTATTACTGCAAGAGACACACGTAGAAGACGTCAGTGTCACCCCAGACACAAACTTCCCTGGAGAGGGGTCCAGGACCACCAAGGGCACTCGGGCTCCATGAAGACTGGGCCCAAGCTGGAGAATGGGTTTCCTGTCACCCTCACATTTCACCGTTAGATACTCGGCACAATGCCTGTGCTGAGGTACGTGCATAGCACAATTAGAAAATGGAATTTATATAGATGTATAATCATATTTAGTGCAGCAATTTGTTGTTTCCACCTTATGTGACCGTTAAAGATGACATCTCCCACCTTATTCAAGGGCCTTATAAATTATAATACTTTACGTAAGATGTATCTCCTTTTTAGAGTTTCTCTTATTGTCTGCATTCTCTCACACACACACACACACACAGAGTGGTTGGCAGTATATAGGCTAGTTAAGAATATATTACCGTATGATTTAAAAGCAGCAGTATTACAACATTTGTCTTTAATTTTTCATAGAAAATTATATCCAAATGCCATTGATTTTTTATGATACTTTTAAAATTTAATAACTAGTTTTTGTTTTCATCAGTTCCTACCTGTGTACCTTTGTATTTTTTCAGAGTATCAGGTGCTTTCGTAGAATTAAACATGCCAAACTTTGTCTGGTGAGCAGAAAGTAAGAAGCCACTCTCCTGACCCTTCCCCACAGCTGCAGGCCTCTGAAGGCAGAGCGGTGCCGTGACCTCACCGTAGACCACGAGGTCCAGCACGTGAAAGAAACATTACACAGCGGTGACAGTTTCTTACCCGAATATCTGTGTTTGCAGGTGTCCAGTGTGAGTTGCAGCTTACGGAGCCTGGGGGAGAGTTGGTAGAGCTTAGAGGAGTCCCTGGGGCTCTCCTATGCAGCCTCTGGATTCACCTTCCGTAGGTATGAAAGCCACTGGGTTTGCCAGGCTTCAGGGAAGGGGCTGGAGTGGGTCGCAGTCACATGGTGTGGGGAAAATCACCAATACGAAGCAGACTGTGTTAGGGGCAGACTCACCATTTCCAGACACAACCCCAGTTCATGCTGTACATGCAAATGAGCCGCCTGAGGACCAAGAACACGGCAGCGGATAACTGTGCAGGAGACGGCTTGGCTGCAGGGGGCGCTCAGCGCCCAGAGAAGACGGGAGCAGCCCAGGGGCAGGGGCAGGTGGAGTCCTGTCAGGGGTGCTTTCCTGTCAGGGTCTGTGCTTCTTCCGCATCAAAAGCATTCTCCTGGGAGCCTCTCTCTGTATATCGATGGTAGGTTCTCTGCCTACCGCTGATGGCTCTGTACTGGAAAAGCTCATGACTAGAAAAAAACAAACCAAAACATTCTCGGATGCCTGTAAGGCTGTGGCAACTGGGATGTGGGTGCAGAACTGATGACAAAGACATAAAAATGAGAGGAGTCTGACAAAACCGCCTAATTACCTGTGATCCCCTCTAAGTCTGGTAAAGCCACTGATGCCTCCCTGAGCCAACCCCGCCCATCGGGGATCAGTCCCCTGTCCCAGCAGCAGACGCGCCTGCGTGTCCCCACTGTGTGTAGTCACTGCCTGGAGAGCTCCCAGGACACGTGTCTTTGCATTAACCAGGCCATGGGTGTCACTATCAGAGCTGGGCGCCTGGTCTATGGGTTCCCTGATGGTGGAGAAGTGGGAGGTGCAGTCTCAGGGCCAACACACTGTCCACGCATTTTTATATAGAAACTATGACTTTACTGCTTCTCTCAGATGACATAGAGAAGCAAGAAGACAGTCTTCAAACAACTGCAATGTCCACGTTTCTCCTGGGTACATGCATTATGTCTCAATTCTGAGTGTGGATTTAGCAGAGCATTGGCTTTCTCAAAAGAAGCTGCTCAATCCCAGCTGAGGCCACATGCAGAGATCTTGAGTGGAGCAGATTTGCTCCTTTCCACACACTAAGCCTCATCTTCCTCAGAGAAAAAGCAGAGATTTATCCAACTGTGTCTGAGGTGGGAGCTGCTTCTCCACCCCTTAGAGCTTGCAGAGACCCCTGAGGGTCAGTTGTGTCTCCATGTGGGGGAGCTCAGTTAGAACTGTGGGGTTCAGAATTAAGACACTTAGGCTATCATGCCTCAAAAATTACCATCATTATAGATATAAATAAAAATACAACACCAATTGCTGTCATATTTATTATTATTATTGGAGTATACCTTTGGAGAGACAGAATTGTTACCATAAATTTGCATAAATCTAATGTCAGAATCTCCTGAAATGGTGTAGAACACTTGCAAAGTGCATAGAAGCAGATGCTTCTTTTTCCTACTGGCGCATTTTGGTTGTTGATCGTTTGTCCAGAACCTGTGAGCACCGACAACTGTGTGTTTTGTGCCCCTTCTTGGGTTCTGTGACAAGGAATGCCATTAGTACCTGGCAGATTGAGACAGCTTTGAACAACGTCAGAGCAATCATCTGTAATTGCTTCCAAATTTCAGTTTTATCAATTCTAATGCTTTCTCTATTGTTTCAGATCTTGGTTATTAAAGGATTCTCACTTTTTCTCTTAATCTAGCTAAGAATTTGTCTATTTTATTTTTTCAGAAAAAAAAACTCAGATTCGTTGATTTTTCTATAGCCTCATAAAGTCTGTTTTTCACTTCTTTCATTGACTCTAAAGCCTCATAAGCACATTGACTACATGCAGATGGAGAACTTGTTTGTAAATGCCATATTTTTGTTAGACTCAGCTGAGCATGTCAGGAAGCCCCCTGAGGGTTCTGGGGACTGAGGGTGGCTCCCACACTGGACAGGGATGAGAACCTCCGAGCTTTGGGGATGGGAGACAGGCCGGGCAGTGTGAGGGAGGGGGGTGGCCGGCGGGTCCAGCGTTTCTTCCCCTGGCAGCACCACTTATGTCCGTCCTCGCTCTGAGATTCAGTCATTTCTGTCCAGGTGGGAACATCAGCTACCTTCGTCTTTGATAGATGGATGGGAGCCCAAGACAGAGGCTTGTCAGTCACTGTTTCTGTGCCTGCTCCCTTGGGAATGTCCGCATTTCTTATGCTCTGTCCTGGGTCTCTACCCCGACGGCTCCCCGCTCCACGACACCGCCTGTGCCTGTGCATGGCCCCTGCCCACACCCTCCGTGAGACGTCCTCTTGGCTCAGGAAGAGTCCCCTGCCTTGTTTTCCTCCTGTCGCTGGACCACATTCTTGTCCATCCACAGGCTCTCGGCAGCACCTCCCATCCACACTGACCCGACATGGGTCAGACCTTGTCCACCACTTCCTCTCTTGTTTCTTCTGAGCCTTTTATCCCAGCAGCCTGTTTCCATCTCACCTGGACTTGTGTACAGAAAAGGCTTACCGAGCAGCCTGGGGGTGTTCAAACCCTGAACATTCCTGAAAATGTCCTTTCTCAAACCAGGTCCACATTCAGCTCCTGGGAGATGATATCTGCTTTTCTGGCATACTCCTCCTGGTAATATTTCTGAAACCACTTTATTAAGGTAAGGTTTACATCTATGAAGCAATACATTATTTGACATACTTACCTCATTGAGTTTGGAGTAAGTGTATATCTGCAAAGTTATTACCACCATCAAGGTCGTAACCACAGCAATCACTTCCAAAACATTCCTGTATTCCTATTATTATTATTATTAAAAAGTATTTTTTGTGTGTGTATCCTGGGTGCACAGTATCCTAGCTGTTTCCATAATGACTTATGGTGAGTGCCCATCATTGCTGAAGGAGGTCAAGTATGCAGGTGCCACACACATCTGTGAAGGGCCCCGATAAACAGCACTTGGCACCAGCACTCAGGTGAGCTTCCCTGTCAACAATGCCTCCCATGTGCTGTCATTCATCACCGCTGGGAGAACTGGGGACAAGAGACTCCTCAGGGCAAGAACACCTGGGAGCTTGTGCCGGATTCTCAGAACCTTCCTCCTGGAGCCTTTGCTCATTAAAATTTGTATTCCTCTGCTAGAGTAAAGCTGTACCCATGAGAATAATCAGCTTGTACCGATTATGGGTCCTGAGGATGGTCTTGGGACACTCAACACAATTACATCAGAGGTGGAAATTGCTGGAAGATGCTGATGACTGACATGGCTAGAGCATTGTTTATAATATCGAAGGATGAGAAAGGGTGGCATAAAAGACATCCGATGCCCGGATGGCCACCGAATCACATGGCATGAGATGGCGTGTACGCTCCAGTATGTAGCAGGAAGAAAACGTAATCCATGGAAATTTGAAATGATAGACACAGCTCCCTAGGAGGTGATCCCTGAATAAGGAATATGCAATTCATATCTGTGATAGCTAAAATAAAATGAAGCTGCATCCAGCCCTGCACTGTGCCCTGTGAGCCAAGGCTGCAAGACTCCCATTCACCACCGAAAGGTGGTTGCCCATAATAAACACACACAACACACAATAGCCACACAGAAGGTAGCCCAGGGGTTGGGCTGGGCAGGGGAATCCACTTGACGACTAGGACAGGGAGGATAGTGTGGAAAGTGGCATCAACTGTGAAATGACTGGTATCATTAGTTGATATCATCAGATTGTGAACAACATTAGCCGATGGACTGCGAGTGGCTGACGTAGCAGATTCTCTTTGGCTTCGGGTGCTGCAGAAGGGAGGCGCGTGGAGGAGGCTGGATCCAGCCACAAAAGAGCAACAATCAGCTTCACACCTGGAGACTTCCTGTATAGGTCACAGCCCAGAGAAAGGAGATCACTACAGCATTACAATTCAGCTGTAAGAACACGTAATGCTTCCGTGTTCCACACATTACGTTCTCACCAGTTTAGTCAATATGGATTAAATACAAGAGTGTGGTGATGCACAAACTCTATCTGAGGAGGAAAACAGGAGAAAAAATGTTAAGGTAAATAGAGCATTAATGTAAAACTTCGCCACATTGTGTGTGTGTGTGTGTGCGTGTGTAAATGTGTGCAGGTGCGTGTGTGATTTGAACAGCACATTGGGAGTGGGCTTCTAGCCACAGCACTTGCACCTGCAGGTACCCTCAGATGCAATAACAAACTGCAGGACCCTAAAGGAAATAGGAGTCTCCCCCAAACCCCTGAAGAGTTTTTGGACTCACCATGTGTCCAATGATTCAGTGCCTCTTGAGCTCCAGGAAAGGGATCCCTGGAGATGCAGGAGATCTATTCTTGGGGTCTCCCTGCAGAGTTCGCTGGTTTCCTAAGGCCAATTCAGTATTCCAAAAGACGCTGTGAGAAGCATATCGCATCAATAAAGGAGAATTCCGAGCCAGGGCACAGCCGATTTATACTGGGCTAGAGACACTGGTGGGAATATATTCTGATCAGACAGAAACATCCCTGCGGGGTCCGGGCTGGGCTGCAGGGGGCGCTCAGGACACACCCAGCACAGGCTGCTGGCCCAGAGCAGGTGCACAGGAGGCTGGGGAGGGGCTCCTCTCAGGGCCTGGGACTTCCTTTAAACATATCTAAAATAAGTATTTCACAAGGACTGGTGATGTTGTAAAAATATCCGGTTCAATTGTGAGCACTTATCAAACTGGACGTTATAATGAGAACCACTTTTACCATGGGGATTTCAAGCTCAGCTAAATCTCTTAACAGTAATCAGTTGGAGGTCAGGAAGAGATTCTTATAAATAAGAGAAATTTTTGGAGAAACACACTCATTCCCAAAATAACGCATTCGCATATTAAGGTCTAGAAATGGTTCAAGTTGCCCCTGAGACATTCAAATATGGGTTCAAAATGACATGTGTGTCCTGGGGAAGCCTGTTACCCAGTGAGGGAAGCTCTCTTAGCACAGAGTTCAGGGGTGTGTTGGGGACGCATGGCTTCTCACAGGATTACAGCTTGAACCCTCAGCTTCTACAACTGTGTCGTCCATGTGTCATCTATTTGCTCTTTCTCGTACTGGGTCAGGAATTGGGCTATTAAAGAGCATCCTTCATAAATATGCAAATAACTGAGGTGAATATAGAGATCTCTGTGCCTGAGAGCATCACCCAACAACCACACCCCTTCTCAAGAGAAGTCTCTAGAGCACAGCTCCTCACCATGGACTGGACCTGGAGGATCCTCTTCTTGCTGGCAGCAGCAACAGGTTAGGGGTTCCCCAGTCCCTGGGCAGAGGGAGAAACCAGCCCAGTCAGGTGAGACTTCACCCACTCCTGTGTCCTCCCCACAGGTGTCCACTCCCAGGTGCAGCTGGTGCAGTCTGGGGCTGAGGTGAAGCAGCCTGGGGCCTCAGTGAAAGTCTCCTGCAAGGCTTCTGGATACACCTTTACCAGCTACTATATGCACTGGGTGCGACAGGCCCCTGGACAAGGGCTCGAGTGGATGGGATGGATCTACCCTGGTAGTGGTAACACAAACTACGCGCAGAAGTTCCAGGGCAGAGTCACCATCACCAGGGACACGTCCGCGAGCACAGCCTACATGGAGCTGAGCAGCCTGAGACCTGAGGACACGGCCGTGTATTACTGTGCGAGAGACACAGTGTGAAAACCACATCCTGAGAGTGTCAGAAACCCCAGGGAGGGGGCAGTGGCACTGAATTTGAGATTACAGGGATTACAGTGTTTAAGGTTGTTTAGAAAATGGGCTAAGATATTGAGGAACATGAGTAATAGAAACACGCATGCACTGTATATAGGAAATATGTCTTTCAAAGGTGGCTGTATATGCAAGATTCTCAGAATGGTAAAGGCAGCAATCAATCAAGCTGACAGAAAGTTTCCCATGGAGACTTTGTGCAGACATAAGTTTTAAAATCAGATGGATAAATAATTTGGAGCACAATTGCTCGTAACATGACTAAGACTAAATATAATTCCTAAAAACTGGCCAAAATGTATTCCAAAATGTCTCTGCCATGCTTTTTACATAAAACTTATCAAAAAGTAGTTTTAAGACCACAGCAAAATTGAACAGAAGGTGCAGAGAGTCCCCCTGTGCCCCTCTTCATATATGCACAGCCTTGCCCACTATCACCACCCTGCTCCAGAGTCATAAATATGTTAGAATGAATGAACTTACATGGACGGATTGTTTCTTTCCTCTTCTAGCGGTTCCTTGGCATACCAAGCTTAAATTATCTTGAAGTACCACAGGTTCTTGAAGTGGGTTCCTGGGAACTATGCCAGTTATAGGAAAAGTGGGTGGGGCTATTCCTATTAGGACTCCTCCTTAGAGGATTCATAAAATGTTTATTTCCTATAGATTCTGTAATTTCTGTCCCTTCTCAGAGGTTAAGGTCCCAAAGTGCTTAGAGGTAGATCCATGTCTGTGGAAACTTCTGGTGAATCCCATCAGGAATGTCCTTCGATGAGAAGTGGAGACCTTGGCCATGAGGCACATCATGTATGATTCTCTATAGTTCCATTAGATTCACTGTAAGCTTTGTGGGTGTTTCTGGATGACACCCATTGTACAGAAAATGAAAACGCATGCGTGAGATTCAAGCAGAAGCAATAGCCTCCATTTACAAAGTGGAAGGAAAATAGAAGAAACCCTCTCGTGGGCGGGCACTGGTCCCCCTTGCTGGCTGCACATTACCCAGAGTCATGAGTCCGATTGGTCTTCGAGGGTGAGAGCCCCACTGGGGTCACTGGCTGTGGAAATGACTCGTCCTCCAGCTGAGCGAGCCCACCTGCTTGCTTGTTGGTGTCAACCCCATGGTGGGTACAGTCTGCAAGATGATGAGATGCACACACACCTTCTATCAATCTTCAATTACTGCACACTCAAAAACAAACCGTATTCCAGAAAGGGACAGGTGTCTGCAGGGATAAACAGAACTTGAGTGCTTTTTAAATAGGGAAGGCACTGCCAAATGCCATGTCTCAGGAAGGTTAACTCAGAAATGTTGACCAAGTGACTGAAGGGCAGTGGTGGGTGAGGTGGTGTGGTGGCTTCAGGGCTGCTCATGAGGAGGGCCACTTCCCCATGCAGGCTTTTCTTCCAGGAACTGCACCAGGAACTCACAAAAGATTAGGGAGAATTCTGAAGACATTCTGTGGTGCTGCCTAGATTTTATTTTTGTCTAGAGTCTCATGTTCTATTCGTTTATTATTTAAGACAGATGTATATAGTAGTAATGATAAATTTGAAAATGTGCCTATAATTTATGGAGGTAAGGTTAATTATAAATTTGAATAATGTGCATGCGATTTATAATGTACTAATACGTAACAGCACAGTACACAAAAATGGAGCGCTGTACAGAAGCAGAGCTGTGCGCTCCACTGAAGCTAAGGTAATCATAATTTAAAATACTTTGCTGTAAATTTGAGTCACCAGCTGTAATGTCCAGGTTAGCCACACAAAACATAAGTAAAAGTAAAAAACAGAACAAAACAACAACAACAACACTCGTCAGCAGGGCAGCCGACTAAAGGTGCCGGACATTTTTCAACCCCTTATGAAATAACCACGAAAATGAATAAACAGCTAAGACTAGACTGGAGAGTTGAAGGGAGAGACCAAGAGGCAGCAGGGGAGAGGAGAGGTCCCTGTGGTTATTAGAAGCCCAGTAGGGCTGTGTGAAGGCGCCCTGTCTCTGCAGCTTCCTGCTTGAAGGCTCACATTGACCCAGAATCATGTGGGATTATCCCTGGTCAGAAAAGTTAAGTAGAAGAACCTTTCTTGGGGGTTTGGATTGCCCCACTGTAATCACACATATTAACAATTCTTTTTTTATTTTATTTTTATTTTTTAAAATATATTTTATTGCATTTTAGGTTTTGGGGTACATGTGAAGAACATGCAAGATTGTTGCGTAGGTACATACATGGCAATGTGGTTTCTGCCTTCCTCCCCATCACCTGTATCTCGCATTTCTCCCCATGTTATCCCTCCCCAACTCCCCACCCCCTGCTGTCCCTCCCCTAGTTCCCCCCACAGACCCCAGTGTGTGATGCTCCCCTCCCTGTGTCCATGTGTTCTCATTGTTCAATTCTTACTACAAAATAATTCCACAGTGCTTGCAAACCCTGAGCTCAATTTGGAGAGCTGGAAGGAATTCATGCAGCTGTATTGCCCCAGATTAGGAGCAAACTCTGTACTCCCTGCCCATCACTCATCCCTTTAGCCAAGCTGCTACAGCCTGGCACCACCTTGAGACCAGAGACAATTCTGGAGGGTGTCTTTCTTTTGGGCCAGTAGTCATTCCTGTTTCCACACGGGGCCTCTGTTTCCATTCCATCAAACACAAGTGGCTGATGCCACAATATTGGCTGCGCAAAGCCTCGACCCAAGATCACCTTTGACTCTGGTGTTGCCCAGCAGAAAACCAACCTGTGAACAGACCAATAAGTCACAACATTGAAGCTGTACTAAAGGGTCTCCCAGAAAAGAAAAAAACCCAGGACTCAATGGTTTCATTGCTGTTATGAAAAACATTTAAAGTAGAAATAGTACCTATCCTCCTCAAAATATTTTTTAAAAAGAGGAGGGAGTACTTTAAACTTGCATGAGGCCAGTATTACCCTGATATGAAAACCAGACAAAGACATTAATAAAGAACTCCAGGTCAATAGCTCTGATCACTACAGATGCAAAAATACTCAAGGATATCTTAGCAAACAGAATTCAACAGCACATTAAAAACATTCCTTC
Organism: Aotus nancymaae; assembly: GCF_030222135.1. Classification (NCBI taxonomy): domain Eukaryota; kingdom Metazoa; phylum Chordata; class Mammalia; order Primates; family Aotidae; genus Aotus; species Aotus nancymaae. Next base: position 89,008,254 of record NW_026988422.1, on the reverse strand, counting down.
GTCATGACCAAGTGCAGTTTGTCCCAGTGATGCAAGGATGGTCCAGCATATGCAAATCAGTCACTGTGACACGTCACATCAACAGACAGAAGGACAAGAGACATAAGATCAGGCCTCACCTTGTCCTCCTCATACCAAGTCTCCCACAGCTGGTCCTCTTGGCCAGTCCTGCTGTGCTTGGTGTCCCCTGATTCTTCTCCGAGATCCAGAAACACTGGGCTTCTACTTACCTGCAGTCTCTCTGCCCTTGGACATGGAGATCCTGTAACCTCAGAAGAGGATGCCTCATCATGGTTCCCATGGCCCATGCAAACAATTCCTACGACACGCTCATGTGTTTCCCTGTAGGAAATTGAAAGGAGATTTGGAGACTGGTGTGTGTGTGTGTGTGTGTGTGTGTGTGTGTGTGTGTGTGTGTGTCTGTGTTTCCACAGTGGTACAGAAGTTGTCCTCAGGCATGCTAAGATGTTGTTATAAATTTGAAATACCAATTGTTAATGTCCAGGTTAGCTTTAAAAATTTAAGTAAAAAAAAAATCAGCAGGACATAGGTGCTATCGTCTCTCAAGACTACTGTTGGTCTCCAGGAATAGAAGTCTACAAAAGGATAAGATGATGAACAAAGAAGCAAAGCCTGGGGAGTAGCAGGGAGGGGACGAGCAGGGGTAACTCAACCAAGAAGGGAAGACCACAGAGGGTGAGAATTCTGTGCTCAGCAGAGAGGAGAACTCACGCAGCATTTTCCCCCAATCCTCCCTCCCGAAGGACAACTGCCAGGAAAGTTCACAATGGAGTGAATCCAGCTCGGAACCAAAAAGAATCAGGGGGAGCTTAAGCTGTAGGTCCTGGGCACAAGATGTTTCCCCAGTTCCTACCCATTTCCTTCCTTCTCTGTCCCGCAAACCTGCTTGTTTCTGTCACCTGCCTTCCTGCCCTGGGGGTGGGAATGGATGCCTTGACACTCGGCAGAGGGATGCTCTTTCAGAGGAGGAATGGGTTTGTGTCCTCTGATGCCTGAGCAGGACACTCACCCCTGGGAAGAGGTTCTGAGACAGAGGGTCACCTTGGATTCTTCCCCTTACCTGTGCGGGGCTCCTGGCACATTTAGGATGATTTATTAATAAATAATATTGTCTTAGAAAAACAGAGAGATAGAGACATAGAGAAAAAGAGAGTCAGAGAATATGAATCTCATAAGAGGAAAATCCGCTGAATGTCAGTGTTGGGTTTCAGTCACAGACACATCTGTATGAACGAGAAACCACGAAGTCAAGCGAAGAGTGGAGAACATGCTCTAACCAGAATCAGCACAGTCTCAGAGGCACCCGTCGCCCCGTCACACAGGTGAGAAATGTTTCAAAGCAGTGAAGTGTGAGTGCACAGTAAGTGATGCAGTTATCACGTCCCGTGAACTTCCATTAATAAGACGAGGACTTCTATACATCACTCACGCACAGATACACAAGATGTGGATGTCTAGAGAAAAATGATCTGTTGAGAAAACTTCCTCAGGTTGCACAGATCTGTTCAAGCTGGAGATCCCATAGGAGAATGTCTTTGAGCGAATACTGGTCTATTAATCAAACAGGTCAAAATTTCCTTTGTTGGAGAATCCTTCCAATTATGTAAATTTATTGATTTTTTTTCATTTGAGTTGTGAAACATAAACGCAAGCATTTGACTGCTGTGTTGATAAAACTTCTGATAACGTTTCTTCCAGTGATTTGAGAATAGCTTTCCAGTCCTTTTACTCCAGGAAATGAATTTTCACAAGGTCTCAGGACACCATGTTTCAGGTGCTTTAGTTAAAGAGACTGAATTCCTTGGGGCAGGCAGCTTTCTTCCACCGATGAGCTCACTTCTGCAAACCATTCAGTTTGTGGCTCTATTGCCAAGTGTCATGAAGCTGTTACACTCCAGTGCGCTGAAAATAACACGGGCTCTTTCCTTAGACGACCACATATGTCCTCACACTTACTCTTTCCTCCGAAAACAGACATTTCCTCATGTGGACTCTTGTCTCAGACAAGCAAGCATGTCTCCCTGTGAACTCTTCTCTCAGATAAGTACACGTGTTTCCACACTGACTGTTTCCTTACACAGGCACATATATCCAATGTTGAAATGTTTTGTGGCAAAATGATCTCAGGATAATGATCATTATAACCCTCCTCCCTGGCAAGGTGTGGATCTGTATGTTTTTCATGGTAGCCTAACTTTGCCTTATTGTCAAGAACTGTAGTTTGCAGCTCTGAATGCACCAATTAGAGACAGGTGTCCATTTTCTCTGGAAACGTATTTCTTATGTTCTTACTGGACTTATTTGTTGATAATGTTTGTTACCGTGAAGATACCCAAACACTGTCCACATTAGAGAACAAGAAATAGTAATGGGCAGATTACCCCTGTGCATCCAGACCCAGGAATCCTTTGACCCTGCCCTCCCTGAAATGGAGACACACAGGATGGACGAGCAATGCTGAGTGGTGCCCCATGACCACAAAAAGAAAGACATGGAAAAGTGTCCCCTCCCCTCTTGATGAAAGGCGGCTCATCCCTGTTCCTCCAGGCCCTGGTGAGGAGCGACTCCATGTCTGTGCCCTTCCCCAGTGTCCACACCGTGGGGTCTGCACTGATCTGGATTCCCTTCTCATCACCCTCAGTATTGGGGATCCTTGTGGATCAGGTCCAGCTGTGGCTGCTCCACACGGGGCTGTTCTCAGTCTGTTCTCTCTGTGTTTGCTGAAGTCCTGTGTGAAGTTAACCGGTGGAGTCTGAGGGGGAGAAACTGTGCAGCCAAACGGTTCACTGAGCCTCTCCTGCAAAGCCTCTGGATTCACCTTCACTGATTGCAGCACAAGCTGGTCCAGCACTTCCGTCGGTGTGGGTGGCAACAGGGAGGAATTCAAGAGGAAGGTCTCAGCGGTGCCCTCCGTGGGTACAGAGAAGCCTCACGGTCCCCAGGGCGCCCTTACGTGCACGGTCTCACTGACATCGTTACTTCTTCTACCACGTTTGCTCTGTGAGTCACAGTGAACGGTGCTTTCTTCATCAATTACCTATTTCGTAAATTACTTTTTGGCGTCTTTTCAAAAGCTGGTAACTTTATCCTGTGTAATATCCCTGTTAAGTCCTAAAAGGCTTTTTTGTTGTCTACTTTATGTGAAATTTACACAACTGCTATAGTTTTCTTTTGGTTGATATTGTCATAATTCATGTTTTCCTGTTTTATCTGTTCTGTTTGTGAATTTGTAGAGTAACATTCCTGTACATAGGTAATGGTTGGATCTTCCTTTTTTAAATAAACTATAAATTTTATTTTTAAACATACTGCTTTTTCTGTTAATTTTTGTTTAAATTAGCATTTCATAATCGTGTTTATTCCTCTATTAACATGTTCTTTAATTCACTTTTTATAAATGTTGTATTGGTTACCATAAGGTTTACAGTAAGAGTTGTATATAATTAGATTTTAATGCAAACACCGTGATGGTCTTGATACGAAGAACAGAGATAGTGTAACTGTGTGCTTTGACTTCCTCCTTCTCACCACTCTGCAATTACAAAGCTAAAAACAGCAATTCATCTTGATTTTCCCGTCTTTTACAATCTTAATTTTGTTGTATAAATCTATGTTTTGAATGCGTATCACATGGCTACTAGCAGAGAAACTTAGTTACAATGTGCACTGAAGCATGAATGTGCTCACAAAAAAATTGTCTCAAGATCTTTTTATTAATGACATAATTATATTTGCCTTTCACTTTTAATGTTGTAACGCCTGTAGAATTCCAGTTTAAGTTTCCTGTGTAATTTATTGGCGGACATGGTCACATATTACATTCTGCCGGGCCTTTATTAACCACATTTCTTGAATTTCACGTTTATGGTTGACACGGGTATTGAAGTTGAAGTCAGCTTCTCTTGCTCACAAAAACTTCAGGTTCCTCTGGTGATACATGCTTTTGTGTTCCTGTTTGGCTTTGGGTCTTCACATTTCATTCTCCCCAGAGAGCACCCGTCTGTTTCTGCTGTGGAGGTGCATCCTGGTGACACCTTTACTTGGTGACTGTTTGTGTGGTGAAGGGGCTTGGACTCAGGGGGACATTCTCCAGCCTTCTGCCTGAGCCTCCTTCTTAGTTATGGGTGGTGAGACTGGCTCTGAAGCACGGCCTTCCAAGCGTTCCTGTTCCTTCCCTTCCCCGAGTGTCAGAGTGTCTCTTCCCAGCCACAGAGGTTTCTCATCAGTGTCCACAGCTTCTGACTCACTGTCCTTACCCCACAGATTCAGGATTTCATTCCTCAGGAAAGAGATGGGAGGTGTTTCTGGGTAGAGTTTCCTTGGTGTCCTGTTTTTCCTTGTGTTCTAGTTGATTCTACCAGTGCCCACAGGACACAAGATTTAATAAATGTCTCTCATATATAGCGAAGGGGGACTCAGCATTGAAGTGAGCTGCTGTTCTTCCTCCCCAGTCAACACCACAGGATGGCAGGTGGGTGAGTTGTCTGGGCATTTTCCCCAGTTCTGTAAGAAAAGCCTGAAAGTGCCAGGAGTTTCACACTCTAACATCATTAGCACACATGTCCTCGAGCAACTTATTCAAATTTCTAGGTTAGCTTTCTCCTATCTTTAATACCATGCCATGATGGCACCTGCCCCAGGTACTCTAATAAATGGGCCCTAGTTCTCTCTGCAGTCTCCTATTTTCTCAGATTTCAAGGGTTTTTTCTCTGTGACATCAACTCAGATACACTAAAAAGTTTAATTTTTGTAATTGTTCACGTTTTTTGTTAATGAGGTCAAAATCAACATAATTCTCTCAATTTTTACATTCTCATGTTTAGTGTCTGCTCGCTAAGTAAAATTCAGAAACTAAGATAGCAAATCAAATACCCATTTTGTTAAATTGTTAAAAAATTTGAAATACATTCATGTTCTGAAATAAAATGAACCATTGAAATCAAGGCACGCCTCATTCACATAAGAACACGGGGGCATTATCTAATAATTGCGCTGAGCGAAGGAAGCTAAATAATTAACAGTAAATTTTAAGCTATTTCATGTACTTAAATTGTAGAAGATGCAAGTATTCAAAATTAACGTGGAGAAGATCCAAGTTTTTCCGAGAATAGGGTGGTGTTACTAACGGGTGGTGAGATAAAATTACAGAGTAGTGAGAGAAAAAAATTAGATTAATTTAATTGTTGACAATATGATTGAAGTGCTGATTCAACGACTGCACACATATATCAACATTTTCCAAATGCTGCTCTACCAATTTGAATTCATTATTGATTGACTTTTAATAAAGCTGCTACAAAAATGAATCTATTGGCTGAGAAAGAGTGAGAAAGTGATGAATATTGGCACTTGAATAATCATGGACTCCTGAAGACACACACATGTGAACACCGATTGTATATTTCAGATAAACACTAGAAAAGGCAAAATCACATAAAGTAGTTATGACAGGTGGGACATCCTGAAACCTCCCTAGACATGTCCCACACTGCCCTGGAGCAGTGTATCAGGGGAGAAGTTTCTTCCAGTAATTGGAGACACCGGCACGGATGGGACTAACTCTGTCCAGATGTGTGATATTGGACACATTGCACAACTGCACTGTTCTGTGTATAATTTATCTTCTCTAAACATGTAACATTGACACATGAATTAAAGATATTAGGCAAATACGTAATAGTAAAATAAGATGATGACTGCTGAATGATTATCAACACATAATCACATAAACTGAAGTTATATTTTCCCAAGAGATAGGATTACCGCCAATGTTTTCCAGGATACTTTCATTCGCTCTGGGCACTGCCCTCTCCTCAGCTGTCCCACCCCAGAGCTTACTTTGTAGCAGGAGACATGCAAATAGGGCCCTCCCTCTGCTGATAAAAACCAGCCCAGCTCTGACCCTGCAGCTCTGGGAAAGGAGCCCAGCCCCAGAATTCTCAGGTGTTTTTATTTGGCGATCAGCACCGAACACAGAGGATTCACCATGGAGTTTGGGCTGAGCTGGGTTTTCCTTGTTGCTATTATAAAAGGTGATTTATGGAGAACTACAGATTTTGAGTATGAGTGGACATGATTGAGAGAAACAGTGGATGTGTGTGGCAGTTAATGACCAGGGTGTCTCTGTGTTTGCAGGTGTCCAGTGTGAGGTGCAGCTGGTGGAGTCTGGGGGAGGCTTGGCAAAGCCTGGGGGGTCCCTGAGACTCTCCTGTGCGGCCTCCGGATTCACCTTCAGTAACTACTGGATGACCTGGGTCCGCCAGGCTCCAGGGAAGGGGTTGGAGTGGGTTGGAGAAATTAATCCTGATGGGGGTAGAACAAACTACGCAGACTCCGTGAAGGGCCGATTCACCATCTCCAGAGACAACTCCAAGAACACGCTTTATCTGCAAATGAACAGCCTTAAAACCGAGGACACGGCCGTCTATTACTGTACTAGAGACACAGTGAGGGGAAGTCAGTGTGAGCCCAGACACAAACCTCCCTGCAGGGGGGCATGGGGCCACCAGGGGGCGCTCGGGACCCACTGAGGACAGGACAGCTTCCAGGAGCATGTGCAGCGGGGAGGTTTCCTGTCTCAGCTGCAGAAGGCCGGCTTGTTTTTGCAGGACTATGGAGTCTTAGGAGGTTGTAATATTTTAATATACTTATTTATCATAATTTTTAATTGAGATATTTGTGTTTTAGTAATTTTTAAATTTATAGGTGGGGCATTTAAAATATATATATATACCTTCAAGAAATAATTTTTCCTAATAATTTGCACTTATTCTTCTAGAGTTTTATTAACGACTGTTGGTATCAGCAACTACATAGCTATGGGGACATAAATTTACATCAATAGACATATGTGTAAATACACAAACTTATGAATACATCTGTGGTCTTTAATATGTAATGTTATTATAAAATAATTATGAAATATGTCCCAAAGAATGAAACTTAATGATTAACAAAATTTAAATTATAGTAATCCATAACTGATTTCAGCCATTCTCTATAGTTTACATAAATTGATGTCTATTTGTAAGTTTAAGCTTAGTCTACTGGTTATGTTAAAATACCCAAGAACAAATTTCAAATATTCTTGTCTCACACTCACACACACACACACACACACGAATAAGGATTGGAGGTGATATGTACATCAATTAGTTCGATTCAATATTCCATATTGCATTCATAAATCATAACATAGCTTTGTACGCTATATATACAACCAAAATTTCTCAATTTTCAATGAAATTTTAACCACATATTTTAAAATCCATCCTAGGTCATGAATTTTTCTCCCTGTCCAGGTGTGATTAGATTGTCCTGAGAAACTCATTCAACCCCTGCCTCCTGAAGGCTTCAGCAAGTAGCTCCTACATGGGCAGAAGCAGGCAAATTGTGTGTGTCCCTAGGACTTGAAGCTTCTCTCTCTTTGAACTAGATAAACACAGAAACACTTAATTTCATTCTTCTTTGCTTCAGTTGTTCAAAACAACATATGTGAGACCCTTCCTGTGCTTCAAGGTTTATTCTCAGGAGTTCGCATGAATTACATGTTTTCCATTTTTTCTCTGAGATGGAATGCTGATGTCTCCTTATTACACATCATCCTTTTCTCTCTTAGAATTATTTTTTCCAGCGCCCACGCCCGGGCAGCCCCACAGACCGGAGCAGTGCTGGAGATGGGAGAACAGCCCAGCTTCACCCGAGCCCGCGCCTTCCAGGTGGACCCCAGCATCAAGAAGAACTGGATCCTGCGAGCGAGCAGCGGTCACCGTTTCCTCCTCCTGTGACGTCACGAGGAAGCGCTAGCGGGCCGTCAGCAGGGACGGAGCCAAGGTGACCATCAGCAGCACAGTCGCACCGAATACGACCTTCCCCAAAACGCCACACAGGTCTGGGCGCGGGGCCGACGGCAGAGCCGACGCGGTGTTTGCTTTGGGGTTTTCCTCTGAGCAGCAGCCGGCAACGTTTGCAGAGAAATTCCAGGAGCTGAGAGAAGCTGCCGAGATGCGCCAAGACAAGGCCCGGGAGAAAACCGAGAGCTGGAGTCACGGTTCCCAGTGATCCGGGCGCGAAGCCCCGTCTCCTGCCGCGGCATCCGGCGTCAAGGGCGGCGATGAAACGGCCTCTCGGCCGCTGCAGCCGACACGCCTCGGAAGCCTGAGAAGGACGCGCTGACATCGCGGGACGCAGAGCGCGGCCTCCGAGCGGAAGCGGGAAGTGACGCAGAGCGCGGCCTCCGAGCGGAAGCGGGAAGTGACGCAGGGCGCGGCCTCCGAGCGGAAGCGGGAAGTGACGCAGAGCGCGGCCTCCGAGCGGAAGCGGGAGCTGCAGCCGCGGCCCCTGAGGAGAGCCACGCCCGGCGGACTCGGTGCTGCAGGAGGCGGCGGCCCGCGTGGAGCCGGGGAAGAGGCCCAGACGCCGACGGGGAGGAGGAGGATGGAGGGGCTGGAGGCGGAGCTCCGAGAACCGGAGAGGAGCTGAGAGGTCTCCGAAAACAAAGTGAAATCCCACCTCAGCTCCTGTCAGAGCGCGGCCGGCCGTGTGTCTGAGACGCTCCAGGCGGCCGAGAGAGACTGAAAATCCGGAAGACGGAGGCCGCTCCCTAGAGACAGACACTGAGGAGAGCAAACGCCCGCAGCGCCACCTGGAGGTGGAGGCCAACAGCCTCCCGGAGCTGCTGGACCGGAAGTTCGATGACCCGCCCGACTTCCGCCCAGGCCTCGCCATCCCCAGCACTGGTAACGAGGGCTGGCGAGGCCTGGGCCCGCCCTTGAGTCCCACACGTGTGTGTGAGGCCAGACAGCACTAGGTCGTTCTCCTGTGTGTGTTCGGTAAATGCAGGTGCAGTTTGTCTTGTTTCCAAACCTGCTGTGCCATCCACTCACTCCCTTCCAGAAGATAAATCTCCCCTGCTTCTCTGGCCTTGTGAGGGTGTGGACAACTGGAAGATTCTGACTCAGGAATCCAGAACTAGGTCTATGCTAAACATTTAGGCAGTCAGGACAGGGATGTTTGTAAGGCTGGCTGCCTCGCCGGGAGCATGGACACACACACCCCCCCTCGCCGGGAGCTCAGACGCTCCCCACTCCCTCACCGGGAGCTCGGACGCACCCCCTTCCCTCGCCGGGAGCTCGGACGCACCCCCTTCCCTCGGGGGGAGCTCGGACGCACCCCCTTCCCTCGGGGGGAGCTCGGACGCACCCCCTTCCCTCGGGGGGAGCTCGGACGCACCCCCTTCCCTCGGGGGGAGCTCGGACACACACACACCCCCCCCCCACCAGGAGCTTGGACGCACCGCCCCTTCACTGGGAGCCCTGAAGAAAGCCCCACCAGGACCTACCCGATACCATTTTGTCCCATCCGGGCCCCACTCCCCGCCATTTTGTTCCATCCAGGCCCCGTTCCCTGCCATTTTGTCCTATCTGGGCCCCACTCTCTGCTTACCATTTTGTCCCATCCGGGCCACACTTCCTGCCATTTTGTTCCATCCAGGCAACTCCCCGCCATTTTGTCCCACTCACCTTGGGCACAATCAATCAAACACCTCCACTCCCTGTAAAACCCCATGTCTAATAGGAGTCTGTGCGACTTCTCCAGCCCCTCCTGTTGGACCACAGAACCTCATCCGGGAGCCTGAATAAAACCCTTCGCATTGGATCTTCTTGTGCTGGCCTCAGTTTCTTTACTTTAAACTTGGCGAGAACAGACCTTACATAGTTTATATCTTTCATAAAGGCTGTTGCAACCATGTGGACTGAAAAAAAAGCGTTTTTTCCCCTCAAGTCGTAGTCTTGCTCTGTTGCCCAGGCTGGAGTGCGATGGTGCAATCTCGGTTCACTGCAATCTCTACCTCCTGGGTTCAGGCAGTTCTCCTGCCTCAGCCTCCCGAGTAGCTCTGATCAATCTAAATATCGATATTCATTAGAGGAGGCCATCAGGCTCCTTTTATCAATTGGCATTCAGAATATTAGAATGTCCACCAGGCGCCTGCCCACAGAGACAACAATATTCCTCTCTGTCAACATTGAGAAGCTTTAAAACAACTGTTCTGTGGAGACTTATCAAGAGTTGGAAAACGAGTTTCTGGTGGATGCATTTTCTGGCCTGGGAATCACCTGCATCCACGATACGGCCTCCTGCCCCCCAATTTTTATGGTTGCAACGATGGTTCTTGTCTTGGTTTTAATTTCTAAGGAGATGATTCTGGTCTGGGAACAGCACACAGTGAGGGTGCCTAGCACAATGCCTGGTACAAAGTAGGTGTTTAATAAATTGTTGTTCAATTTACAAAAAAGAATTACTTTTTCCAAAGCCCCACTCAAAACCAGGGTATTATTACAGGTGTAAAAGTTGGACCAACATTGGAAATACATTCAATTTAGTTCATGTGCTGTCAAATATGCTTTTTTCTTTAAAGTTGTTATCGGTTGTAATATCACACAAAATATTAGTAACTTACACTAATGACATAGGTTAAAATATTTTATAAATAACATAGTGACATTTGATTAAAAAAATACATGTTCCACATGTCTTGACAATTTTTTCCTTCCCTGTGAAATGTATGCTTATTAAGGTTCAGATGTTACCATTATTTTTTTGATTTCTGGGATTTAATTTTAGTAGGCATACCTGAATGCATTTTATTAATTCATGTAATAATGTTCATAGTTTGATTGATGTTTAATATTAATTTTACTATTTGCTGAATTTTAAACTATTCTACATTTTTTTGTTTTTATGAGTTAAAATTCCCGTGTAAGAAAAAATGCGTAAATTTGAAATGTGTCCCTGGAGAGTTTCTGTCAAATGTGAATATCCTTGTTTCCAAAACCTAAGGTAGCCTGAACAACAAGTCCATCCACCCAGCACGGGTCTTTCTCTGTGCCTGCAGTCAACACCTACATTGGGGAAATGTTTTGATTTCTGATACTATAGACCTATGTTTTTTTCTGTTTTGAACTTTATATAAATATAATCAAACACTATAGACCTATTTTGGTAAGGGGCTACTTTGCTATTTTTGAGGTTAATTCATGTTATTTAATATATAAAATTAGATCAACATGTTGTCATTTATTCAATTAATGGACTGATTCTGATATGAAATCTCAATGTTTTCATGTACATATGGAGAGAGAGAGAGAGGAGAGACATTTTACATCTGAGTCAGTCCATTAAGTAAACAAATGACAATATTTTGATTTATTTTCCTGTTAATGGATTTTAAATTTCTTTCCGGTTTATGCGTATTATAAACAAAGCTGTTAGAAATGTCTTAGTGTATGTTTTCCTACGTTGTCTCATTTTTATTGAGAAAATATGAAGTATATATTGCTTTTTTCTAAGAGTAAGTTTGGTTTTTTTAGCTTTTAAGGAATAATTGAAATATTTTAATAATATATGTGTTTAAGGTGCCCCACTTGATATTTTGAGGATGTATTAGTCAATTCTCACAGTGCTATAAAGAAATACCTGAGACTGAGTAATCTGAGGGAAAAAAGGATGTTTAATTGGCTCCCGTTTCTGCAGACTGTAGAAGTGTAGTGGCTTGTCCTTCTGGGGAGATTCAGGAAAGTTAGATTCGTGGCAGAAGACAAAGGGGAGCAGGCACATCACATGGCCAGAGCAGGAACCACAGGAAAGGGGGAGGCGTCTACACACTGTTGGACAATCAGATCTTGTGAGAACTCAAAAACCGTCATGAGAACAGCACCAGGATCTGGTTCCAAACCATCCATGAAATATCCACCCCATGGCCCGGTCATCTCCCACCAGGTCCGACCTTCACAATGAGGATTATGTTGCAACATGGAATTTGGGACAGGACACAGATCCAAATCGTATCAGATACACATTGTGAAAGGCTCATCATGGTCAAGGTAATTTGTATATCCGTCTTCTCTCAGAGCTACCATTTATTTTGAATGCACTGCATGTGCGTGTGTCACATGAGGACACCTAAGATCTACCTTTTTAGCAAAAATCACGTTTACGATACAGTATTAAATACAGGAACATTGCTGTACATTAAGTCTCCAGAGGTCATTCAACCTGCACAACTAAAATTCTGTGCCGTTTGTCCAACGTCACCCTTTTTCCCTCTCCTCACAGGTGCTGGGACCCACTGTTCTCCTCTCTGCTTTAAGAGCATGGACATTTTAGATCCCACATGTAAATGAGATCGTGACGCATTTGTGTTTCTGCATCTGACTTATTCCACTTAGAATCATGTCCTCCAGGCACATCTGTGTTGTTGCAAATGTCAGAATTTCCTTCTTTTCAAAGCCAAATAAAATTCAGCTTTATATTTATGTTACAACCCATCTGTGCTTTTGATGGCGATTTTTCACCTGTAATGTGGAAAGAACATTAATACCACACACCATGTTTTCCCTACATATGTAAAAATAGAAGATGATTGGTGCTAACTTTAAATATATACAGTTTATGCAGATCTATTGAACCACAATACAACTGTCTTAAAATAGAAATTGCAAAATTATAACTTTCATAGGTTTTAAGGGTTTATCACAGAACAAACTTATAATAAGAAACAAATATTACAAATCTCCCCCAGGACACTGTCCCATGCTCTGAGTCCCGCTCTCTCCTCACGCCTCTCACCACAGATCTTGTTATATAGCAGGAGACATGCAAATAGAGCCCTCCCTCTGCTGATGAAAACCAGCCCAGCCCGGACCCTGCAGCTCTGGGAGAGGAGCCCAGCCCTGGGATTTTCAGGTGTTTGCGTTTGGTGATCACGACTGAACACAGAGGCTGAACTCACCATGGAGTTTGTGCTGAGCTGGGTTTTACTTGTTGCTATTTTGAAAGGTAATTCATGGAAAAATAGAAAAATGAGTGTAAATGGACATTACTGAGATAAATAGTAAATATGTGTAACAATTTCTGACAAGGATGTCTTTTTGTTTGCAGGTGTCCAGTGTGAGGTGCAGCTGGTGGAGTCTGGGGGAGGCTTGGCAAAGCCTGGGGGGTCCCTGAGACTCTCCTGTGTAGCCTCTGGATTCACCTTCAGTAGCTATGGCATGGACTGGGTCCGCCAGGCTCCGGGGAAGGGCCTGGAGTGGGTCTCAGCTATTGGTACCGGTGGTAGCACATACTACGCAGACTCCGTGAAGGGCCGATTCACCATCTCCAGAGACAATTCCAAGAACTCGCTGTATCTGCAAATGAACAGCCTGAGAGCCGAGGACACGGCCGTGTATTACTGTGCGACAGACACAGTGAGGGGAAGTCAGTGTGAGCCCAGACACAAACCCCCTGCAGGAACGCTGTAGGGAAATGAGCTGCAGGGGGCGCTCAGGAGCCACTGATCAGAGTCCGCCCCAGAGGCAGGTGCACTTGGAGGCTGATTTCCTGTCAGGATGTGGGACTTCATCTTCTTCTGACAGTTTCTCTAGGGAACCTCTCTAAGTTTAGAATTCTGTGTTTCCTAAAGTCATCTCTACATATTTTTAAAAACATCATTTTAACATGTGGACCTATTTTCACATGCACAAAATACAGATGACACTTACAGAGATGAAAAGTCCTCAACCGTGGTCACCAGCATCCGCGTCCTGAGGAAGTTCTGTGGCTCCTGGTGAGTCTTCTCCAATCAGACCCAGGACAGAAACCTCAGGGAGATTCCCGGACTAGAACAGTCCTTAAGAGGTTAGATCACAGCTGACAGAGAGGCTGGGCCAGGTTCGGTGTTGTGTAGAACCTCACAGGTTTCACGTCTGACTCTTCTCCTGACACTAAAGCCAATCGCATCAGCACTGACCTGGGGCTCCTCTGCTCCCACTCCACGTTCTTCCTTCGGAGTGTTTGTTATTCCTTTTTTATTTCTTTTTCCTGCTTCCTGAAGAAGAAACAGACGGTCTCCGTGGCCTACATTCCAGGCCTCAAGGCATTTTCTTGGAGCGCAGGTGGGGCTCAGGCTGTGGCTCCTGCAGCCACGTGGGAGAGGCTGATGGGGCTCCCTTCTCTCCCCATTTGCTCAGGACCCCACTGTGTGGCGTGTAGACTCATCTGGGAAAGCAATTGGCTGTTAACAGTGAAGGGGATGAACTTATTTGATCAAAATGGGGTGTGGATGTGGAATTAACCCTGTTCTATGCGAACTGTCAGAGTCATCTGCTTCAGAAGTAGTGTTAGAAAGAGCGTGTGAAATGTATCAGAATCAAAATGGAGCCACTTGTGTTAAAACCCCAATGAATGAAGCTGGGGAAGGCCATGAAGGAGGGTCTAACACATATATTCCTGATAATAAGAACAGTCATAAATAGACTCTGCACAGCCACAGCCTTGCACAGAGGCCCCTACAATCTTTTCTATTTTTCTTTTCTTGTCTTTTTTTTTTGAAATGGAGTTTTACCTTGTTGCCCAGGCTGGATTGCAACGGTGCAATCTCAGCTCACCAAAACCTCTACCTCCTGGGTTCAAGCGATTCTCCTGCCTCAGCCCCCGAAGCAGCTGGGATTACAGGCATGCGCCACCACACCCAGCCAATTTTGTAGTTTTAGTAGAGATAGAGGTTTCTCCATGTTGGTCAGGCTGGCCTCGAACTCCTGACCTCAGGTGATACACCTGACTCGGCCTCCCAAAATCCAGGGATTACTGTGCCTGGCCCAGGCCACCATAACCTTAAAAGAATTGCTTCTCCAAATGTATCTACCCAGCAACTGCCTATTAACCTCACACCAATGTCATCCCTGTTATTAACCCTTCTAGCCCAGGATAATTGTCTCAAAACAGCTGAGTAACCCTCCTCATTTTGCCTTCATTCTTTATCTTCCTTTACCAACCCAAATGCACCCACACATATTTCAAATGCAATATCCATTGTTGGATAAATACTGTTGTATTTTAGAGTCTCTGTCTGTTATTCAGAGTTGACAAACTACAGATGAACATGCCACTGTTTTGTGAGGCATAGGGGATGACTATTTTTGCAGATGGCTAGGGATATCCAATGAGCATAAGATCTTCCATCAATCAGTACAGGCTGGAAGTCCCAGAGGGAGGTGAAGCTGCCAAACCACCTGGAATTTCATGTTCTCCAGTTCTGCTCTGATGGAATCAGGCCCAACCATTTTATCAGCAACAAACTACCTAACCCGGAGTCAGCTGATGACTGGTTTAATGTTCACATCATCACTTACATTCATGTTGGATTGGATAACTACAGTTTACCTTGACCACGGGTACCAGAAAACGAACCATTACCCATCGAGAAGAACCTTTCACATGAGATCTATGTTCTTAAATGTTTTAAGGTATAAAGCTGAACACTTTGCAATCAGGCAATTATGATTTTGCTAATGAGCTGTAGAAGCTGCGTTCGTATTTCGGGTATTGACACGTTTTCAGACGCGCGGCTTGTAATTATACTCTCCCATTTTGTATGTTGTGATTTTTTCCATGATTTGCAGAATCCACTCGTTCAGATCTGCTCTTGTTGTCTGTGCCTTCAATGTGAAATATAGGAAAGCTCTGTTAACAGTATTTTTGGGTGAGGGAAATTGTGCAACTGCAGGTTATGCATTTAACTATTTAGCCCATTTAGAGTTGATTTTTGTGTTTATTCTAACCTAAAATTCCTAACTCTTTGCATGTGTAAATCCGGTTTTGCAAACACCCTCTCAGGGAGAGACGTTGGTTTATCCATTGTATATCGTTGGTTCTCACGCTGAAAATCAGATTGCCCTCGGTGTATCAGTTCATTTCTGAGCTCTCAATATATGTTTATGCCTATCCCATCCTGTTTTTATTACTCTACTTTTGTAATTACTTTTGACATCTGGAAGTAAAATGCCTTCGAGTTTATTCTTGCCTTGTTACAGATACTATAGCAAAATATTTTAATTTTACTATTAATTATGATAACAGATATGGCTTTTCATAATGACTTTTATCATGTACAGGTTGTATTCTTTTGTTCCTACTTTTTAGGATTTTTATTATGAAATCTTGATTTTTAAATGTTATTTACTGTGTCTAGTGAGAAGTTAATGGGATTTTTTTTCTTTATTCTCTTAACTAAGCACACGAAATGTATTGACTTGAGGATGTTGAGTCATCTGTGCATCTCAAAAATAAATCTGAGGTTGCTGGAGTGCAGTGGTGCAACCTCAGCTCTCTGCAACCTCCGCCTCCCAGGCTCAAGTGATTCTCCTGCCTGAGCTTCCCAAATAGCTGGGATTACAGGCATGCACCACCACACCCGGCTAATTTTTGTATTTTTAGTAGAGATGAGGTTTAACATGTTGGCCATGCTGGTCTTAAATGCCTGACCTCGGGTGGCTCATCACCTCACCCTCCCAAAGTGCTGGGATTACAGGTGTGACTCACTGCACCCAGTCGGTGTACGATCCTTTTAAAGTCCTCTAGAACTTAGTTGACTATTACTTGGGGGTAGTTTATTTATATATACTGATAATATTTGAAGTTTAACTTTCTTCTTTTGCCATTGTCTGTTACTGGTAATATGGTTATTGTAGCCTTTTAGAGAGAGTTTAGAAGGTTGGAGCCTCACCAATTTTTGAAAACGTTAGAGAATAGTTGCCATGATTATTTTTTTAATTTTGAAATTCCTTTTTTATCTAACATGCAACCTATCATGAAGAATGTTTATTGTGTGCTTGGGATGCACGTTGCACCGCTCTTGGCTGGAAGGTTCTGTAGATGTCTATTAGGTCAGTCTGTCCAATAGCGTTGGTTAAACCCACTGGCTTCCTAAGAATTCTTTGTGGATGAGAAAAGGTCTCCCCTTTTCACTGTTTCCTATTTCTTCCTTCATATCTCTTAAGGTTGATTAATACAGTTATGTTTCTATTTTTACAAGTATGTAAAATAGAAATAAAATAATCATTGCTTAGTAATTTCAATGGGAAAATCACATAATAAGAAATTATGTTTCCCAAATGCTGCCATCAGCACTACACTCCTCCAGGACTCTCACGTCTGCTCCGGGCTTTGCTCTCTCCTCAAAGGCCCACCTCAGAGTTTGCCACAGCGGAGGAGGCACAAATAGGACCCTCCCCTCCTGATGAAAACCAGCCCAGCCCTGGCCCTACGGCTCTGGAGAAGAGCCCCAGTCCAGCATTACCAGGAATTTCGATTTGATAATCAGCTCTGAACACAGATGGCTCACCATAGAGTTACGGCTGAGCTGGGTTTTTCTTGTTGCTATTTTAAAAGGCAAATAATGGAGAACTAGAGCTATTGAGTGTGAGTGGATATGAGTGAAAAACACATGATTATATGCAACAGTTTCTTACCAAAATGCCTCTATGTTTGTAGGTGTCCAGGGTGAGGTGCAGGCGGTGCAGTCTGGGGAAGAGGCAAGAGGCAGAAAAGTGCGTAGGAGGCCGGGTGACGCTGTGGACAGTATCAGCCCACTAGGCCCATCCAAGAAGCTGGATGTGAGCGGCTCCAGGACTGAATAATTTGACAGCTCACGTGCCCAGGCAGTTTCAAGTCTCAATTTTCCACACTGATATATCCAGAAAGTCAGCTTCGCTTCCCAGGTGACTCCCGTCATGCAGTGAATGGTGACAACATTCCCAGGGGTCACACACACGTATTAAATGTTGGCTGGAAGTGGGGAAGAGACACTTTTGCAACTCTCCTCTGAAGGACTAGGAACACTTCAACAGACCATCTCCCTGTCCTCATGACTAGAACTGCACCACATGCCCACAAAGACGCTCATCCCTTATGGGGATAAAAAGACTCCATTGATGAGGCTGAGTGTTTTATTATATAAAAGTACTAAAGACTGGCACAAAATTTTCATAACTAATTGAAGTCTGTTATTCTACGTCCACCAGAGACTACAGATCTTCTAATGGTATCTCCCTCGTCTTTTCTACTTGACTTTGTCTCTTCACCTTGTTCTGTCCTCCAGACAATCTCAGCTCCCTCAGGTTCACGCAGTTGTTCTATTTACTGACAATTTCTAAATCAGTGCGAGGCATTAGACTAAAGGCTCTGTATTCCTAGGTCCATACTCCTAAGAAGGCATTGTGACCCTGAGTCTGGGCGTGAGCTTGCAACTGTTCCTGACCCTTCTCTAGATGCTGGTCTGTGTGTCCTCATCCCCTTCCCCTGGGGTAGAGTATCCCAGTTTCCCTGAGGTGTTCCCTCCCACAGCTCCAGTATTCTCCCCCTGTGTCATCACCTTCCAGATCTACTGCCCTGCCCTGCAGACTAAGGCTCTGATTCCATAAGAAACACAGGAACTGCTTCCCAGTAAAACTTTGGTGGGGACCTCTGTTCCCATCTCCATTCCTGATGGGTTGCTGCAGTGCCTTTAGGATACGTGTTTTGGTGGCTTTCCCCTGCGGAGTAATTTCTTAGTTCTGTAGTGGGGATAACAGAGTTGGGCTTGGACACATTTCAGAAGTGTGGGCTCTCATATTCTTTCAGACAGACACTTTGGGAAAGGAAGATTTTTGCGACTGTTCCAATTATAAAGAAAATGAATGGTCGATCCCAACATGGCTGAATAAGAGGCAGCTCCAGAAAGCAGCTCCCAGCAAGAGAGGTGCAGAAACCGAGTGGTCTCCACAATTCCAAACGAGTTACTAGGTCCATTTTGTGGGTCTGGTAGGACAGTGGGTATAATAAACATCAAAAGCAATGGGAAGAAAAGCCAAAATAGACAAATGGGATCTAACTAAACTCCAGAGCTTCTGCACAGCAAAGGAAACAATCATTAGAGGGAACCAGCAACCCAACAGAATGGGAAAAAATTTTTGCAATCTACCCATCTGACAAAGGGCTGATATCCAGAATCTACAAAAAACTAAAACAGATTTACAAGAAAACAAACAAACAAGCCCATTCAAAAGTGGGGAAAGGACATGAAGACACTTTACAAAAGAAGACATTTATGCAGCAAAGAAACATGTGAAAAAATGCTCATCATCACTGGTCATTAGAGAAACGCAAATCAAAACCACATTGAGATACCATCTCACGCCAGTTAGAATGGTTATCATTAAAAAATCTGGAGACAACAGATGCTGGAGAGGATGTGGAAAAATAGGAACACTTTTACACTGTTGGTGGGAGTGTAAATTAGTTCAACCATTGTGGAAGACAGTGTGGAGATTCCTCAAGGATCTAGAAATAGAAATACTATTGACCCAGCAATCCCATTACTGGGTATACACCCAGAGGATTATAAATCATAATATTGTAAAGACACACGCATATGTATGTTCGTTGTGACACTTTTTACAATAGCAAAGACTTGGAACCAACCTAAATGCCCATCAATGATAGGCTGAATAAAGAAAACGTGGCACATACACAACATGGAATACTATGCACCCATAAAAAAGGATGAGTTCATGTCGTTTGCAGGGATATGGATGAAGCTTGAAACAATCATTCTCAGCAAACTGACACAAGAACAGAAAACCAAACACTGCATGTTCTCACTCATAGGTGGGTGTTGAACAGTGAGAACACATGGACACAGGGAGGGCTTGGGGGGACTGGGGGTGGGGAAACAGGGGGTGGGGGGATTGGGGAGGGAATAACATTAGGAGAAATACCTAACGTAGATGACGAGGGATGGATGCAGCAATCTACTGTGGTGTGTGTATACTTAGGTAACAATCCTGCACAATCTGCACGTGTACCCCCGAACTTAAAGTATAGAAAAAAGCAAAATAAAAGAAGGTTAGTAGTTGTCTGTGAATATGTCGGAAGAAGGGAAGGAGGAAGGATAAGGAAATGTAGAAGGACAGAAGAAAAGTTGAGGTAATTTAACTTGTCCACCTTCTTGATAACGGTAATAGTTATATCATGATTATCAATTTTATACTTTAAATATGTAAAGTGTGTAATCTGTCAATCAAAGCGTATAAAATTCATAACAACGAAACAAGTCGAGTATTAGACAAGGCGGGAGTGGCAGAAAGACAGATACCAGTATGTTAACTGTCAGAGATCCAGCTGAACCCTAGTGCTCTCCATAGTCTCAGGTAAACAGGAGAATGCAGCAAAATCACATCTATTCTGATCAAGCAGTGGCTTCTGCGACCCTCGCTAGGCATGTCCAGCTCTGTCCTGGAGTTGGCTAAGGGAGGAGTCGGGGCCAGCGGTGAGAAGCACAGGCCCAGACACGAGCACTTGCTCATCCCAGACATGAACTCTGAGATACGTACGGAGCCCGTCCATGTGTGGGCTTCCTTTCACATCTGTAAATAGAGACGTCGACTCCTACGGAACACAATTTTCACACATAGATAAAACTGAAGCAAGGCGATCAGTGCGAAGTTTCCTTCACGGTGCAATTTGACAATAAGCACATTTTCTCAAACCCCAGTGTAGTCACCAGGTTTCCTCAGGACACCCTCACCTGCTCGGGGCCCTGCTTCCTCTTTACGCGTCTCAGCCCACAGCTCGCTATATAGCAGGAGACATGCAAATAGGGCCCTCCCTCTGCTGATGAAAGTCAGCGCAGCCCCGACCCTGCAGCTCTGGGAGAGGAGTCCCAGCCCCAGGATTCCCAGGTGTTTCTGCTCACTGATCAGGACGGCACACACAGCACTCACCATGGAGTCTGGGCTGAGCTGGGTTTTCCTTGTTGCTATTTTAAAAGGTAATTCATGGAGATCTATTGAAATTGAGTGTGAGTGATAAGAGTGAGATAAACCGTGGATATTTGTGGCACTTTCTGACCAGGGTGTGTCTGTGTTTGCAGGTGTCCAGTGTGAGGTGCAGCTGGTGGAGTCTGGGGGAGGCTTGGCAAAGCCTGGGGGGTCCCTGAGACTCTCCTGTGCGGCCTCTGGATTCACCTTCAGTAGCTATGCCATGAGCTGGGTCCGCCAGGCTCCGGGGAAGGGGCTGGAGTGGGTCTCAGCTATCAGTACTGATGGGAGTGGCACAAGCTACGCAGACGCCGTGAAGGGCCGATTCACCATCTCCAGAGACAACGCCAAGAACTCGCTGTATCTGCAAATGAACAGCCTGAGAGCCGAGGACACGGCCGTCTATTACTGTGCGAAAGAAACACAGTGAGGGGAAGTCAGTGTGAGCCCGGACACAAACCTCCCGCAGGGGCCCCCGAGACCACCAGGGGACGTCAGGAGCCCTGTGCACGGGGCTGTCTCCGGGGCAGGTGCAGGGGCTGCTAAGGGCTGGCTTCCTGTCAGCATCTGGGGCTGACTCCATCAAGTTTCCTCAGAGAACCTTTTGGATTTATGATTCTGCACTAACATTTAATGTCTCTGAATGTGAAACCTTTCCCCCTGGTGTTTCTTTATTTTTTTTAACAGGGGGACACATCCTCACCTCCACAGAAGCCAAAGTGTCACCCTGAGTACAGAAATGACCCTCCCCTGGCCACCAGAATCAGAGTCCTGAGGAAGCCCAGGAGAACTCAGACTCAGGGCACACATCTCTGTGGGAATCTCTGACTGGAACAGGCTCTGGGATTCAGATTGGAACCAAGAGGGAGGCTCATCCAGGCCCAGGGTCCTTACAATCCTGACATTTTTCAGAGTAACCTCATTGTCCTTTAAAACTGAACATCTGGCTCAGAACTAATCCATTTGTCCCTTTCTCTGCTATTCCATTTCCCTTTTCTCTAGGATGGCTCAGGCTGTGGCTGCTGCAGGACTTGGCAGGCTGAGGGGTGTTTCTCATTCCCCATTGCCTTGACGCCCCCGCTGTCTTCTATGCGTGGACACATTTGGGAAATGCAAGTGGACACTAATAGTCGTTTCTTCAAATGGGATAGTGATGTAGAGCTGACCCTGTGCTTCTCACCCAGTCACAGAGCCCCCACCCTCACCTGTGACTTTCGAGAGAGCTGAGGACAGACACTTTGTTGTGCTGTGGGCTCTGTGTGACAGCAGTTGTGAGGTCTGGCTGGCACAGCCAGAGCCAATGCAGCTGGGCACCAGGAAAGACAGGCTGGTATTCCTGGGAAGTCCCGCAGCCAACTCACAGAGTCCCATTATCTTCTCTTCTGCCAGGATTAAATCAGACCGACCAAATTCACGTAGGACAATCCTCCTGACTTACAGAAAAGTGATGACAGGCTTTAATAACACCTGTAGTATACCATCAGAGCAACACCTAAATTCGTGTTGATTCAGTAACTGAGATTATGTTCCAGTCAAGGTGACACTCAAAACCGATTATTACCATGATCAATATTTTATATTTTACACTGATTAATATTTTAATACTAACATTAATCAATGCAATATTAATACTTAATATTTTAAATTTGATCATAGAATCAGACTCATGTTATAATAATTTTGCTAAACTATGTGTGTCATTGGTCTTCTGAGCAGAAATCTCCAGTAGTTGCTTAAGTTTGCATGCATTATGTGGAAGAAGGGCATCAACCCTTTGGAGGGACAATGCCTGGAGGGTGAATGAGGCTTTGAAGCTGATGGCATAAGACGGAAGCCTGTCCCTGAGCGAAGGAGAGAGGGAAGGAGGATTGGGTGGAAATTTCCTATATTTCTGTACTGTGCTAAGAAAGTCCGGAATATCACTGAGTCTTCTGCAAGTCAAAGCTGCCCCTCAGGAAACCCCCGTGACCCCCAGCAGTGGCTCTGGCTCAGATGAGTGCAGAGCTCACTCTATTCCTGAGAATGGAGCACAGGACATGGGCTTCGACATGAGCCATGTCATGCACATCAGAGAGCGGCAGCCAGATGCGTGATCCAAGCCCATAGCTCTGCCTGTAGGTGGAGGGAGAAAGACACATTGTCAGAGCTAACACGCTGCGGATTTTTATACAGGACACACGTTTTTCTTAATTTATTGGAAGGCATATGAAAATGTGTGCAGACTGCAAACAATTGTAACTTTCACATTCATCTGTTCCAGGATGTCCTGCAGAATTATTTCTTTATTGTACAGGACATGCTGGAATACAGTTGCAATTTTCGTGGGTATATATACACACACATATACATAAATATTGGTAAACATTATAAAATTGATTCTGATATATATGTGCAAAATGATCACTTTCAAACAAATTGTAACCGCAGAAACCAGATATATCTTTCCACTGGAAATAGCTTTAAAACACAGTGAAATTTCTTAAACGTGAGGAGCCCGCTGACGAATCCATGCTTACTTTCTTAAGAGACTTTCCAGGCAGAAACAGGTAGATCTGAAGTCGAGGAAAAGGAACTGAGATCTCAGACAGGCCAAGAAGTGTGGAGACCACAGAACCCTGTTCAGAGAGGGAGCCCCACAGATGGCAGGAGGGTGACCCCGGCTTCGTAGAGTGCAGATCTGTGTGTGGGAACCAGGGCAAGTTGTACATGAGAACACGCCCTGTTAGAGGGGCTTTTCTCAAAATCTAAAACCATGGAAAAAAATATGAAATAATTGCCCAGTTTAACATATATCGAAATATATCTTGATAAAGCCAAATAAAAAACAGGTGAATTCACTGCATTAATCACTAGAAAAGTGCACTTCCAAACAATGATAACATCAAAGAGGGTGAACAAGTCAATCCATCATGGCAGTCGGCTTAACAGAAAAATATTTAACATACTTATGGACCTACTAAAGAAACTTTAAACACACAGGAGTGATGGTGTAGGAAGCCCCAAGCTTTCCATTGAAACAACCACATCTGGTAAAAATAAATGTAAATTTCAACCATTCAAAATCAATGCAAATTGTTCTAAGAAAACACAGTAAATAAAAGCTATTGATCGATGATTGAATGTTTATTAACCCCACAGTGTCTGTGTTGGAATAAACCCAACATGATGGTGTTAGCAGGTGGGGCCTGTGGTAAGTGAGTAGATGTTTTTGGGAGGTGTTGAGGTGCCATCTTTATAAGTAACATTAGTGCCCTCACGTGGAAATCCAGAGTTTTCCGGCTCCCCTTCCACCATGTGAGGGCAGAGTAGGATGATGCTCCTCCATGAATAATTAATTGGGTCTTCGCCAGATACCAATCCCAAAAGCATCTTGATCTTTAACTTCCTAGCCTTGGGAATTCAGAAATACATGATTAAGTTATTTCTGAGCCACCCATTGAGTTCTCTTATAGCAGCTGAAACAGACTAAAACACTGATGAAGTCTCAGGAAGGGCAGTGAGGGTCCACCATACTTAAGAGACGAGCATTACTCTCTTGTTTTCAGCTCAGGATAACAGAGTCTTGCCCTTGAGCTGAACTGACTCACTGATGGTGCTTCCTCTCCCCCGTATCTCAGATGAGGCCATGGTGTCAGATCTCTATGGTGGAGAATAAATTACAGTCTGTGATGTGATGGATGTGTATCTCCTCCCAGCTTCACTTACAAGATAGAGTTTCCATGCTATACATTATAGACCAAAAGCAGAGGGACCCCATTGATTCTCACCGCTGCTCAGTCGTGTGGCAGAGCTTCTGGGGAGCTTCCTGCGAGAGATGCAGTGAGACTGTATGAGTCCACTATTTCCATACAGTGTTGTGCTCTCGAAGCAAGAGTGTCACACTGAGGATCATGAATAATTTTGTGTGCACCATGGCATAGGCTATTACGTTTTTATAGTTAAAGAGGCAGGGCATAAAAACAGAGATACAGAACTCTCTAAGTTTTGTGACTTTATTTGCAGTCAAATGTGAATAATTTCTACCTTAAAGTTCTCCTTATGCACATAATATATTTTTATTGTAAGTAATTAATGAAAAGCTGAGAGCTCCATGAGAGCAATAAAACACTTGGTTTAGCAGAGAGAATGAGAAATAGCATAATTTAAGAATAATCAGCTGGACACTGTGCCATGTGCCTATATTTTCAACTAGTCAGGATGTTAATGTGGGAAGATCACTTGAGCCCAGGATCTCATGGCCAGCCTGCAAAATATTGCTAGACCCATTTTCTCCAAAAAGAAAATAACATTCTGGGTCATGAAAAACCTCAAATCTGCCCCCGAAAATAGGAACAAATATAATTACATTAGACTGTGGATCCATTTTTGACACAAAACAGTGACACTGTGCCAGTAATGAGTACAGAATAACATCCCGTTGTTATTTTAAGAAATACAGACTCTCAGAGACATCAGGCAGAGGCTGTCCAAAGCCACACTGACAAATGACTCTTTTCCATCGACACCTGTGAATGGTGACATCATGTCTCTCATAGTGTGAAGTAAAAAGACATTACTACCCATCTAACAAAGGATTAATAATGAGGATATACCAGGATCTCAAACAACTCCATAGGAAAAAAATCTAGTTATCTGAATAAAAAGTGGACAATAATTATTTCTCAAAATAAGACTTTCAAATTGAAAACAGGCATATAAAAATGCACTGTACAACAATGATCATCAGAAAAATGCAAAACAAAACTACAATGAAATATCATTGCATCTGATTTTAAAATGACATTCATCCTAAAACCAGGCAGTAACATGCTGGAGAGGATATGGAGAAATGGGAACATCCATAAACTATTGGTGGGCCTTTCCTCAAAGCCTGATAATACAGTTATCTCATAATCCAGCAATCCTTCAGCTGGTCTATACCTCCAAAAAGAAATTTTTCTTCACTATTATATCTGTTATAACACTATTCATAATATTCAAAATTTGAAAGCACCCTAAATGCCCATTAACAGATAAACAGATAAATAAAATGTGGTATATATAGTATATGGATTAATATTATGCCATAAAAAGAATGAGATTTTGTCATTTGTAACAACATGGATGAAACTGGAGTTCATTATATTAATTGAAATAAGCCTTCTGTATATGGCTAGCCAGTTTTCCCGACATCATTTATTAAATATGGATCTTTCCCCATTGCTTGTTTTTGTCAGGTTTGTCAAATATCAGATGGTGGTAGATGTCTGGTGTTATTTCTGAGGCCTCTGTTCCATTGGTCTATATCTCTGTTTTGGTACCAGTACCATGCTGTTTCTGTTACTGTAGCTTTGTAGTATAGTTTGAAGTCAGAACAAATGCCTCCAGCTTTTTTTGTTCTTTTTTCTTAATATTGTCTTGGATATGTGGGCTCTTTTTTCGTTCCATATGAAATTTAGAGTAGTATTTTTTTCCAATTCTGTTAAGAAAGTCAGTGGTAGCTTGATTGGGGTAGCACTGAATCTATACATTACTTTGAGCAGTATAGTCATTTTCACAATATTAATTCTTCCTATCCATGAGCATGGAATGTGTTTCCATTTGTGTGTGTCCTCTCTTATTTTCCTGAGCAGTGGTTTGTAGTTCTCCTGGAAGAGATCCGTCACATACTATGCAAGTTGTATTCCTAGGTATTTTATTCTCTCTGTAGCAATTGTAAATGGGTGTTCACTCGAGATGGATTAAAGAGTTAAAAGCCAAAATTGCCAAGTGGGATCTAATTAAACTAAAGAGATCCTGCACAGTAAAAGAAACTATCATCAGAGTGAGCAGGCAACCTACAGAATGGAAGAACATATTTCAATCTATCCATCTGAGAAAGTGCTAATTTCCAGAATCTACAAAGAACTTAAACAAATTTGTAAAAACACCAAAAACCCCACTAAAAAGTGGGTGAAGGACGTGAGCAGACACTTCTCAGAATGAGACATTTCTTCAGCCAACAAATATATTTTAAAAAGCTCATCATCAATGGTTATTAGAGAAATGCAAACCAAAACTATATTGGGATACCATCTCATGCCAGTTATAATGATGATCATTAAAAAGTCAGAAAACAGCTGGGCGCGGTGGCTCACGCCTGTAATCGCAGCACTTTGGGAGGCTGAGGCAGGTAGATCACAAGGTCAAGAGACCAAGACCATCGTGGCCAACATGGTGAAACCCATCTCTACTAAAAATTACAAAAAAATTAGCTGGGCGTGGTGGTGTGCGCCTGTAGTCTCAGCTACTTGGGAGGCTGAGGCAGGAGAATTGCTTGAACCCAGGAGGCGGAGGTTGCAATGAGCCAAGACTGTGCCTGGCGCCTGGTGACAAAACAAGACTCTATCTCAAAAAAAAAAGTCAGAAAACAGCAGACGCTGGGGAGGATGTGGAGACGCAGGAAGGCGTTTACACTGCTGGTGGGAGCGTAAATTAGTTCAACAATTGTGCTTTTTTGTGGAACATCATCAACTGGAGTCCAGCGCCGACATGCAGTTCCTTTATTCTTTAATCTTACTGACCACACTATTTCCGAAGCTACTTAGTACCTCCCTGGATTTCACACATTTGTAATGACATTACATTGTGCATATGTGCGTGTGAGTAATCTGTAGAAACCCTTGTCATAGTAAACAAACTTACCTATTTCTTTTAAATTTCTTATGAATTCAGATTGTATTAGGGTTCTTTAGAGGGACAGACCTAAAAGTAGATAGATAGATAGATGATAGATAGATAGATAGATAGATAGATAGATAGATAGATAGATAGAGATACACACATTATATATGGAGTTTATTAAAAAGCATTAACTCCCACTGTCACAAGGTCCCACAATAGGCCGTCTGCAAACTGAGGAGCACAGATGTGTGAGTGCACAGGAGGTGATAAAGTTACATAAATCTGTGTTCGTTCTGGATCTCATGGGAAAGTCTCTTTTTGAAGGCTGGTCTATTTTTCAAGCAGGGAAATCATCTCTGTGGGAGTAGGCTTCCAATCGTGCAGATTTCTCAACTGCTTCTTGAGTTGTAGACATGAACCAAAAAATTGACTAACTGGAATTTCATGGCTGTGTTGCTAAAAATTTCTTACAAGGTTTCTTTCAATTATTTGAGACCAGTTATCCTGATATATTCTCTCCAACAGATAAATTTTCATAAGAATTCAGGAAACCACCTCTCAGTTGCTTTATTTTAAAAGACTAGTTTCTCAGGCAAAGAAACTTCTGTTTAACCATCGTAAGCTCATTTCTTTGGCAAATAATTAAGTTTGAGAACCCACTGCCAAGAATCATATATATTTTACACTCCAATTTACTGAAAATCATGACTCTTGAAATTAATATTGATTGGCATTGACAAAAATGTCTCATATTCAGATGTGTTCTATGTTGCTGGCCCAACATATCAGTGAGCTGAGAACCCTCCATTAGCTCTGTCTGTCTGTAGCAGTGAGTTGACTGACAATCCTCAGAGCCATCCATGAAGGAGAGTCCTGAGGTTCATGGGATTCTTGCAGACACTCAGGTGAACAGAAGAAAGAAACAGGACTGAGGGCTGCCAGCCATGTCCACAACACTAGGAATAATTACCATCTAAGTGTAAATGTCTACCTCATTCAGAATTCCCTGCATGACAGGCCGACACAAAGAAATCCAACCCCACAGAGGCTCCTCAGCAGCCCTTAGAGTTCATTCAGGGAAGAAACAACCTCCGAGTGAAGTGAGTCAGTAAAGCTGCTCTGAGCTGCAGTAAAAACTGGATTGGGACCTGATTTGTCTGAGTTCAATGTGATTATTATACTCAGCTGCTGCTCTAATATAGAATGAGTATGCATAATTTAAATGAGCTTGGCTGAGTGGTTTGTTATATGAAATTCTGAACTAAATGAACATAAAGGGCGTGTCTGGACTAGCATGAGGGTGAGAGATCCCGGGAGCCCCACGCCCCATGCTCTCATCACCCTTTCCTCCAGGAACCCCCAGGTTCTCAGGGCGGGAGTCCACATAGATCTCTGAATGGCTCGATCACCAGGAGACTGAGTCTCTGATAAATACACCCAGACCCTCTTCAGAAAGACAAACCAGGGGAAGGGCATTTCTAGGTCCTCATCGCTGTGGTGAAAGGTAACCCATCCCCTTACAAGCCCACACCAGCAGCTTAACTTTATCAGGAAAATGAGGAAAATTAGACAATAGATCCACATTTAAGAAAATTTTACTTCTTAATTCTTTTTTTTTCTTTCTTTCTAAAAAAAAAAAAAAAAAGAAAATTTTACCTTGATATTCCAACCAGAAGAGAACAAAAATCAGCTTCACGCCTGGAGACTTCCTGTATACGGCACAGCCCAGAGAAAGGAGACCACTACAGCATTAAAATGTGACTGTAAGTACGTGCCATGCTGCTGCATTCCAGATCACATTCTCACCAGGTTACTTATTATGGATTAAATATGAGGAGGAAAATAAAAAAATAAATGTTAAGGAAAATAGAGAAACGCGAAGCTGCTGACACCAGTAACTTCAGTAACAATAAACTGATTTCACCCTCATTGCCCTCAAATTTCATTTTCTTGGGGCATCTGCAGGATTCCAAAGTGAGACCAGGTGAATTCAGTGTGCATGCACTTCCCAAGGGCATTCTGTTTTTTTCACATCTGTTTGAAGAAAGCAGACACATACTCAGCCTTACTGTCAATGTAGGGAGTGCTTCTCATGAGAGGGAAACCAGAAAGAGGGGCAAACATGGGACCAATTAATGTAAAAATTAGCTGCAATGTGTAAGTGTGTGTGTGTGTGTGTGTGCACCTGCACTTGTAGGTATTCTCAGGTGCAAGAATCAACTGCAGGACCTTAAAGGAAATAAGACTCTCCCCCAAAACGCTGAAGAGTTTTTGGATTCACCATGTGTCCAGTGATTCAGTGCCTCTTGAGCTCTACGAAAGGTCTCCCTGGTGATGCAGGAGATCTTTTCTTAGGGTTACCCTGCAGTATTTTCTGGGTTTCCTAAGGCCAATTCACTATTTCAAAAGATGGTGTGTGAAGCATATGGTGTCACTAAAGGAGAATTCTGGGCCTGGGCACAGACACTTTATACTGGGCTGGAGACACTGGTAGGAGTGTACTGTGTCACCTCCTTGCAGGATGGGAGCTGGGCTGCAGGGGGCGCTCAGGACACACGCAGCACAGGCTGCTGGCCCAGAGCAGGTGCACAGGATAGGAGGCTGGGGAGGGGTTCCTCTCAGGTCCTAGGACTTCCTTTAAAAATATCTAAAATAAGTATTTCACAAGGACTGCTGATGTTCATGTAAATATCCTGTTCAATTGTGAATATTTGTCAAACTGGATGTTGTAATGAGACCTACTTTTACAATGGGGAGTTCAAACTCTGCGAGATAGCTTAACAGTAAGCAGGTCAGGAAGAGATTCTTTCTTATTTATAAGTGCCACTTCAGAATAACACACTCATTCCCAAAATAACACATTCACATATCAAAGTCTAGAAATGGTTCAAGTTGCCCCTGAGACACTCAAATGTGGGTTCAAAGTGAGGTGCGTGTCCTGCGGGAGCCTGTTCCCCATGGGGGAAGTTCTGTCAGTGCAGAGTTCAGGGATGTGTTGGGGATGCATGGCTTCTCACAGGATTACAGCTTGAACCCTCAGTTTCTACAACTGTGTCGTCCATGTGTCATCTATTTGCTCTTTCTCATATTGGGTCAGGAATTGGGCTATTAAATATCATCCTTCATGAATATGCAAATAACTGAGGTGAATATAGAGATCTCTGTGCCTGAGAGCATCACCCAACAACCACACCCCTCCTCAGAGAAGCCTCTAGAACACAGCTCCTCACCATGGACTGGACCTGGAGGATCCTCTTCTTGGTGGCAGCGGCTACAGGTTAGGGGCTCCCCAGTCCCAGGACTGAGGGAGAAACCAGGCCAGTCAAGTGAGACTTCACCCACTCCTGTGTCCTCCCCACAGGTGCCCACTCCCAGGTGCAGCTGGTGCAGTCTGGGCCAGAGCTGAAGCAGCCTGGGGCATCGGTGAGGGTCTCCTGCAAGGCTTCCGGATACACCTTCAGTAGCTACGCTATCAACTGGGTGCGACAGGGCCCTGGACAAGGGCTCGAGGGGATGGGCTGGATCAACACCTACACCGGAAAGCCAACGTATGCCCAGGGCTTCACAGGACGGTTTGTCTTCTCCATGGACACCTCGGTCAGCACAGCATATCTGCAGATCAGCAACCTGAAGGCTGAGGACACAGCCATGTATTACTGTGCGAGAGACACAGTGTGACAACCCACATCCTGAGAGTGTCAGAAACCCTGAGAGAGGAGGCCGCTGTGCTGAGCTGAGGCCACAGTGCAGCAGTTTCCTTAACTTCCACATTATTTCATTTAGCATTGACTTACCCTGTTATATTAGCCAAGAATGTGGGATAGATGGTCGCTCCTAAGAGATCGTTCACTAGCCCATTCTTATGGGTTTTCCAGAATTTGTGCGAAGCCACTTTGTTTGCAAAGCGCCCCAAAGTCACGCCCTGTTCCAGACATATGTGTGCCCATTTCCTGGTCTTCGGTTAACTGACAAGCACTTGTCAGCACACCTGGGCTAATGTCACATCAGGTAGAGGAATGTGTTCTAAAGGAAAGCTAACGTTGTAGTAGCAATTCCTGCTTAATAACCTTCAGCTTCATTGTTGTGTGATCCATTAACTAATTATGTTAGTTCAAGGTTCACAGTAGGAGTTTCTAATAAATGTAAGGGATGGATACAAGTTTCCCTAATCAAAATAAAACACCTGTGAACACCACCTCGGTACTCAGCCCTGTCTTCACTGTTCACCACAAAGTAACTTTCACCTCTCCTGGAAGTTGGGTTCGTTCTCAGATTAGTTTTTTTTTTAATTTTAATATCTCACGAATATTGTACTTGACTATTTTAGCAGAAAGTGAATTTTGGGAACTTGAACTAACCAACTGAAAATAAATTCACAGCTAATTAAACAAGATACCAGAATGCGATTGGCTGCAGGCTTTGTTGATTCAGCAGTTTATGTACCCAGGCTTTAAATGCACATCTACTTGTTACCTTCACGGCACAGTCAACTCCCATTATGTGAGAAATGGTGATGGCGCTCCCAGCGGTCATGCAGTTATGAAAATAGACTGGGTGAAGTGAGGGGTCGTTTAAATTCCTCTGAAGTGCAGCATCAACTCAGCAAACCACCTCTCCTCCCTCTGTGACTAGAGCTATGTCACAGCCACAGGGACTAAATCCTTGGTGGAGATAAGAAGACGACATGAGGTGAGCTGATCACTTTTATGCTATAATATTAACAGACGACACCACATTCCAGCCTGGGCAACAGAACATGTCTTTGTCTGTAAAATAAAAAAGAAAGATAAATTGATAGATAACTGACTTTGACATTTCGCATAATAATAGTTTCATAACCAAAATTTAATTGTTACCTACATCTTCACCGAAAAGCTCCTAATTTTCTTGGTTTCCATCCACACTCCAAGTGTTCAAATCTGGGCGTCCAAGAGAGTTTGGGGAATAAAGCGAAGGCAGTGAAACTGGTGCGCACTCAGCACCTCCTCACTCGGGAGGACTCAGCACACCCCGGCGCGCACTCGGCGCCTCCTCACTCAGGAGGACTCAGCACACCCCGGCGCGCACTCAGCACCTCCTCACTCAGGAGGACTCAGCACACCCCGGCGCGCACTCGGCGCCTCCTCACTCGGGGGGACTCAGCACACCCCGGCGCGCACTCGGCGCCTCCTCACTCGGGGGGACTCAGCACACCCCGGCGCGTACTCGGCACCTCCTCACTCGGGGGGACTCAGCACACCCCGGCGCGTACTCGGCACCTCCTCACTCAGGAGGACTCAGCACACCCCGGCGCGCACTCGGCGCCCCCTTACTCAGCCTTGAAATTCAGCTGTCAGAACATGCAATGCTTCCATGTAGCAGACGGTACATTCTCACCAGTTTAGTTAATATGGATTACATATGAGAGTGTGGCAATGCACAAACTCTACCTGAGGAGGAAAATAGGAGAAAAATGTTAAGGAAAATAGAGCAGTTTGAAGCCACTGACACCAGCAACTTCAGCACCAATAAAATGATTTCACCCTCATTAGCCTCAAATTTACTTTGCGTGGGGCATCTGCAGTTCCAAAGTGAGACCAGTGAATTCAATGTGCACGTCCTTCCCACGTCTCCACTTTTATTCTGTTTTCTTTATTTCTGTTTGCAGAAAGACACAAACTCAACCTTAGTGCCAGTGTAGGGAGAGTTTCCCATGAAATGGATACCAGAAAGACATTAATGTAAAAATTAGCCACAACGTATACGTGTGTGTGTGAGTGTCTGTGTGCGTGTGAGTGTGTGGGTGTCTGTGTCTGTGTGTGTGATTGGACAGTTGCGTTTGAGTAGGATTCCATCTACATGCACCTGTATCTGCAGGTATTCTCAGGTGCAGTAATCAACTGCAGGACACTAAAGGAAATAAGAGTCTCCCCCAAAACCCTGAAGAGTTTTTGGACTCACCATGTGTCCAATGATTCAGTGCCTCTTGAGATCTAAGAAAGGTCTCCCTGGTGATGCAGGAGATCTTTTCTTAGGGTCTCCTGCAGAGTTCACTGGGTTTCCTGAGGCCAATTCACTATTTCAAAAGATGGTGTGTGAAGCATATGGTGTCACTAAAGGAGAATTCTGGGCCTGGGCACAGACACTTTATACTGGGCTGGAGACACTGGTAGGAGTGTACTCTGTCAGCTCAGACAGAAACCTCGCTGCAGGGTCCGGGCTGGGCTGCAGGGGGCGCTCAGGACACACGCAGCACAGGCTCCTGCCCAGGAGCAGGTGCACAGGATAGGAGGCTGGGGAGGGGTTCCTCTCAGGTCCTGGGACTTCCTTTAAAAATATCTAAAATAAGTATTTCGCAAGGACTGCTGATGTTCATATAAATATCCTGTTCAACTGTGAGCATTTATCAAACTGGATGTTGTAAGGAGAACCATTTTTACAAAGGGGATTTCAGACTCTGCTAGACGTCTTAATAGTAAGCAGCTGTAAGTCAAGACGAGATCCTTCCTTATAAATAAGTGTCATGTTTGGATAAACACTGATTCCCAAAATAATGCATTCACATATTACGGTCTGGAAATGGTTCAAGTTGCCAAGGAGACATTCAAACGTGGGTTCAAAGTGAGATGCATGGCCTGGGGGAGCTTGTTACCCAGTGAGGGAAGCTCTGTCAACACAGAGTTCCGGGATGTGTCGGGGACACATGGCTTCTCACAGATTTACGGCTTGAACCCTCAGTTTCTATAATTGTGTCGTCCATGTGTCATCTAATTTGCTCTTTCTCATACTGGGTCAGGAATTGTGCTATTAAGTATCATCCTTCATGAATATGCAAATAACTGAGGTGGACTTAGATATCTCTGTGCCCTGAGAGCATCACCCAACAACCACACCCCTCCTCAGAGAAGCCCTCAGAACACAGCTCCTCACCATGGACTGGACCTGGGGGATCCTCTTCTTGGTGGCAGCGGCTACAGGTAAAGGGCTCCCCAGTCCCTGGGCATAGGGAGAAACCAGGCCAGTCAAGTGAGACTTCACCCACTCCTGTCTCCTTTCCACAGGTGTACAGTCCCAGGTGCAGCTGGTGCAGTCTGGGGCTGAGGTGAAGAAGCCTGGGGCCTCCGTGAAAGTCTCCTGCAAGGCTTCTGGATACACCTTCAGTAGCTATGCTATCAGCTGGGTGCGACAGGCCCCTGGACAAGGGCTTGAGTGGATGGGAGTGATTATCCCTGTAATTGGTAGCACAGGCTACGCGCAGAAGTTCCAGGGCAGAGTCACCATGACCGCAGACACATCCACGAGCACAGCCTACATGGAGCTGAGCAGCCTGAGACCTGAGGACACGGCCGTGTATTACTGTGCGAGAGACACAGTGTGAAAACCACATCCTGAGAGTGTCAGAAACCCCGGGGAGGGGGCAGTGGCACTGAATTTGAGATTACAGGGATTACAGTGTTTAAGATTGTTTAGAAAATGGGCAAAACATTGAGGAATATGAGCAATAGAAGCTTGTATGCACTCTGTATAGGAAATATCTCTTTCAATAATCACCCTGTATGTAAAATTTACAGAGTGGTAAAGACAGCAATCAATCAAGCTGATGCAAAGGTTCCCATGGAGGCTTTGTGGAGATGTGAGTTTTAAAATCAGATAGATAAAAAATTTTGAGCAATGTTGCTGGTAACATGGCTAAGACTAAATATGACTCCTAAAAACTGCTCAAAACGCATTCCAACACGTCTCTGTGACTCCTCTCACATAAAATGTATTAATAGAAGTTGTAAGACCGCAACGAAATTGAACGGAAGGTGCAGAGAGTCCCCCTGTGCCCCTCTTCACACAGGCACAGCCCGCCCCACTGTCGCCATCCTGCCCACAGTCATAAATAAGTTACGATGGATAAACCTACATGGATGCATCGTGTTATTTTTTTTTTCCTGGCGGTCCTTTGGCATACAAGGGCCTAAATTATCTTGAAGCACCATAGGTTCTTCAAGTGGATTCCTGGGAGTGATGCCATTTTAGAGGATTCACAAAATTTATATTTTCTTACAGGTTCTGTGACTCCCGGTTTCCTGTGTCCCTTCTCAGAGGATAAGGTCTCTACGTGTTTAGAGGTAGATCCATGTCTGTGGAAACTTCTGGTGAATCCCATCAGGAATGTCCTTCGATGAGAAGTGGAGACCTTGGCCATGAGGCACATCATGTATGATTCTCTATAGTTCCATTAGATTCACTGTAAGCTTTGTGGGTGTTTCTGGATGACACCCATTGTACAGAAAATGAAAACGCATGCGTGAGATTCAGGCAGAAGCAATAGCTTCCATTTACAAAGTGGAAGGAAAATAGAAGAAACCCTGTCATGGGCGGGCACTGGTCCCCCTTGCTGGCTGCACATTAGCCAGAGTCATGAGTCCGATTGGTCTTCGAGGGTGAGAGCCCCACCGGGGTCACTGGCTGTGGAAATGACTCGTCCTCCAGCTGAGCGAGCCCACCTGCTTGCTTGTTGGTGTGAACCCCATGGTGGGTACAGTCTGCAAGATGATGAGATGCACACACACCGTCTATCAATCTTCAGTTACTGCACACTCAAAAACAAACCGTGTTCCAGAAAGGGACAGCTGTCTGCAGGGATAAACAGAACTTGAGTGCTTTTTAAATAGGGAAGGCACTGCCAAATGCCATGTCTCAGGAAGGTTAACTCAGAAATGTTGACCAAGTGACTGAGGGGCAGTGGTGGGTGAAGTGACGTGACTGCCTCAGGGCTGCTCATGAGGAGGGCCACTTCCCCATGCAGGCTTTTCTTCCAGGAACTGCACCAGGAACTCACAAAAGATTAGGGAGAATTCTGAAGACATTCTGTGGTGCTGCCTAGAAATTTAAAAAAAAAAAAAAGCCGCTATGGGAAAAAAGCCTAGATAATTTATTACGTTTGTTAATACAAAGTGTTTCTGAAACCTTGTGGAGGTCGTGACATAAGCCCTCATAAGCTGTGACCAAAGCCGTAAACCCTTCTCCCATGTAGAGTTGAATTAGGCTGCTTCTGTTTTTTATGGACAATAACCCCCAGCCCCTCTCTGTTTCCTGCACATCCTGCTCTCGGTGGGACAAGTTCTCATCAGTGAAATGTGGTTGATGTCCTGAGGTCTTCACTTTTCTCATTGTATGAGTCAGGATTCTTTAGACAGACAGAACTAATGGGATAGATGCATGTATTTGAAGCAGAGTTTATTAAGGAGTGTTGACTCACACGATCACAAGGTGAAATCACATAATCGGCCGTCTGCAAGCTGAGGAGCAAGGAGGCCAGTCCGAGTCCCACGAGCTCAAAAGCAGGGAAGTGACAGCACAGCCTTCAGTCTGTGGCCAAAGGCTGGAGAGCCCCCGGCAAACCGCTGCTGTGAGCCCAAGAGTGAAAAGCTGAAGAAGCTGGATTCTGATGTTTGATGGCAGGAAGCATCCGGCATGGGAGAAGGATGAAGGCCCAAGACTGAGCAAGTCTAGTCCTTCCAGTTTCTCCTACCTGCATTATTCTAGCCACGCTGGCAGCTGATTAGCTGGTCTGCCTCCCCCGGTCTACTGACCCAAATGTTCACCTTGGCAGCACCCTCACAGACACACCCAGGAACAATTCTCTGCATCCTTCAGGGCAGTCAAGTTGACACTCAGTCCTATCCATCAAACTCATCTTCTGTGTTGTCATGTTCCTCTCTTCACCTGAGTATAAGAAACTCACCAGCTTAACGTCTCTCACGGGCAAAGCAGTGGCAAAGGCACCCACTAGGGTTGAGCGTCCTGTGTTGCCAACCACAATCACCACGGGACAACGTCCCTCCCCCACCCTGTGTCAGAGCATCGCTGGGGGACTGTATTGGCAACTTCCCTGCAGAGTCATCTTAATAACCATGTCTCATTTCCCAGGAAGGTACAGCCCATCCTTTCCTCTTCCTAGCAAAATGGAAAGGGGTGAACACTGAATACCCTGAACGTCTCCTGGTTTTGCAAGTTTGTGACTTTATCCCTTCTAACTTCTGATCTATGCAGACCACTCTACGATGTTTTCTCACTGAAATGACCAGCATTCTGGCCGGCAAATGTAACTGACCTTCTTCACATGGAATTCAGCACCAGTCCCTCATAGCTTCCGCCCTCAGGTACCACTCTAAACACACACAACTTGTTTATCTGTTTCATATTCCGGCATCTTCATCATGCCCATCTTATGTTACATCTACGAATGACTGATTAAATTTAAAATTTATAGGTACTTGATTTGATTAAGTATTCAGGAAATAACAGGATGAAATGAATGTAAAATAAAATAAAATAAATAAAATAACATTTAAAATAAAGGAGCCAGCAGCTGAAAGCAGGGAAAATCTATTCCGCTGGGTCAGAGGTTATTGAGAACTCATAGTACAGTGTCTTCTGCAGGCTAATCATTACTTCTACTCAAGTTCCAGTGTCCTCTCTCCTTATATCAGAGCTTTCCCTAACATGTGCAATGAAGACTGAGCCTGAGGTGATAGTGATAGATATCACGTTTGCCTAACAAAATAATTACACCCTGCAGGGGCACCCACCAGGGACGTGGAGACAACTTGAATAATATAAATAAAGCCCAAACTTGATAGGATGTTGTTTATACTTAGAAGAATTGACTGCTATCTCTACATGTGTTTGCTTTTTATCACAGAAGCTGCTACTGCCACTGTCCGGGTTGCTGAATATTTCATTTCCTGGCGTGAGATGCTGGATAATAGGTTCTAACATGCAGCAGGTTTCCTCTCAGGGCCTCGGTTTCCTGAGTCAGAAAAAAAAACCTCTAAAATAACTGCTCTACAAGCTGCTGATGTGACGTTAAATATCCCGCTACAGTGAGAACTATGTTTTGAAGTGAGCTTCTAGGATTACAAATATCTTAATAGTGAGGATATGATGAATAGGGATGGTTTTACTGATTCAATGGATGCAGAATTGTGGGAGTCGCTATATTCCTATAGATAAGAAGTTCACATCTCACTGTGAAGTAATGTTGCCTGCATCGTGTGAGTGACAGGGCAGTGGGGGATCTGAGAGGGTGGCAGGTGCACAGACGGAGTGAGTCAGAATTCGATATGGGAAGGTGAGGATGTATGGACATGAACTGAACAGTATGTAAATACTTCACAAAATACTAATGAATGGAGTTGTAAATAAAACCCACAATTATCCATAACTCGGATTCCTTGGAAGTTATTTCGGGATCATGAGTTCACAAAGAACTCCGAACCCCTGTTTCAACTTCTAACCCCCAGTGTCTGTGATATAAGAAAGTCATCTCCAATTATGCATCACAGGGCAAGGGTGTTTTTGGGAATGAAGATCCTGGGGGATCAGGCACCAGGCAGGCGATGGAGACACTGTCTCAGGAGCGCCCAGCAGATCTCAGAGGGACCTGCCGGACACTCACGTGGGACATCAGCAGTCACCTTCTCAGCGTCACCAGTGAGCTGTGCTGGTTCCTGGGGGAACCATGACGGGGCCAAGGCACCTGCTCAGCGTCATGGACATTGATGGTCCAGAAATGATCTAGGTGGTCTTTACGCTAATCACATACGGGTTCATAGTGAGGAGCATCATCTGTGGGGACTTGTTCTTCGGTGAAAGGTTGCTGTCTACAAACAGAAATGGAGCAGGACGTGGATTTTTTTAAGCAGGATTAGGGCTTGGACCATCAGCGTCCCACTCCTGCAAGGCGGATGTGTCGTGTATCTTCTCTTTCTCATTCTTGGTCAGGCTTTGAGCTATGAAATAATCTGTCTCATGAATATGCAAATAATGCAAGTTCTACTGAAGTACATATGGGTATGTCCGGGCCCCGGGAGCATCACCAACAAACACATCCCTCCTCTAGAGAAGCCCTGAGTGTAAATCTCTTCGCCATGGACTGGACCTGGAGGATCTTCTGCTTGCTGGCAGTAGCTGCAGGTAAAGGGCCACCTAGTTACGTGGCTGAGGAGGAAATGTGTCACAGTTGAGAGGACTTTGATTCTCTACTGTCTCCTCCCCACAGGTGCCCACTCCCAGGTGCAGCTCGTGCAGTCAGGGGCTGAGGTGAAGCAGCCTGGGGCCTCCGTGAAGGTCTCCTGCAAGGCTTCTGGATACACCTTCACCGGTAGCTATATGCACTGGGTGCGACAGGCCCCTGGACAAGGGCTCGAGTGGATGGGATGGATCTACCCTGGTACTGGTAACACGAAGTACACGCCGAAGTTCC
Source organism: Aotus nancymaae (assembly GCF_030222135.1). Taxonomy (NCBI): domain Eukaryota; kingdom Metazoa; phylum Chordata; class Mammalia; order Primates; family Aotidae; genus Aotus; species Aotus nancymaae. Next base: position 88,968,738 of record NW_026988422.1, on the reverse strand, counting down.
AGGGCAGAGTCACCATGACCGCGGACATATCCACGAGCACAGCCTACATGGAGCTGAGCAGCCTGACATCTGAGGACACGGCCGTGTATCACTGTGCGAGAGGCACAGTGTGAAAACCACATCCTGAGAGTGTCAGAAACCCCGGGGAGGGGGCAGCTGTGCTGGGCCTGAGGAAGGGAAAGGGATTATTAGATTGGAGACTTTCTTAGAAAGAGAGGTCAATTCATCAACAAAAGGAACAATAAAATTTGTATGCACTCTAATTACTTGGGAAACTCTCCATACAACATTTATTCTGTAGGCAAAATTCAGGGAGTGGAAAATAAATCAAATTAATAAAACATATAAGAATTCCTCTGAAGACATTAGTGTGAACATCCGTTTTTGAATTGGTATTTTTGATATTTTGGAACAGAGCTGCTAGATCACATTTTAATTCTACTTTTTTCTTCATTGTATGAAGTGTCAAAATATTTCAATGTATTTCGTGCAGTCATGATTTTGGATTTATACCAGAAATGCATGATAGACCGAGTTCTTCCACATCCTCGTTGCCATTTGGCATCGTGAGAACTGTGGATTTGAACCACTCTAATAAATTAGTACTGGTATCTCCTTGTTGTTTAAATGCACCTGTCCCGAATTAACATTTTATATTTAAATATTTTAGGTAATTTGGATGAAGTGTCTGTTTTGATATTCAGCTCATTTTGTTGCATTGTTTTCTTTTGATCAGTTGTAAGTTTTCTTGCATACTAATTATAAAAGTCCTTTACCGAGTTAACCAAAAGTCATTAGCAAATATGTGACTTGCACGTCTGTTCTCCAAGTCTTCATTCGTCTTTTCATTCCCCTATCAATGTGGCAGAAAGATATTTATATACGTGTGTGTGTGTGTGTGTGTAAACTTGATTAAAATAATTTTGTTTTCTCATAGATCATCTAAAAATTCGTTATGATATTCACTAACACAGGATTTTTTCTTTGTCTCTAATCTCATGCCACAATCACAGCATAAGTGTTCATGTTTCACCTACTGGGTGGGAGGATTATTAAGCTATTTGGAATTCTGCGTGGGAGTTGTCTTTTTTCTAATTTTCTTTATTAATAAATGGTTAGTGTTGGTTCATGGAGGTTAAGTTTATGATCTGGAGAAGATACAACGCTACGTTATTCATTTTATTTCTCAAATCACCACAGGTTGTTTTAGGTTCTGTTAGCTCTTTCAGTTTGGATTCTGTAAAGCTCACCCCATTCTTCGTTTTTTCAACACGTCCCTATTTCCCAGTATTACGAGAAATTCTAAGCTTTTTCTCTATTGTGTTTTCCATACATAGAATCAGTTGTTTCTCCAAGGATTTCTGGTTGCTGGTATTAAATAATTACATTAAAATATCAAACTGTGTTACTGGGTATGTGAGTCGTTAATGAGGTGTCGGTGTTTCTAGGCTCTCTCAGCTAACTGGCCTATGTTTGCAGGCCCATCTAAACCATTTATGCACCTTGTCTGCTGTGCCTTCAGGAAACCCTGGTCTGCCTATTCCTGTGCGTGTTTCTGTACGTTCTATGTCAGGCTTCAATTCCATCATGCTTTGATGTTGTCGCTGAAGATAGCCAAAGACATTTTAAAAACGACCAAGCACACAGCCATTTGGTCAAGCGAGCTCTGCCTTGTTCTCCTCACCGTCTTCTGTCCTAACCAGCGTGGAATCTCACAACACGGTTATCACTGAAGCTTTCCCTGGAGCGGCTCGTGTAATTGGAGTCACTGGTGCGCTGCCCTCCGGTCAGCGGTGGCAGATTCTACTGATTCATGTGGAAACCTCTTAAAGACATGAGTTTCTTGGAACACAATAAAAATGTAAGCTAGGAATAAATTATTTGCGAGCAATTCATTGAAGGTAATTGCTAAGAAGAAGTTAAAAGAAAAGTCTTTTGGCAGCCATTTCTTCAGGATGTGTGGCAGTGTGGGATGGGTAGATGAAGTGGAATATGAACTTGTGGTTGTTAAAAAAGAAAAAAGAAAAAAATATATATATATATACGATGCCCCCCGTCCCACACGTCACCTTCTCATCAGTATAGTTAATCTAAATTGAAGATGAGTGTGGCAATGCGGACTCCATCTAGGGAGAAGAACGTGGAGAAATGCAAAGACACTGGGAGGAAAAGTTCAAGGACAGCAGAGCGATTGGAAGCCTCCGACTCAACCCTTGCTGGACAGAAAGTCACTTCCCTACGGGTGAGAACAGGCAAACGTGATGAATGTGCACGTGCTGTGTCTCCGACTGTGTGCTGTTTTCCTTCCGTTTGCAGAAGGAAGTCATACGCTCACGTCTAGTATTAGTGTAGGGGTGCTCCCCATTTGCAAGATACCAGAAAAAAGGGCACGTTGGAGCCCCATTGTTGTAAAAATCAACTAGCTCTGTGTGAGTGTGAGTGTTTGTATATGTGTGTGTGTGTGTTATCGAAACAGAAGACGTGGCGTGGCATCGATCCATAAGCATACATACCTACAGCTCTTCTTAGATGCCAAGGTCAACTGCAGGAGGTAAAGCAGATAAAGGGTCCCCCAGAAACCCTTGAAGATTTTGTGCATCCTGAGATCCAGGGAGGGGGCTCCCCAATTCCTTAATAAAGTCCTTGTTTGGGGTCTCCCTGCAGAGTTCACTGGGTCTCCCACGGTCAATATTTACAAACACGGTGTCAGTAACATATGGTGTCACTGAGGGAGCATTTTAAACCAGGGCATGGCCGCTCCCTATAGCCCTAGAGACACCGGGAGATAAACGCGCTGCGAGCCCGGATGGAAACGTCCCTGCAATGCAGAGGCCGTGCTGCAGGGGGCGCCCGGGACCCACCCAGCGCAGGCTCCAGCCCCAGGGCTGGTGCGGACGGGGTTTCTCGCAGGGACTCAGTGTTACTTTCTTGATTACCAAAAAATTATAAAATAAGAATTTTACGAAGGTGATTGATGTATATTTCAATACCCTAATATATTTAGCGATAAATCAACAATTCAGTGAGAATCACGTTTAAAAGGCAAAATTGTTACTGCTTTGAGATATTTTACTAGTAAAAAGATAAAAAACCAGGATAGTTTTATTAAATCAAAAGGTCCACATTTCAGAAGAAACACTGATCCCAAGAGTAAGCCTCGACAGGGCGGGGGCTGTGCATGTGCCACGGGGACTCGGGCTCACGTTGAGAACCACGTCCTGTGTGAGTCGGCTGCTTAGTGGCGAAGTTCTCCCTTCACAAAGTTCTGGGCGTACAAAGGGACACACGACATTAAATAAGAACGAGGACGTGCAGGTCAGCACCCACAGCTGTGTGGTTCGTGTGAGAGCTACCTTCTCTTTCCCATGCTGGATCAGGTGTAAGGCTATGAAGCCTAGTGCTCCCGAATATGCAAATCACCTGAGGTAGCTACTCCAGATATATCTGTGTCCTGAGAGCATCACCCAGTAACCACACTCCTCCTCCAGAGAAGCCCCTGAGAGCACAGCTCCTCACCATGGACTGGACCTGGAGGATCCTATTTTTGGTGGTCATAGCTGCAGGTAGGATCATTCTCAGCCCCCAGGACTGAGGAGGTGACTGGGTCCAGTCAAAGGGGTTTTATCCACACTCCTGTGTCCTCCCCACAGGTGCCCACTCCCAGGTGCAGCTGGTGCAGTCGGGGGCTGAGGTGAAGCAGCCTGGGGCCTCAGTGAAGGTCTCCTGCAAGGCTTCTGGATACACCTTCACTAGCTACTGTATGCACTGGGTGCGCCAGGCCCCTGAACAAGGGCTCGAGTGGATGGGATATGTGTGCCCTAGTGATGGCAGCACAGGCTACGCACAGAAGTTCCAGGGCAGAGTCACCATGACCAGGGACACGTCCGCGAGCACAGCCTACATGGAGCTGAGCAGCCTGAGACCTGAGGACACGGCCGTGTATTACTGTGCGAGAGACACAGTGTGAAAACCACATCCTGAGAGTGTCAGAAACCCCGGGGAGGGGGCAGCTGTGCTGAGCTGAGGAGATGACAGGGATTATTAGGTTTAAGGCTGTTTACAAACTGGGTTATATATTTGAGAGAAAATAACAGTGGAAACAAGTGCACACTCTCATTTTAAGAGAAATATTCCATTCAACAATCATCATATAAGCCAGATTCGCAGAGTGGGAAAGGCCACACTCGATACAGTTGATGCAGACACTCCATGAAGGTGCTACTATGAACAAGGTTTCAAATTAGAGGAACAAATAATTTGCAGCAAGGTTATTTGATCATGTGGTAAGACTAAGTGTGATTCTTAAAAAGTGGCTAAAATTTCTTTCAAATGTTTCTATCACTCCTTATCATAAAATTTCTTTTAGAGCAGTTTTAGGATCACAATGAAATCCCTGCCCTACACAGGCAGAGCCTTCTCCACTGTGACCATCCCACACCAGAGTCACAAATAACTTACAATGGATGAATCTACAAGGACACTTGGCTCTTCTTCTGATGACCTCCTAATATAACAAGTCTAAATTATCTCAGAGCATCACACGTTTCTACAGTGGCTTTCTAGAAATGATACTAGTTAGAGGGAAAGTGGGTGAGGCTAAAACAATTTGAACTTTTTCCTCCAAAATCCACAAAATATATATTAATTTGGAGCTTATCTTACTTCAAGTTTACAATGCCCCTTCCCAGAGAGTAGGATTTTTAAGCTTTTAGAGGCCGGTTCATGTCTCTAAAAGACCAGCAAGTTCTGGTGAATCCCATAATGGACATCCTTTACTGAGATTTGGAGACCCTGGCAATGAGAGACTCCATGTGTGATGTCCTGGAGTTACATTAGATACAATGGAAGCTCTTGGGTGATGGTTCTGAATCAGGCGGTTCATGCAGCAAATGCAAACACATGCATGGGACCTAGGCAGGAACAGAGGCTTCCCTTTACAAAGTGGGTGGGCACCTGGAAGGAGCCCTCACAGGGGTGGGCACTGGTTGCCCTTGCTGACAGCACATTAGCCAGAGGCATGATCACGCTTGGTCTTACAGGGAAAGGGCAGCACTGAGGTCGCAGGTTATGAAAATGTTTGTCATCCTCCAGCTGCGAAGCCCATCTGCTTGCTTGTGGGCGTCACCCCCATGGCGGGTGCACTCTGGGAGATGACTGACGCACACAAACCTCCTCCCACTAATTACCCACGACCACACACTCAGAACCAGCCTGTGCTCCAGAACGGGATACTTGGCCGTGGAAACAAACAGAGCTTAATGAGTTTCTCACCTGGTGAATACACTGCCCAAAACCACACTTTGCAGGAAGATTAGCTCAGAGGTACTTACCAAGTGACTGAATGGCGATGGTGGGTGAGGCGACCTGACAGCCTCAGGGCTGCACATGAGGAGGGCTCCCTTCCCATGCGGGTTTTCCTCCAGGACCTGCACCAGGAGCTCAAGAAGTATCAGGGAGAATTCTGAGAACATCTGCTGCCTAGAGAGGAACAATAATCTGTGAAAACTACAACTCTGAGTAAAGTTTGCACATTTGTTCATGAAAACTGTCTTTCTGAAAGCTCGCGAAAGTCTCGAAATACCCCCGATTAGCTGAGGACATTTAAACTCTCCTTCCACAGGGAGTTCGAGCAGGCTGACTTCCCCAGCCCCCTCCTCCTCCCAGCTCATCCCTGGCTCTCTGAGTAAAAAGTTCCCTTCAGTGGAATGCGGCTGATGAAGTGAGGTCTTCGATTTTCTCATCTTCAGTGTGGCCATGCTGTTTTCCTCATCTGAGGTTTGAGAACTCACCTGCATGCAGCACGTGACAGCCTAAAATCTCTTGTGGACAAATCAGTCACAAAGGCGCCCACCAGGCGCGAGCATCCCGTGTTGCCGACAGCGACCACCAGGGGTCAACGTCCTCTTCACGATCCTGGGTCAGAGCATCATTAGCAACTTCCCAGGAGAACCAGCTTAGAAAGCACTTGTTCCATTCTCCATGCAGATATAACCCATCTATTTTTTGAAGAAATAGAAGGAGCTGAATGCTGAATACAGTGAATGTCTGCAGGCTACAGTAATTAAGACAGCATGGTACTGGCACTGAAACAGAGATGTGGACCAACGGAACAGAACAGAGGCCTCGGAGGCAACACCACACATTTACAACCATCCGATCTTTGACAAACCTGACGAAAACAAGCAATGGGGAAAGGATTCCCTGTTTAATAAGTGGTGTCGGGAAAACTGGCTAGCCATGTGCAGAAAGCAGAACAGGACTCCTTCCTGACACCTGACACTAAAGTTAACTCCAGATGGATTAAAGACTTAAATATAAGACCTAACACCATAAAATCCCTAGAAGAAAACCTAGGCAATACCATACAGGGCATAGGCGTAGGCAAGGACTTCATGACCAAAGCACCAAAAGCATTGGCAACAAAAGCCAGAATATAGAAGTGGGATCTAATTAAACTTAAGACCTTCTGCGCAGCAAAAGAAACTATCAATAGAGTGAACCAGCAACCAACAGAATGGGAAAAAATTTTGGCGATCTACCCATCTGACAAAAGGCTGATATCCAGAATCTACAAAGAACTAAAACAGATTTACAAGGAAAAAAACAACCCCATTCAAAAGTGGGCAAAGGATATGAACAGACACTTTACAAAAGAAGACATACATGAGGCCAACAAACATATGAAAAAATGCTCAGCATCACTGGTCATTAGAGAAATGCAAGTCAAAACCACACTGAGATACCATCTCACGCCAGTTAGAATGGCAATCATTAAAAAATCTGAAGACAACAGATGCTGGAGAGGATGTGGAGAAATAGGAACACTTTTACACTGTTGGTGGGAGTGTAAATTAGTTCAACCATTGTGGAAGACAGTGTGGCGATTCCTCAAGGACCTAGAAATAGAAATTCCATTTGACCCAGCAATCCCATTACTGGGTATATACCCAAAGGATTATAAATCATTCTATTATAAAGACACATGCACACGTATGTTCACTGCGGCACTGTTTACAATAGCAAAGACCCAAAATTAACCAAAATGCCCATCGAAGATAGACTGGTCAAGGAAAATGTGGCACATATACAGCATGGAATACTATGCAGCCATAAAAAAGGATAAGTTCGTGTCCTTTGTAGGGACATGTATGAATCTGGAAACCATCATTCTCAGCAAACTGACACAAGAACATAAAACCAAACACCACATGTTCTCACTCATAGCGGGTGTTGAACAATGAGAACACATGGACTCAGGGAGGGGAGCATCACACACTGGGGTCTGTTGATGGGGACTAGAGGAGAGACAGAAGGGGGTGGGGAGGTTTGGGAGAGGTAACATGGGGAGAAATGCCAGATACAGGTGACAGGGGGATGGAGGCAGCAAACCGCCTTGCCATGTATGTACCTATGCAACAATCCTGCGTGATCTGCACATGTACCCCAGAACCTAAAGTACAATTTAAAAAAAAAACTTTGTTAACAAAAATAAGATGGCTGGCCTGCAGGTTGTAGTTTGCTGACCCCTCTTCTAAACATTTTTTTTAATTAGGCAAATCTACAAATAATTTATGAAAACTTTTCAAATTATATTGTAAAAAATGTATATTTCAAAACAGATTGTGTAGGCTGGGTGCGGTGGCTCATGCCTGTAATCCCAGCACTTTGGGAGCCTGAGGTGGGTGGATCATGAGGTCAGGAGTTCGAGACCAGCCTGGCCATCACAGTGAAACCCTACCTCTACAAAAAAGTTAAAAAAAAAAATTAGCTGAACGTGGTGGCAGGTGCCTGTAGTCCTAGCTACTCAGGAGACTGAGGTAGGAGAATCACTTGAACCCGGGAGGTGGAGGTTGCAGTGAGCCGAGATCGCCACACTGCACTCCAGCCTGGGCAACAGAGCGAGACTCCATCTCAAAAAAAAACAAAAAACAGGGGCCATGCGCGGTGGCTCACGCCTGTAATCCCAGCACTTTGGGATGCTGAGGCGGGCGGATCACGAGGTCAAGAGATCGAGACCATCCTGGTCAACATGGTGAAACCCCGTCTCTACCAATACAAAAAATTAGCTGGGCATGGTGGCGCGTGCCTGTAATCCCGGCTACTCAGGAGGCTGAGGCAGGAGAATTGCCTGAACCCAGGAGGCGGAGGTTGCGGTGAGCCGAGATCGCGCCATTGCACTCCAGCCTGGGTAACAAGAGAAAAACTCCGTCTCAAAAAAAAAAAAAAAACCCAGATTGTGTATTTATAGAGTATGTGGTTTTTTTATTAAAAGTTATACATTCTAAATTATATAAATAAAACTGTGTGTAACTACAAAGAAAAAGGAAGAAAGGAAGGAAAGAAAGAGAAAGAGAGGGGAGGTACTTCTCAATGAAGTTTAAGTGAAGGCCTCTTTTCCCATCTCAGTTCCTAAGGGGTTGCCCCAGTGCCCCTAAGATGCTGGTTTTGGTGGCTGGTCCCTGCCGAGTAATTTCTTAGCTCTGCAGTGGGGATAAAGGAGGTGGGTCTGAATGCATGTCAGAGCGTGGGCTGTTTTTCTCTCCCAGACGGACGCATTGGATGGAAAGATTTTTGTTACTGTCCCTATTTTTGGGTAAAGGGATTCAAGAGGCTAGGAAAGCTCTTCAGTGTGTGGTCCCTGAGAAATTCACACTTCAACACGTTTACCACACTCAACCTCCAGCAATCCAATATATGTGTGTGTGTTTCTCTTATAATAGCTACATTGTGTATGCCAGACTCTGTTCTAGCTCAGCTCGTACCTGGGCTTCGCTGCTGCCTACAGGAACGTGCCTCTCCCTAGATTTCACATTTGATGCTTATCTTAAAACTTTAAATATTTAAAGTACTTTTTAACAAATTTGCAAAATTCCATCTTCTCTGTTTATCTCTTATTGTTGACTTTGTTGTGCACATTTCGAAGCTGAGTTGCAAATTTTTTGGTAAGACTCAGAGTAATAAAAGGATGCAAATATTATTAAGCTGTTAAATAGAAAAACAAATTATGGTAAATGTGTTCACTAGAATACCACCCATCATTTCTAATAAATAAATGCCTTATACGCAGAACAGGAAGGTAAAATATCTAAGTATTTATGTTGCATAAAATAAGCCAAACAAATAAAAATATATACTACATTATTTCACTTTTATACATTCTGATAAATAAAAATGCATCTAAAGAAATGTAATGAACATCAGCAGTTGCCGGGGGAAACGGAAGACGAAGAGGAGGGGAGAGGAGGAGGGAAACAGGAGAACAAGAGGAAATGCGGAGGAGAATCCACCTGCCCACTTTCCTGATAATTACGACACTTTCATCATGTTTATTTACTACACATTTTAAATGTGTGAAGTTTATTCTTTCAATTCAGCCTCATGAAATGTATTACAAGCAAACAAATGGAAAATTAGACAAGGAAGGAGTAATAGAAAGACAGAAAAATATGTTACATGTCAGAGCTACTTGAAAATTAATGTGCTGAACCCTAATTTTCTCCGTATTTCCGGGTGGGTGCTGGAGTAGGACAACATCACACATGCTCTTATTACAGAAAGTGGGTTCTGAAAACCACACTAGAAACATCCAGCTTGGTCCTGGAGTTGGTTTAGGGAGCGGCAGAGCCAGTGGTGAGGAGCACGGGGCCAGATACCGGGGTCCACTCATCCCAGACATGAGCTCCTACATGCACACAGAGCCCCTCCATGTGTGCGTTCACTTCCACATGTGTAAATGGAGGAAATACTGAATCCTACCGGACATAATTTACACAAGTATTTAAACATGAATAGAGTGATCAGAACAAAGTGTTTCTCACAGCACAACTTCATAATGAGTCAGCATATGTTCCAAATACCATCACTGCCAGCAAACTTCTGCAGGGCACCGTCGTCTTCTCTGGGCACAGCCTCCTGCTCAAGCGTCCCACCCTAGAGCTTGCTATGTAGTAGGAGACATGCAAATAGGGTCCCCCTGTACTGATGAAAACCAGCCCAGCCCTGACCCTGCAGCTCTGAGAGAGGAGCCTTAGCCCTGGGGTTCCAAGGCATTTCCACCTGCTGATCAGCACTGAACACAGAGGACTCACCATGGAGTGGGGGCTGAGCTGGGTTTTCCTTGTTGCAATTTTAGAAGGTGATTCACGGAAAACTAGAGAGACTGAGTGTGTGTGGACGTGAGTGAGGGGAACAGTGGATGTGTGTGGCAGTTTCTGACCAGGATGTCTCTGTGTTTGCAGGTGTCCAGTGTGAGGTGCAGCTGGTGGAGTCTGGGGGAGGCTTGGCAAAGCCTGGGGGGTCCCTGAGACTCTCCTGTGTGGCCTCTGGATTCACCTTCAGTAACTACTGGATGAGCTGGGTCCGCCAGGCTCCGGGGAAGGGGCTGGAGTGGGTCTCATACATTAGTAGTGGTGGTGGTAGCACATACTACGCAGACTCCGTGAAGGGCCGATTCACCATCTCCAGAGACAACGCCAAGAACTCGCTGTATCTGCAAATGAACAGCCTTAAAACCGAGGACACGGCCGTGTATTACTGTGCGAGAGACACAGTGAGGGGAAGTCAGTGTGAGCCCAGACACAAACCTCCCGCAGGGGCCCCCGAGACCACCAGGGGGCGCCCGGACGCCGTGCACGGGGCTGTCCCCAGGGCAGGTGCAGGTGCTAAGGGCTGGCTTCCTGTCGTGGTCTGGGGCTGCCTCGTTGTCAATTTTCCCCAGGGAACTTCCCAGATTTACAATTCTGTGCTAACCTTTGATGTCTCTAAAGGCAAAACTTCTTTTCCTTTGTCTGTCTTTGTTTTTGTAACAGGAGGACACATTCTCACCTCTCTGGAACCCACAGTGTCACTTTGGGGGCAAATAATCCTTCTGTGGGCAGCAGGATGAAAGTCCCGAAGAATCTCAAGGGAACCTGGGAGTGTTTTCCAATTAGTCTTAGGACAGAGACTTCCATGGGAATCTCTATTAGAACAGGCTTTGAGTTCTAACAGGAGCCAAGAGGCAGGCTCGCCCAGGGTCAGGGTCCTTTGAACCTGATGGTATCACAGCTATCCCCCCTTGTCTTGTAAAACTGTGCACATCTGACGCAGACTGATTCAGTTGACCCTCTTTCTGCTAGTCTATTTTCCTTCTCTGCAGACCTGATTGTCACAGTTTCCTTCCTTCTTCTCTTCCCTAAAAACAGAGAATTAGTTGTCTTTAGTCAAAACCCCAGGGCTCAGGTCTGCAGGACCTGGGTAGGCTGAGGGACTTCCTCACTCCCCATTGCCTGGACATTCCTGCTGTCTTCTGAGCATGGAGGCATTTGGAAAATGAAGTGGACATCAGTCATGAAGGGACTAGTACTAGTTTTCTCCAGTGGGATGTTGATGCAGAACTGATCTTGTGCTTCTCACACTGTCACAGAGTTTGGACTCTCACATCCGACTTTGAGGAAAGCTAAGATTGGACACTCCATTGTGCTGTGAGCTCTGGGTAACAGTAATTGTGGGGTCTGGCTAGGCATGCCTAAGGTCAACACTGCTGGCCATTGGGATTCCCGGGAAGACCTGCATCTGCCATCCACCATGGCGTCCCAGTGTCTTCCGTTAGGTTCTGATTGATTCAGCCCCACCTGGGTTATCTAGAACACTCTTTGTGACTCCGGAAAAAATAATGGCAGGCTCCCCTAACACCATTGGAGCAACACCTGGGTTAGTGTGTGACTGAGAGACTGTGGTCTAGTCAAGGTGACAAGTAAAATTATTTGTTTCCATTATTTTATTTTATATTTGGCAATATAGTCATGCTCATATTATAAATATGTGTGCTACATTTTTTTGGCCAAAATCTATGGAATCAGAACAACTTTATTTTGAAAAGGGGCTAGGCAAAATAAGACTGAGACCTGCTGGGCTACACTCCCAGTAAGTTAAGGTGTTCTTAGGCACGGGATGAGATAGGAGGTCTGCACTAGACACAAGGGATAAAGACCTTGCTGATAAAGGTTACAGGAAAGAAGCTGGCCAAAGCCCACCAAAACCAAGACAGCAACAAAAGTCACCTCTGTTCATCCTCACTGCTAATTATAATGCATTAGCATGCTGAAAGACACTCCCCTTCTGCTCCATGACAGTTTACAAATGCCATGGTAACATCAGGAAGTTTCCCTGCTTGGTCTAAAAACGAGGGGAGGAACCCTCAGCTTCGGGAGTTGCCTGGGGAATTCATGAATAATCCATCCCTTGTCTAACATCAAATCAAGAAATAACCATAAAAATGGACAAATGGCAGGTCATCCCTCCGCTCTGCCTATGGAGTAGCCCGTTTTTTATACTTTTACTTGTGTCATAAACTGGCTTTCATTTCACTCTGTGGATTTGCCATGAATTGGGACCCATTTTTGTTAACATTTCTGTTGTTATTGGTTTTCTAAGCAGAAAACTCCAAGACGGAATGAAGGTTCCCTGAATTTTTGTAAGAAGTACATTCACCCTTTGAGAAATGCACAGGGGGTGGAATGAGGCTGTGAAGCTGATGGCATATGAGGGAAGCCTGACCCTGAGTGGAGGAGAGAGGAGGGAGGATTGGGGGGAAGGTTCCTGTATTTCTGTGCTGTGCAAGGAAGGTGCAAAACATATTTAAGTCTTGTGCAAGTCGGTGCCACCTTGCAGGGATCCCCATGACTCTCCTAAATGGCTCTGCTTGCGAGTCACTGCGGAGTCAGTCCTTTCATTAGAGTGGACCACAGGACATGGGCCTCAGCACACGCCATGACACAGGTGTCAGAAAGCAGCTGCTGGGAACCGGATCCACGTGCATTTTGCTGCCTGTAGAAGGAGGCAGGGAGGTGCATTTCAGGGTCAACGCACTGTTTGTGGATTTTTATAGTGAACATCTGCTTTTACTGTGTTCTATTAGAAAGTATATGAACAAATGTGGATCTGCAAACAATTGTAATTTTCATATTTATTTTAATTACATCCGTTTTTAATTCTGCATTAGTTCCTGAAACAGTGTTGCATTTTTTATAGCTATTATTCAATGAATCGAGAACATGAACTTTCCACTTTCACTGTTTTTTCTCCATGTGCAGAGACCTTGAGTGGAGCACGTCTGGTTCTTATCCACACTGTCCCTTGTGTACCCTGGGAAAGAGCAGAGACTTGTCTGACTGCAGAGTCTGGGGTAGGAGTCTGCACACCCCAGAGCCTGCAGAGAAGCCCAGTGAATTTCTCTGACGACAGAGTGCTGTCCCGTGTGGGGGAAGCTGCCAGATTGCTGCTCGGCTGTAATCGAGAGGTTATCAGCTAGAGCACTTGGAAGCCTGTCTCATCACAGCTTCATTATGTAACTTGCCACCATTACACTGCAGGTAATAACTCAATCTTGATTTTTCTGACCATACTCACCTTATTCATTTGTAAGTTTGGTTATAGAAATGTTATCTTTTAGTTTATGATTCAATCCTTGGAATTTTATGAACAGATAAAGAATAATAGAAAACGTGTCCATACGGTTTTTTTGTGCGCGTGGATATTTCAGTCAGTTACACCCCAATGAACATGATTCCTCAATTATAGAGTCGAACTACAATCGGATTTGCTGAAAATTGCCTGCAATCATGTCCATGAGGCTGACCCAGTCACCTTGCTATGAGGGTGCTCAGTGCACAGGTGAGGTCACACAAGAGAAGTCCAAGGGGCAGCTCGCAGGCCTGGTGGAACTCCTGGCAGCAAAACCGAGGTAAATATGACTCTGTAGTTAACTCCTTGAACCTGGGTTATTTTTCGGAGTATGACATCATCTACAACTTGATGGTTCTTATGTCAAAATCAGCACGCATATTTAGGCAGCATGAGACTGTTTATCTCATGGTTAAAATGTTTATTTAATTAACAGTTACATTTTATGGGAAAGCATTTGTATTAGTTCATTTTCACATTGCTATAAAGATATCTCCTGTGACCGGGAAATTTTTAAAGCAAAAAAGTTTAATTGACTCACAGTTCTGTATGGCTGTGGAGCCTCAGGCAACTTCCAATCATGGTGGAAGGTGATGAAAGGGGGGCAAGTCCCTTCTTCACGAGAGAGAGAGAGAGAGAGAGAGAGAGAGAGAGAGAGGGAGAGAAAGGAGAAAGAGCCGCAAACTTAGCAGACAGCCAGATCTCCTGAGAACTCTGTCAGGAGAACAGCCTGGAGGAAACCACTCCCACAATCTAATCACCTCCCACCAGACCCCTCACCTGACACTTGGGGTTTACAATTCAAGATGAGCTTTGGGTGAACACACAAAGACAAACCATATCAGAATTTCTAGGTGGGAATTGGTCAATTTATAAATTATGAGCGAAGTATAAGAAAAGTGGTGCCTGTGTGGTAGTTATCCAGTTAATTTATAAATCATCTCAATATTCATTTTATGAGAGGTCTAGGACAAGTTTGAGATGGAGAGATAGAGAGATAGACAGATAGATAGTTCTTCAAAATACTATAAATATATATTACTATATATAGTATAGAAATAGAAATCATATTTTATATAGTATTTGACAGAGCACTTTCTGGGAGAGGCACAGTGAGACTCTAAGAGCCCACCCTCACGTACAGTTTCCTGTTCTTAAAACAGGAGTGTCCCTCTGAGATACTTGAACCCTTTCTTCCGCACCAAGGTAGAGCCTGGTATATTTTTATAATGATAGAGGCAGGGCATAAGAACAGTGATACGAAGCTCTCTAAAGGGTGCGACTTGATTTGCAGCCGATTGAGAATGATTTCAATCCTAAAGTTCATATAACATGTTAGCGGTTTCACGGTAAGTAACTAACAGAAAGCTGACTGATCCATGAGAGCAACATATGAAACAATAGCCCACTCATTTCAACAGAGAGAATAAGAAAATCCGTAATGTAAGAATCAGCAGCTGGGCACTGTGGCACTGCCTGTAGTTTGAGGTAAGAGCATCACGTAAGCCCTGGATTTTGAGCCCAGCCTGGAAACACAGCGAGACTCCATTTCTTGGGAGAAAAAAGAAAACAACAATAACATTTTAGGGTCAGGACAAACCTCAAAAACTGCCCCTGAAGAGAAACCCAGATTTAATTGCATCAGATCGTTGATCAATTTATGTTACAAAACAGCGTCACTATGCCAGAAAGGAGCGTAACATCTAGGTGGTATGCTAAGAGACACCAACGGTCAAGCGGGAAAGTCAGGTCACTAGGCTCTCAAAGGCAACTCCGCCAAATGGCAGCGTTTCCATGGAAACTGCGTGCACATCCCGGATGCACCTGTCAGCGACGACATCATACCCTCACAGTGTCGAGGAAAGAGACATCACTCAATCAGAGAGGCCAAGGGACTTCAGAAATATATCAGGGGAAATACAGTGTGCAAATGCGCAAAAATGAAATAAGAGGACGACTGCTAAATGATTATCCAGCCACAATTACATCCTGTGAAATTGCGTTTTCCTGAGTGATAAGGTTACTGCCACTAGTCCCCAGGACATCCTCATCTACTCTGTGCAGAGCCCTCTCCTCAGCCGTCCCACCCCACAGCTTGCTATGTAGCAGGAGACATGCAAATACGGTCCTCCCTCTGCTGATAAAAACCAGCCCAGCCCTGACCCTGCAGCTCTGGGAGAGGAGCCCCAGCCCCGGGATTCCCAGGTGTCTCCACTTGGTGATCAGCACCGAACACAGAGGACTCACCATGGAGTCTGGGCTGAGCTGGGTTTTCCTTGTGGCTATTATAAGAGGTGATTTATGGAGAACTAGAGATACTGAGTGTGAGGGGACATGAGTGAGGGGAACAGTGGATGTGTGTGGCCGGTAATGACCAGGGTGTCTCTGTGTTTGCAGGTGTCCAGTGTGAGGTGCAGCTGGTGGAGTCCGGGGGAGGCTTGGTGCAGCCTGGGGGGTCCCTGAGACTCTCCTGTGCGGCCTCCGGATTCACCTTCAGTGATTACTACATGAGCTGGGTCCGCCAGGCTCCGGGGAAGGGCCTGGAGTGGGTGGGTGTTATTAGAAACAAAGCTAACAGTTACACGACAGAATACGCCGCGTCTGTGAAAGGCCGATTCACCATCTCAAGAGACGATTCAAAGAACGCGCTGTATCTGCAAATGAGCAGCCTGAAAACCGAGGACACGGCCGTGTATTACTGTGCTAGACACTGTGAGTGGAGGCCAGTGTGACCCAGACACAAACCTCCCGCAGGGGCGCGCGGGGCCACCAGGGGGCGCTCGGGACCCACCGAGGTCGGGGCGGGTCCCAGGAGCAGGTGCAGGTGCAGGGGAGGGTCCTCTTTCTCAGCGGCAGGTGACGGGTTTTTTTGTTTGTTTGTTTGTTTTGTTTTTTCAGGACTCTGGAGCCTTAGGAGGTTGCGATATTTTATTATGGTTATTTATCATGCATTTTCATGGGCATCTGTGCTTTACTAATTTTTGCATTTATATGTAGGGATATTTTTTAAAAACACATCACTTCAAGAAATAATTCTCCCTAATAACTTGCACTTATTCTTCTAGAGTGTTATTAAAGTCTGTTGATATAGGCAACTACACAGCTATGGAGACATTAATTTACATCCATAGACAGATGTGTAAATACACAAACCTACGCATACATGTGTAGCCATTTATATTTAACATTATAACAAATGAATTCTAAAACACGTCGTAAAGAATTAAACTTAATGATGAACTAAATGTAAATTTCAGTAATCCATAATTGATTTCAATTATTCCCTATGGTTTGCATAAATACATGTCTATTTGTAAGCTTTAACATAGTGTATTGGTCATTTAAAAATAGCCAAGAACAAATTTCAAATGTTCTTGTCACCAAAAAATAATAAGAATTTTAGAATTTGATGTAATATATATGTCAATTAGCTCAATTCAATTATTTCATATTGAATTCATAAATTAAATCATAACTTAGCCTTGCACCCCATAAATATATGGAGTACAACCAAAATTTCTCAATTTTCAATGAAATTTTAATTATCTACATCGTAATCTGATGCCTCTCCTTGGATTACTGCAGCTCCTCAGCATTGCAGAGCTGTGAAGATTTCTCAACATGCTCTTGTACTAGACATGCACAAAACACTTAATTTCATTATGCTTTGCTTTAATTTTTCAAAACAACACAATGGCAATAATTTTGACAATAAACCTATTTTTTTCTGACATGGAATGCTGATGTCTCTTTATTACAGATAATGCTTTTAATTTATCTCTTAAAATTAATTTTTCCAAACCTCCACTCACAACCAGGGTATTATGAGAGCTTTTAGGCTTAGTAGTTGGACCAGCTTTGAGAGTACTTTTCATTGAGTTCACATGCTCTCAAATATCTTTTTTGCTTTAGAAGTTGTTCTCACTTGTAGTACCACACAAAATATTAGTAATTTATACTAATGACACAGGTTAAAATTTTGGTTTTCATGAGATAAAATTTACATATAAGAAGAAATATGTAGGTGTGAAATGTGTCACTACGGACTTTCTGGCAAATGTGAATACCGTTGTTCCCAACACCTAAGGTAGCCTGAAGAGCAAGTCCATCCCCAAACACGGGTCTTTCTCTGCACCTGCAGTCAACACCTATACAGGAAATGTTTGGGTTACTGACACTATAGATCCAGTTTTTCTGATTCGAACTTCATATAAATGGAATCAAACATTATGGAGCTTTTCTTTTGGTAAGAGGCTACTTTTGCTGTTTTTGAGGTTTATTCATGCTATTTAATGTATAAAATTAGATCATCATGTTGTCATTTATTCAACTAATTGACTGACTCTGATATGAAACCTCTAATTTTTTATGTATAGATGGAGAGAGAGAGAGAGGAGGGAGTTTTTATATCTGAATCAGTCCATTAAGTAAATAAGTGACTACATTTTTATTTATTTTCCTGTCATTGGACTTCAAATTTCTTTCCAGTTTATGAATATTACAAGCAAAGCTGTTGTGAATATCTTAGTGTAAGTTTTCCTACGTTGTCTCACTTTAATTGAGAACATATGAAGTATGTATTTCTTTAGTATAAGAGTAAGTTTAAGATTTTTTTCAGTTTTATTGAGGTATAATTGAAATGTTTTTTTAAAATATATATTTAAGTTGCACTGCTGGATGTTTCGATATCGTATTAATCCATTCTCACACTGCTATAAAGAAATGCCTGAGACTGAGTAATTTGAAAAGAAAAATGATATTTAATTGACTAACAGTTCTGCAGGCTGTACAGGAAGCGTAGCGGCTTCTCCTTCTGGGGAGAATCAGGAAAGTTAGAATCATGCAGAAGACAAAGGGAGCAGGAGCCACAGGAAGGGGGGTCTACACACTGTTAGACAACCAGATCTGTCATGAGAGCAGCACCAGGACTTGCTGCTAAACCGTCCATGAAACAGCCACACTACGGCCCAGTCACCTCCCACCAGGTCCCACCTTCAGGACTGAGGATTATAACACAACATGAGATTTGGGCCAGGACGCAGACGGTAAAATGCTCATCATGGTCAGGGTAATTTGTATATCTATCTTCTAACAGAGCTACATTTTATTTTTTTATGTACTCTGTGTGTGAGAGTGTGTGTGTGTGTGTGTGTGTGTCTGATGAGAATACCTAAGAGCTACCCTTTTATCAAAACATCACTTTTACAATCCAGTAATAAATGCAGGAACGTTGCCATATATTAGACCTCCAGAACTCATTCCACCTGCACAACTGAGACTCTGTACCGTCTGACCAACATCACCCGATTTTACTCTCCTCCCAGGTCCTGGGACCCACTAGTCAACAATCTGCTTTTAAGAGCTCGGATATTTTAGATTCTGCATGTAAATGAGATCCTGAAGCATTTCTCTCTCTGCATCTGGCTTGTTCTGCTCAGCATCCTGTCCTCCAGGCCCATTCGTGTTGTTGTTAAGTGTCAAAATTTCCTTCTTTCAAAGCAAAATAAAATGCAGTTTTATGAATACACATTTTCTTTATTCACTCATCAATCTATGGTCATTAAGTTATTTTACAAATGTATAGTATTATGAATATTCTTGAAATAAACCTGTGTTTGACATGATTTTATTTTATTTGAATACGTAACAAAAAGTGGGATCATCAAATCACATAATAGCTTCATTTTTTGATTTATTGAGTGACGAATCCTACCACACCATCTGAGAATCCCCCTTTCACCACATTCTTGCCAACATTTCTTATCTTTTAACTTGCTGATAACAGCCATTTTAAGTTGTGTGAGGTGTTATCTCATTTTGCTTCTGACTTGAATTCCTCTGATAATTAATAATGTTGAGAACTTTCATGCTGAAACCGTCTGTCCAGGTGTTTGCCCTTTTTATCAGGTCGTCTATTATTTCCTACTGAGTCGGACATATAACTGCACGTGGGTTTTTTCCTGTGATTGCATTTGGTGTTAAATTGAAATCCTTTCTGAATCATGTTGTCTACGAGTTTACGGTTTCAGGTTATGGTCACTTTTAGGCGATTTTGTATATGGTGCTAGTGAAGGCCTAGTTTTCTTTATTTTGCATGTGGGTTTTCCGTTTTACATCATTTATTGAGGAGACTCAATAAATTCAATATTTAACTGTATAAATGGAAACTCTAAAAATACTTGAAAATAATATAGAAAAAAATTCTCTGGACATTGGCCTAGGCACATAAAATATGACTGAGACTTCAAAAGCAAACGCAACGGAAACAAACACAGACAAATAGGACGATTAAACTAAGATCTTCTGCGCAGAAAAAGAAATAATCATCAGGGCGAGCAGAGCACTGATTGGATGGCAGAAAACATTTGCAATCCATTCATCTTGCAAAGCGTGAATACGTGGAATCCACGGGTAACTCAAGTCAGCTGGAAAAAACAAATAACTTCATTAAGGAAGAAGACTCAGAAGTGGCCAATAATAATAAATGCCGATTAGAAGCAAAATGAACGGGCATCTTACAGCAGTCAGAACGGCTGTCATTTAAAGTCATAATAGAAAATTCAGCCGATGTTGACAAAAATGCAGAGAAAAAAACGCTTATATATGTTTGGTGAGAACAAAAATTAGTGCAACCTCTATGAAAAACAATACAGAGATTTTTCCAAAAATCTAAAATAAAATTGCCTTTTGTCCCAATAATTCTCCCAACTGAGTATGTTCCTCCCAAAGGGAAACTTTTATATCAGAAGAAGTTGCCTGCACTCCTTTGTTCATTGCAGCCCTATTTCCAATAGAAAACTCACATAATCTATCTAAATGTCCCTTAATGGATGATTGTGTAGATAGAATACGACATATGTAAACTCTGAAATACTCTGCGGCTATAAAAGATGAAATTGTGTCTTTCACAGCAACACAAATACAGCTGAAGGACATTATCCTAAATAAAATAACAAAAAATTTTTTAAAACACGTTCCGCCTTATCATTTTCTTGTAAACAATGGGTACACAGGTACACAGAGGCAATTAATAGAAGCTGGAGACGGCAAGAGAGACCAGGGTGAGAGAGGAGTGAGGGTTGAAAATTACCTCCTGGCTCCAGTGCTCACTATTTGGGTAACAGGTACATCAGAAGCCCAAGCTCACCCCTATGGAACACGTTCACATCACAGAACTGCACATGTGCACCGTGACTAGAAAAATAAAAACAGATAGAAAGTGTAAACAGAATTGAAAGACTGCTAGCTCGGTCTGCCGACTGCAAAAGGAGCAGTCCTTTGTTTTGGAACCCTTTCTCAACTTCTGGTACCATAAGAAATTGTAGAGTTTTCTCCTATATTCTCTTACCAAGCCCTAGAATTAGTCGTTTCTCTTAAGAAAACTGATTCCTTTCATCGCAGGATGTTATTAAAAACTCAAATCTTGATTCTGGGTGTATTTTTTGTTAATGTGCTGTCATTTCTTGTAGAACCTCTCAGGTAATGAACCTAGAAATCATGTGTTTGTGTATTAACACATATATACACACACATCTAAACTATTTTTATCTAATTTATATAACTATATTATGACAAATATGCAAATACACTATATATCCACCCTAAGTTGCCACCACGTGAATGTCTATCACCTCCCTTCTATGCCTGGCCCTGGCCTCGCACTCCAGCCACGAGGAACCTCCCCACCACACGCCATCCATTCTCTCTGTAGTCCAATTCCAGGATTCCTGTAGGGAGGAGCCAGATGGCGTAACTGGAGTGCGGTGCTCATGTGGCGTTTCTTAAATTCTTTTATCTTACTGACTACGTTATTTCTGAACCTACTTGGTAGTTCTTTTGATTTTCTATGTAATCTGCATTCCATCCTGGAATTCCTAATCTCCTATTTATTTTTATTTTTTATGAATTAGAATTAACCCTTTATGCTGCATGTTGTGTAGATTTCAACAAATTCATATCACATATCTACCATTACAATATCATAAATACTTCAATCACCTTTGAAATCTCCTATTTTTACCCGTCTTCATCTTCTTAAATTTCTTATAAATACCAATTTATTTAATTTGTATGTTTGGACTTCTCCAGAATATCAAATAAATAAAATAACTTATTATAGCTTTTTCAGACATGTTTCTTTCACTTAACAATATGCATTTAAAATTCATGTCTGCATTTTCATGGTTTGATAGCTCTCATTTATAATTTCTGAATATTATTCTATCAATTTATCACAGAATATTTATCTACTCACCTACAGAACTTCTTGAGTGTTTCTCGTTTTGACAAATATGAATAAACTTATGGTGATTATTCATGTGCAGTTTTCTTTGTGGTCAGACAGATAAATACCCGGGAGCATGATTGCTAGATTGCATGGCTACACTATGTTAAGATTTGACTAAATTTGCCTTCTAGACTTTCTGGGAAGTGGGGGCGCTCAGTTGACCCTTTCTTCTTGGTGGGAGGAAGCCCAGTGCTCAGGGCAGGGCCACCTGGCTGGATCCAGGCCAAGCTCCCTCTCAACAATTGGGAACAGCAGCCCGCCCTGTGGGTGGACAGCTAGGAAGCAGATGCCCCAGACGTGCATTGTCCAGGACCACAGAGACTCTCAGGACAGGCAGGAAGGGGAGCGCTGAGGAGAGGTGCTGGGATGGATGAGGAGGGGAACTTCTGGCCAAATCCTCAGGCTTCCTTTAGTGGAATTACATCTAATTCCCAGGAAAACTTCCACCCCATCATTTGCAACCCGTGCCCTGAAATTCCCAAGCTCAAACACGGTAAGCTAAGTGGATTTAGCTGGAAGTGTGAAAAAACTGAAAGTGTCGATTGGTCATTTTCCAGGAAACACCCCAATAATACTGATGGTAACAATAGTGTGAATGTCAACACACATAGCATGATGGCAGTGAGTCTCCTGGTAGAATAAATTTATTTACTTGAAAATTACGTTCACAACAGTCTTTTCTCACAGAAAATCCCACTTTCTCTTCTCACACAGTCAATTTCAGCATCCGGATCCTCAGAGTGGGAAGCACCCTGTCCTCAGGATTAGGACGGGAAATCACTAGGATGACCCTGCAGTCCTTGTGACAGATCCTTCTGCATCTTTGCGGCAACCAAAGGCAAAGATTCTCCACCTACTTTAAGGACTTTATTTAGAAAATTATAATTTAATTTACAAGAATGGTACCTCACACACGTACACACACAGGTGTTTAATACTTGTTTGTTGCCTTTTCCATGATAACCTCTTATAGTGCTGTATATTTATCTGATGCATTTGCATTATTTTAATTTCATTAAGCTTCCTCACTCCTTCATGTGTGTGTCACATTTCCCTAGAACTGTCACGTATTTTATGCACTTAGCCACGTAAAGCTCCTGGTTGCAGTTCTCTGTGCAGCCGGCAGGGGGAGCAGAAGGAAACGGGTCACACCCCCGCCCCTCCCTGCCCGGCCACAGGTTCAGAAGCAGAGGCCCCGCTCCGCCCCTTCCCTGGGACAGCTTTCTCAGTGGTGGGTCGAGTTAATTAATAAGAGTCTCCGTTTTAGGTGTGCGGGCCCAGGTGCAGCTACCAAATCCAGTGCAGGAGTCGGAATAAGCTTCCAAAACACAGCATCGCCCGACAGGTAACTGAGTCCCTCCCTGCATCTGAATTCCAGCTCCTGGACAGAGCCTCAGAACCACAAGCACTTCTCACATGTGTCCTGCGCTGCGGGTCTCCCGTGTCACTGCATGTTCACCTGTGTGGTGCCACTTACACCTAATGAGATGAGATTCCTGCCGCTCGGATTAGGTCGATAGGCATCTCTGAAGCTGCTTCTGGTTTCTGCTTTAATATGTAAAGAGCACGTCAATCATCGCCCACATTCTTACAATAATAAAAGCCTGGAAAATTGATTATCTATGATTTTTTGGATCCGTTGAAGAAATGAAATTTCAGGGAAAATCAGGACCCCAAAACTAGAAAGACATTAAAATAGAGATCATCAGACTGACAGATCAAACTTTCCATGGCAATAATATATCAAATTATAAACAAGATTTAAGGTCATGGATTAAGTAACTCATCTGTAAACTTAAAAAACATAGACCGTTTGGCCGGGTGCTCTGGCTCACCCCTGTAACCCCAGCACTTTGCGAGGCCGAGGTCAGTGGATCAGAAGGTCAGGAGATCGAGACCATCCTATCCAACATGGTGAAACCCGGTCTCTACCATAATTCAAAAAATTACCTGGGCATGCAGGCATGCGCCTGTAGTCCCAGCTACTGGGGAGGCTGAGACAGGAGGATCACTTGAACCCGGGAGGCGAGGGTGCAGTGAGCCAAGATAGCACCACTGCACTCCAGCCTGGTGACAGAGGGAGACTCTGTCTCAAAAAAATACGAAAGAAAGAAAGAAAAATACTATGTTGTAACTGCCACAGGGCTTTTTTTTTTTTTGGCAGCTATACAAGCACTGGTCCTGAGACAAGCAACGTTAAAACATTTGCAGCTCATGAAACTCCAGACACAGGGTAACTGTGCCCCTGTTCCACAGCCATAAATAGAGCTTTGACTGGACAAGAGACTGATTTCAGTAAATTTCTCCTGAGAAGAGACCACTGACCATGGCCTTCTCCCGGCCAATTTATGGAGGCTGTGCACTGTGTGTCTTTCTGACCCTGCACGAAGCCCTTCTGATGTACAGGGCGCAATTGTAATTCACTTAGTTCTTAAGTCCTCACCCCAAAACAAACATGAAATGCATGTGACAGGTGTGTCTGCCTATTACACACGAGAGCCTGCCCGCCACGTGAATATCCATAGCTCCTTCTACAGCCTGCTGAGTGTGTACACTGGTCAATCCATTCGCATGAGTTCATTTCTCCTCTTCCCCACTTTTGAAGTGCCTGCTCACAGTCTCTGCGGGATGCTTTGCTTCCCAGCCTGTTAAGACGGCCGTCCTGCAGCTTCAACCCTTTATCAGAAATAGTTTCCTTTCTAAGTTTATAAATTGGGGGATTCTTCAGTTAACAGCACAAGCTGGTGGGAACATTACATGTCAATTCTGTAAGTGTCTGGAGGACAGGTGTGGACAGGGATAGGGTAAGAAATCCTGAGGGGGGGGCACACACCTCACACTTTCATGGAGTTTCCCTTTGGATGCTTCTGGGTTCACAAGACTCCAAACAGATTCCCTCATGGCTCTGTCACCAGCAGAACTTTTCTCTGAAAAGCCCAGAACTTTCTCCAGACAGATCCTACAAAGAAAAAACTACTAGGTTCACAAGAAGGGAATCCAAATAGATTCTCTCTTGGCTCTGTTCACCAGGAAATCTATTCCTGATAAATGTGCCCAGAACTTTCTCCAGACAGACCCTACAGAGAAAAAATACTTTTCAAGATCTCTATTCTATGTGAGGGGAAGGGATTCTTCTCCATCACAGACAGTTTCATCTTAGAGTTTCTGTGTCATGAAAAGGGGTAAAATTAATAAAACAACTGGGGTGAGATTCAAGAGAATAATCTGTGGATGCTGCAGCCGGGAGGGGAGGAGAGGAAGGAGGAGAATCAGCCGAACCCCTGGAGACGCCTCGTAAAGGGCGCAGCACAGAGAAGAAACAGCAAGACAACATTGAATTCAGTTTCCAGAACGTATCCTGCTCCCCTGCCCGTCATATCACCTCCTCACCAATACGATTAATCTGGATTAAAGAGAAACGTGTGGCAATGAAGACTCTGCCTGAGGACTAGAACTTAGGGAAACCCAAGGCAGCGGGAGACAAGTCAAGGGCAGTGAAGGGATCTAAACCCTCTGAGACCAACAGCCTCAGGACCAAGGTCACGGCCTCTCCCTCAGTGGCCTTAGGTCTGCCTCTCATGGGGCATCTGCAGGGTTCCCGGGTGAGAAGGGGCAAAAACAAGGTGAAGACACTTTCTGAATCTCCAGTAGCACTGAGCTTGCCTTAGCTCTGTTTGGAAAAATGAAACGACGACGACCACAAATATAACCAGGACTAAGCTCAGTTTTGGAAGCACTTTTTTTCTGAGACAGAGTCTCGCTCTGTCACCCAGGCTTGAGTGCAGTGGTGCGATCTCAGCTCACTGCAACCTCCTCATCCCGAGTTCAAGCAATTGTTGTTACAGAAGGAGCACCCTGAGCCAGGGCACAGCCGCTTCATACTGGGCTTGAGATGCTGGGAGAATTCTAGGTGAACCCAGACAGGAACTTCCCTGCAGGGCAGGAGCTGAGCTGCAGGGGGCGCTCAGGACGCACCCAGCACAGGACCCAGCCCTGGAGCAGGTGCACAGTAGGAGGGGAGGGTTTTTTCCCTCTGGGATTGAATATTCCTTCTTTCAAAGCAATAATGACATAAAATTTCAATAAGAATTTAACAAGTACTTATCTGTCTTTAGGTATTACCTTGCATATGCAGCCTATACCCAACTCAAAAAATTTAATGCAAACCACACTTAAAAGGAGAAACGTCTAGGCCTTTCAAATGTAATTACAGTTAGGAACTGAGGGGTGGTTTTATTAATTCAATGGGTGTTACTATCAGGAGACACGCTCATCCCAGAAGTCAGATGTGCAGAGGGCAAGGCCCAGGAAACACTCAGGTTGTCAGTGTGCCATAAGAACAAGGAACCAGACTGAGGACCACGCCCTGGGAGACCCTGGGTTTCTGTGAGAGGGGTTCTGTCTTCCTGGACTTCTGAGCATGCCAGAGGACAAATATCATTAACCAAAGTTCAGGGCAGGGAGCGCAGCATCCCACGGTGGCGTGGTCCAGGTGCCACCTCTCTTCTTCCTCAGGCTGGGGTGGCTTGAGCTATCAAATACCTGCCTCATGAATATGCAAATGCACTGGTGTCTACCGAGGTAAATACAGGTCTGTCCTTGCCCAGAGAGCATCACACAACAACCACATCCCTCCCCTACAGAAACCCCAGAGCACAGCACCTCACCATGGACTGGACCTGGAGGATCCTCCTCTTGGTGGCAGCAGCTACAGGTGAGAGAATCCTCAGTTCCAGGGCTGATGAGGGGACTGGGTCCAGTCAGGTGAGATCTCACACACTCCTGTGTCCTCCCCACAGGTGCCCACTCCCAGGTGCAGCTGGTGCAGTCTGGGGCTGAGGTGAAGAAGCCTGGGGCCTCAGTGAAGGTCTCCTGCAAGGCTTCTGGATACACCTTCACCGACTACTACATGAGCTGGGTGCGACAGGCCCCTGGAAAAGGGCTCGAGTGGATGGGACGTATCGATCCTGAAAATGGTGATACAAGCTACGCGCAGAAGTTCCAGGGCAGAGTCACCATGACCGCAGACACATCCACAAACACAGCCTACATGGAGCTGAGCAGCCTGAGACCTGAGGACACGGCCGTGTATTACTGTGCGAGAGACACAGTGTGAAAACCACATCCTGAGAGTGTCAGAAACCCCGGGGAGGGGGCAGCTGTGCTGAGCTGAGGAGATGACAGGACATGTGAGGTTTAAATGTGTTTGCAATAGAAGGATGTATAAGTTCTAATTATATAGCAAACAGTGTTTCAACTGCCACCCCGTAAGTAACACCCACAGACAATCCATCAATCAAGTTGATGCAAACATCCCCCTGGAGGCTTTGTGGGGCATAGGTTTTAAAATCGAATGTGTAAATCATTAGGAACAGGATTGCTGCATCACATGGTAAGACTAAAGCCGCTTGAGGATCACAGCAGATCTGAGGAGAAGCAGCAAAGTTCCCGTGTACTCCAGCCCCACACGTGCTCAGCCTTCCCTGCTATCCACACCCTGCACCAGAGTCATAACGCAGTTACAGCGGATGAACCTACACAGACACATTGGGTGTTTCCTTTCCTGGTGCTCCCTGGTACAACAAGTCCCAATTACCTTGAAGCACCCCAGATTCTTCATCTGGGTTACTGGGAATGACACCAGGCAGAGGGACAGTGGGTGGGCCATTCCCCTTCACACTCTTTCCTCAAGGGTCCAAAAAATGCACATCGACTTGGGGATCCTCTTTCTCCTGCTTTTCTATGTCCCTTTCTGGAGGTAAAGTCTCCAAGCGTTTACAGTAGGGTTTCCCAACTCCCCGGCTGTGGACCCTTTAAGGTGTGCAGTGTGTTGGGGACCGGGCCGCACAGCAGGAGGTAAGTGGGGGTGAGGGAGCATCGCTGCCTGAGCTCCCCCTGCTGTCAGATCACTTGTGCATTCGATTCTCCTAGGAGACGAATTCTATTGTGAACTGTGCATGTAAGCGATCTAGGCTGAGCACTCCCTACCAGAATCTAATGTCTGATGAATGCAGGTGGAACACGTTCATCCCATAACCACCCACCACCATCATCCATGGAAAAACTGTGTTCCATGAAACCGTTCCCTGGTGCCACAAATGTTAGGGACCAACGGTGTAGAGGCAGGTCTGTGCAACTGAAAGGCCAGCAGCTTCTAGTGAATCCCATAATTAATGTCATTTAATGAGCAGTGGAGACTTTGGTCATGAGGGACTTTGTGAATAATTCCCTTCAGTTGGATTCCAAACACTATAAGCTCTTCAGGTGTTTCCAGATAAAGCCCTTTGTGCAGAAAATGCAAACACATGCATGGGATCCAGGCAGGAGCAAAGCCTCCCTTACCAAGTGGTTTGGCACCTGGAAGGAGCCCTCGGGTTTGGGCACTGGATCCCTTGCTGGCTGCATGTGAGCCAGAGGCCTCAGCCTGATGGATCTTGCAGCAGGAGCACCTCAATGGGGTCACGGGGTACAAAAATGCCTGTCCTCCTCCAGCTGAGCAAGCCCATCTGCCTGCCTGTCAGTGTCAGCCCCATGAGGGGTGCACTCTGGAAGATGACAAGATGCACACAACTAGTCAGGATCGTTGAGTCCCTCAAGTTTAATTATTTTCCCAAGGGGTGGTGATTTTGAACACAGAAGAAATATTAACTTTTTTTTGGGTAAGATTTGTTCTTCTAGTGTCTAGAGAAAGGTTTCCAGGGAGGAATCTGATATCATCTTTCAAGTCTCAACCTCCATGTGATTACCTCAGTAAATATTCTCCCACACCCCTGACTAGGATGAGTCTCACACATGTCCTATAAACTACAAGTAGAATTCTAAGCACCCCCACTGACTGGATGGACTCTTTCTCTTCACCAAGGAGTTCCAGAGACACTTGAAAAACTAGCTCAGGCCATGTTAAAAATGGAGGATCACCAATGCCTCATTATACACTCCTCCCTTTGGAATTCAAGCACCACTAACCAGCATTTTCATTAAAATGGAAGCACGAGGCTCAGAAAACAGATGCTTTGTAGCGGTAACACGCTAAATTCCAACCTGACTCAAGATTAGCCTCACATGACAGAGAACAGGCCTTGAAAGGTCGTTTAACCTAAAATATATTTCTCTGCCATATTTTAAAATCGCCCTGCACTGTTATTTTTTGTGAGAGAAATTTACATTCTGTAGAGAATCTCCTTTCTTTCGCAGGACTTTTGTTATACTGAGACTAGCTGAGAGTCTAGCATCTTTTAAAGGTCTTAATAGAAATTATTTGCTGTTTATTGCCTCTAAGGGCGGCCACATAAGAGATTTCATCTACATAATAAGAATCTTGTTCTCCAAAACTTGTGATCTTAACCCAGACCCTTTTTGCCTACTGATTTCAGGTCTTTAGATAAAAACTTAATTCTTTCAATCAATTGCCAATCAGAAAGTATTTTAATTCACCTGAAGCTGTCATCCCCTCCCCACACGGCCTCACTTGTAGGTGTTTCTTCTTTATGGACCAAATCAACACATAACTCACATGTATTGGTTGATGTTTAAAGTCTCTCCAAGACATTAAATCGAAGCTGCAATGAAACCACTTCGGGCACGTGTTCTCAAGATCCTCTGGGGCTGTGTCCCAGGGCACGGTCCTCACATTTGACTCAGAATAAATCTCTCTAAACCCTCTGCAAAGGTGGCATTTTTATCCATAGTTCTAATAGAACCTCCTCTGTGTTCTGTGTTACATTCACAAGCATGATATCAATAAAGTATTAGTTATTAAAAATAAACACACGTTGGCACTATCTTGTGAAGTTATTTTAAAATTTATGTTCCACAGATGTTTCTATCAGATTCCTTATGTCAGTTAATCATTTTATAATTTCTGTAGATGATTATACCCTACTTTTTCTAGGCCTTTATTGTAGAAAGCTGTGTGAAACTAGTCAGCCCTACATTTGAAAGTCATTACTGCATTTCCTCTGCAGCCACCAGACATTCAGATTCCTTAGTTTTCTTTCCTGCTTGGCTTTGGGCCTTAATCCTGTGCTAAACAGAGAGACTCTGTCTTTCAGATCCCCCAGGTCATCCCAGAGCCACATGCACCTGACAGTTGTCAGTGAGGTGGGAAGGGTTGCACTGAACGGGCACTCTCTGTCCTTCCGAGGGCGCCATACTCCAGGCAGACATCACAGTCCCGGCTCAGGGTGTGTCCTTCCAAGTATCCCTGCGTCTCCTGCAGGTGCGATGCTGACCCATGCGTCTTCCTCCCTTTCCTGGGGAGAGTGTCTCCTTGTGGTTTTCTCCCCCAGATCTTCCAGCAGCCACTAAGTCTGCCCACCGATGTCTCCAGCTCTGTCTTTTCTGCGCCTCCCAGCAGACGAGGCTGCTGTTCCTGAGGAAAGGAGCGGAGGTGGGAGATGAGGCCGTCATTGCCGAAAGAACGGACGGAGCTTTGGAGCTTTTCTTTCTTCTATCCCAGTTTCTGTGAGTTCCGCCAGTGCCAGCAGCACAGAGGCGCTAGCGCCTTTGGCCCTGCAGGTGAAAGCTTTGGTGATGGAGTGGTGGC
Organism: Aotus nancymaae; assembly: GCF_030222135.1. NCBI lineage: Eukaryota > Metazoa > Chordata > Mammalia > Primates > Aotidae > Aotus > Aotus nancymaae. The sequence goes on along the minus strand of NW_026988422.1, from coordinate 88,938,463 downwards.
CGGGGAGGTGGGTCTGGATGCATTTCAGCCACGGCTGCGGCTCCGCTTTCCCACACAGAAGCACCTCGGGAGGTAGAGGGTGGAGATTTTTGTGACGTGTCCTCAATCCTGGGAGAAAAGGTTTCAGTAGCAGCAGGAATCCCTCGGTTGTGCGTGCTCTGAGATCTTCTGTATTATACTCAGCTTTATGTCCAATTTAATCTCGCATTAGCTTGTATGACATTTGCTGGCCTCTGCCCTAGATAAGGTCATATTCTCTTCCTGGTTGTTTTTGTAAATCACTGAGTTTCTCAAGATGCAAGGTCTCTTGTTTGTCCTATAACATCAATACTCTGACGCACTAAAGAAAATGCACCAATTTGCAGCTCAGTAAGGTCAGCCGCTGTAAAAGTAACATACTTTCCTTGGATGCCTGTATCTCCAGGCTGAGCACAAACTTTACTTTTAGTGTTAAAAACTAGAAATAACACACATATCATGGTGCTTTATAAATAAGTATTAGGGGTGCTCTCGTTGACTGCAATGCTGCTCCTCATTAGAATCAACACATTTTTTATACACAACCAAATTACTGACTCACAAGTAATTAGGCTGAGGAAGAAGCCACAGAAATGAAATTGAAGCTTCACGATTTCACTTTAACAAATCTTGAAAAATAGATCTAAAGTAACAAAGATGGAAGATCGACTCAGCATGTTGAGAGGAAAACCTCTGAGATGCAGGAATTAGAGGAACAGACGGAAGCTTTTAAGTGGAATTCGTTGGTATCTTGATCGCTATATTGGATGCACAGGTGAGCACATGTGAAATCACGTTTTCCTTTGGAGACATGGTCTTGCTTTGCCATCCAGGCTGGAGCTCGGTGGTGAGATCACAGCTCTCTGCACCCTCAGACCCTGGGTCTGCAGCAACCCTCCTCACTCTTCCCTGCGTAGCTGGGACCACAGGTGGGCACCACCATGCTCGGCTTCAGTGCTTATTCAACTGCACACATGAATTATGCAATATTTATTATAAAGCAATAACGCCTCAATAAGACTATTGCCAATAAGTGGATAGATAATTTGTTACATAAAGATTGCTAGAAAGATGGACACCAATATAAGAAATGGATGACCCTCGAGAAAGTGAAACTGTAGGAAACGTGCTTTTCTCCATTTGCTGGGTAATCACAGCAGTGCACACGCATCACACCATGTTCTCATTACAGAGAACAGCTTCTGCAAACCTCACAGGTGCCACCCGCTGTGTGCTGGGCTTGGTTCAGGGAGAAGTGGGTCCAGTGGTGAGAAGCACAGGCCCAGACACCCAGGCTCACTGTGACCAAATGTGAGCTCTGGGGACACTGTACAACCCACCTGTGCTTTCCTGGTAATTTTTCACCTGTAACATGGAAATAACATTGATACCACACACCATGTTTTCTATGCATATGTCAACATAAAACATGATTGGTGCTAACTTTAAACATATGTGGTTTATACAGATTTATTGTACCTCAATAAAACTGTTTTAAAGTAGAAATTAAAATATGTAAGTTTTATAGGTTTTAAGGGTTTATCACAGAACAAACTTACAATAAGAAACCACAATTTCCCAACACTATCAATATCACAAATCTCCCCCAGGACACTGTCCCGTGCTCTGAGCCCCGCTCTCTCCTCAGGCCTCTCAGCCCACAGCTTGCTATATAGCAGGAGACATGCAAATAGAGCCCTCCCTCTGCTGATGAAAAGCAGCCCAGCCCTGACCCTGCAGCTCTGGGAGAGGAGCCCAGCCCTGGGATTTTCAGGTGTTTGCATTTGGTGATCAGCACAGAACACAGAGACTGACCTCACCATGGAGTCTGGGCTGAGCTGGCTTTTCCTTGTTGCTGTTTTAAAAGGTAATTCATGGAGAACTATTGAAATTGAGTGTGGGTGATAAGAGTTAGATAAATGGTGGATATTTGTGGCACTTTCTGACCAGGGTGTCTCTGTGTTTGCAGGTGTCCAGTGTGAGGTGCAGCTGGTGGAGTCTGGGGGAGGCTTGGCAAAGCCTGGTGGGTCCCTGAGACTCTCCTGTGTGGCCTCCGGATTCACCTTCAGTAGCTATGGCATGAGCTGGGTCCGCCAGGCTCCGGGGAAGGGGCTGGAGTGGGTCTCAGCCATTAGTAGCAGTGGTGGTTACACATACTACGCAGACGCCGTGAAGGGCCGATTCACCATCTCCAGAGACAACGCCAAGAACTCGCTGTATCTGCAAATGAACAGCCTGAGAGCCGAGGACACGGCCGTGTATTACTGTGCGACAGACACAGTGAGGGGAAGTCAGTGTGAGCCCAGACACAAACCCCCTGCAGGAACGCTGTAGGGAAATGAGCTGCAGGGGGCGCTCAGGAGCCACTGATCAGAGTCCACCCCAGAGGCAGGTGCACTTGGAGGCTGATTTCCTGTCAGGATGTGGGTCTTCATCTTCTTCTGACAGTTTCTCTAGTGAATCTCTCTAAGTTTAGAATTCTGTGTTTCCTAAAGTCATCTCTACATATTTTTAAAAGATCATTTTAACATGTGGACCTATTTTCACATGCACAAAATACAGATGACGCTTACAGAGATGAAAAGTCCTCAACCGTGGTCACCAGCATCAGAGTCCTGAGGAAGCTCAGCGGTGCCTGGTGAGTCTTCTCCAATCAGACCCAGGACAGAAACCTCAGGGAGATTCCCGGACTAGAACAGTCTTTAAGAGGTTAGATCACAGCTGACAGAGAGGCTGGGCCAGGTTCGTGTCGTGTAGAACCTCACAGGTTTCACGTCTGACTCTTCTCCTGACACTAAAGCCAATCGCATCAGCACTGACCTGGGGCTGCTTTGCTCCCACTCCACGTTCTTCCTTTGCAGTGTTTGTTATTTCTTTTTTATTTGCTTTTCCTGCTTCCTGAAGAAGAAACAGACGGTCTCCGTGGCCTACATTCCAGGCCTCAAGGCGTTTTCTTGGAGTGCAGGTGGGGCTCAGGCTGTGGCTCCTGCAGCCACGTGGGAGAGGCTGATGGGGCTTCCTTCTCTCCCCATTTGCTCAGGACCCCACTGTGTGGTGTGTAGACTCATCTGGGAAAGCAATTGGCTGTTAACAGTGAAGGGGATGAACTTATTTGATCAAAATGGGGTGTGGATGTGGAATTAACCCTGTTCTATGCGAACTGTCAGAGTCATCTGCTTCAGAAGTAGTGTTAGAAAGAGCGTGTGAAATGTATCAGAATCAAAATGGAGCCACTTGTGTTAAAACCCCAATGAATGAAGCTGGGGAAGGCCATGAAGGAGGGTCTAACACATATATTCCTGATAATAAGAACAGTCATAAGCACAGCCACAGCCTTGCACAGAGGCCACCACAACCTTAAAAGAATTTCTTGGCCGGGCGCGGTGGCTCAAGCCTGTAATCCCAGCACTTTGGGAGGCCGAGGCGGGTGGATCACGAGGTCAAGAGATCGAGACCATCCTGGTCAACATGGTGAAACCCCGTCTCTACTAAAAATACAAAAAATTAGCTGGGCATGGTGGCGTGTGCCTGTAATCCCAGCTACTCAGGAGGCTGAGGCAGGAGAATTGCCTGAACCCAGGAGGCGGAGGTTGCAGTGAGCCGAGATCGCGCTATTGCACTCCAGCCTGGGTAACAAGAGCGAAACTCCGTCTCAAAAAAAAAAAAAAAGAATTTCTTCTCCAACAACTGCCCATTCAACCTCACGCCAATGTCACCTCAGTTATTGATCCTTTTAGCCCAGGATAATTGTCTCAAAACAGCTGACGTAACCCTCTTCATTTTTCCTTAATTATGTATCTTTCTTTTACCAACCTGAATGCACCAATACATATTTCAATTTCAATACCAATCCTTAAATAAATTTTATTGTATTTTAGAGTCACTCTCTGTTTATTATTCAGGGTTGACAAGCTACAGACGGACAGGCCACGTTTCTGTGATACGTAGAGGATGACGGTTTGTGGAGGTGGCTAGGATCATCTATCAGCAAGCGCATGCTGGGGGTCCCAGAGGGGGTTGAAGCTGCTGAATCACCATGGAATTTCATTTTCTGCAGTTCTGCTCTGATGGAATCAGGCCCACAAATTTTATCAATGGCAAACTACCTAACCTAGAGCCAGCTGGTGACAGTTTTAATAACATCTATTAAATAAATTCACAACATCATAAATAATATGTATTGTGGGGATCACTCCAGCATTGAGATCCCTAAGTGTCTCCGCCATAATGGAGTTTGAGCCCAGACACGTTTCTCCCCGCTGAAGGCAGTCAAGCTAAGGGAAAGAAGGAGCTGGAAGAGGTTTGTTTTACAGAAGTCTATCTCTGGCTCACTGACCTAATATTATGGCTGGGTGAAGGCTGTGTGGTTTTATTACACATTGTGTTTCTTGAAGTTTTTGTACTGGGCTAGTTTTATCACTTTGTTTACCAAGTATTCACTGAAGCTTGTGGACTATTCGCATGCCATTTGAGATTGTTGTCCTCAAGATTTATCGCTTGCTTTGACAGTTGTAAAATGTTATCTTATTCCTGTAAGTAGAAAAGGTCATCTGTTTGTTTTATGATTTTTGGGATCAATCTTTATGTACTAGTTTTATCTTGATCCCCAGGCTTGCAATGTTCTGTTCCCCTTTGTTGTAATGATTTGACGTCAGCCATTGCGGGCTGAAAAGTATATAATGAGACCCTGTGCACGAAATAAACTGCTGACTGGGGCATTGCCTCCTCAGTCCTCCAGACCCGAGCTATCTGTCATTCTTTTCTTCCACGCACTCTCTCTTCCAGGAATTGGGACCATCTTGCAGGTCAAGAGACCCCAGCAGACGTGCCGATCTCATGGACCCCAACATCTGGTGACCACGATGTGGGGCCCAGACATGAGAGATAAAGTGACACTCAAAGGTATTTGGAGTAAGGCTGCAGCAGTAAGTTTTGGTCAATTTATAATCTTGTATATATAAGTTTTGATTTTAATTCAAGTGTTCAATCTGGAGTAAAACATGGAGAATTTAGAGTCTAAGGAAAATAACATGTTTATTCAGCTTGTACAGTCTATAATTAAGTCTCATGGTCATAATGTAAAATTTAAAACTGTGGAGGAATTTGTGCACACTGTTTATGAAATCTGTCCCTGGGTCCCTGAAGGTGGAATTTTGGCCTGAGTTTCTTCCTGTGCCTCCGGAACAGAGGAGATTGTGGAGAGAAATACATAATTTGCTTTACTTAATCAATTTTGTCTTTATAAGAACCTTCCTCAGATGGCTGTGTTAACTACTGTTTGGAGTAAGCTTAGGGGCTGGGTGTGTCCATCCCCCTCCCCCTCAGTGCCGGCTTTTCCTGTTTCTCCGCTGCTGCTTTTGCCTCCTACTTATCAAGTGCAGGCAAGTATTCCCTCTGTAAATCATGGGCTTCCTCCGGTTCCTCTGGAGCAGGAGGAAATCATAGAGAAAAATGTATATGAGAGAAGAGTAATTGTGGTTCCCATATAAGTTACTCCGAACATGAGAAACCACTGGAGGAGGTGGTAGCTCAAGCAGAGGCTCCCTCTGAAGCTTCTCCTGCCTGGCAGCCTGGCCCTGTGACGCTTACGCTGCCCCCAGATTTTTTAAAACAGTTTCAGGATTTACTTTTGCTTTGCTCCCATGCAGCTTCTAGGCATGGAATATTATCCTACTGGAAGTGTGCCCATAACTTAACAAGATCTAATAAGTTTTTTTTTTTTTTTTACTTCATTCTTTTAGTTATTTTAATTATGTGATAATACTGTTAAGCTTATGGATATATAAATAATTTTTCCCCTTTTAGAAAATTTAACTGGAGAAGCCCTGCCCCCTTATGATTGGGGCCACCTCACAAAAGCTTGTCTCTCACATGGGGATTATCTCCTTTGGAGAGCTGATTATGATGATTGTGCTTTTGATCAGGCACAAAGTATAAATATGGATGAGGCTTTTAGTTCCCTGGCCCGGGACATCTTACTCAAGTCAGGAAGCCGAAAATCAACAAGCCTTCCAGTACTGACCTAAAATCTTGCAACAAAAAGAACACCAACAAGTGTTCCCTGGGCTGAGAACCCTTTCTTGCCTCCCCACCTCAGAAGCTGAACCTGAAAAACAGAACAGAGGCAGAAAGACAGGAAAGAATTGAGAAAGTGAAAGAAGGTGAAGAAGCAGGTTGACAGAAAGAAAAGCGTAAGTTTGAAGAAGGTCTGTGGTAAAGAATTTTGTTGGGAATTGACAGAGAGAAAACCATAAGTTTGTAGAAGGTGTGTGGCATGTACGAGCACTGTGGACTGTGAAAGGTTATATAGTTTCCCGCCCCTCAGGTGGTTTTCAAAGTTAAGATGAAATTTTGGTAGGTGAGGTTGTTTTTCCCTTAATTGTTAAAATATTTATCAAGTAAACTTTTGTGACAATCACTCCCTTTTCCCAATTCCTTTTCATTATAGAGTTAACCCTCGAGAACTACAGAGTGGCCATGTATATCAAATGAATGTCACTCATTTTACACATTTTGGTAAATTTCAATATATACAACTATTGATACTTTTTCTCATTTTTTAGTGGCTTCTGCTCATACAGGTAAAGCTGTTAAAAATGTTATAGCCCATTGCTTATTGGTCTTTTCTATTCTAGGCCCCCCTAAAATTCTTAAAACAGATAATACTCCTGCTTACACCAGCAAAGGATTTAATCATTTTTTCTCTCAATTTCATATCCAGCACTCACACAATTTTAAAAATAACTTTACAAAACATAAAAAAGGGACAGTCAGCAGCTAATCTGCATAAGACTCCTCATACTTGGCTTTTTAGTTAGGTGCAGTGGAAAAAGGGATAGTGCCTAGTCCCAGAAAACAAGCTGAGGTGCTGTGGAAGGATGTCTTAACTAACAAGTGAAATGGACCTAATCCCGTCCTAATAGGGGGATGAGGACATGTTTGTGTTTTCCCTAGATCTGCTGAAAGCCCATTGTGGGTATTGGAGCGGTTGATCCCGAGCTTCAAACACCACCACCTCCACCTCTTCGATGCCCCGAAAAAAACGTCGCCAGACACAGAACACTCAGCACCTTCCTGTTCCTACAATGGGCCAGATAAAACATCTTTGTGCTGAAACTACCCAACTTATAGACTCACAGCATACCCCCAAAAACTCCAGCTGTGATGTTCATAGCCATGTTAACTATTTTGACCTACAAATCATTTATAAACAGGCTTGTATAGCCTTCCCTTATACTATTCTATTTGAAAATATACCTATGAATGACAAAAGGGGACATTATTTTATAACTTGCCCCAATTGTGTTCTTATTAATTGTATTAATTATAATTGTACATCAACCTTGCGCCAAAACCTTCTGTGAGATTATACTGCCTTAAACCCGCAGTTTTCACCTGCCATCTTTTTCCACCATTCTGGCCGTGGCTAGTTGTGTTCTTCTGCTTATCATTCTCCTGCGTTTCTCTTTCGCCTTGTGTTCTCCTCCCTCCAGCGTTTGCAGCTCAAAATGTTTGAGCTAAAAACTAAAACAGGGGAAATGTGGGGATCACTCCAGCATTGAGACCCCTAAGTGTCTCCGCCATAATGGAGTTTGAGCCCAGACACGTTTCTCCCCACTGGAGGCAGTCAAGCTAAGGGAAACAAGGAGCTGGAAGAGGTTTGTTTTGCAGAAGTTTATCTCTGGTTCACTGACCTAATATTATGGCTGGGTGAAGGCTGTGTGGTTTTATTAGACATTGTGTTTCTTGAAGTTTTTGTACTGGGCTAGTTTTATCACTTTGTTTACCAAGTATTCACTGAAGCTTGTGAGTATTCGCATGCCATTTGAAATTGTTGTCCTCAAGATTTATCGCTTGCTTTGACAGTTGTAAAATGTTATCTCATTCCTGTAAGTAGAAAAGGTCATCTGTTTGTTTTATGATCTTTTGGGATCAATCTTTATGTACTAGTTTTATCTTGATCCCCAGGCTTGCAATGTTCTGTTCCCCTTTGTTGTAATGATTTGACATTGGCCATTGTGGGCTGAAAAGTATATAATGAGACCCTGTGCACGAAATAAACTGCTGACTGGGGCATTGCCTCCTCAGTCCTCCAGACCCGAGCTATCTGTCATTCTTTTCTTCCGTGCACTCTCTCTTCCAGGTATTGGGACCATCTTGCAGGTCAAGAGACCCCGGCAGACATGCCATCATGCCAGACAACAACAATGTATATATAATACATAGATGTGGACAGAGAGACAGACAGAGTGTCAGTCTGTCACCCAGGCTAGAGTGCAATGGTGTGATCTCAGCTCACTGCAACCTCCACCTCCCAGGTTAAATCAATTCTCCTGTCTCAGCTTCCTGAGTAGCTGGGACTACAGGTGGATGCCACCACATCCAGCTAATTTTTGTGTTTTTGACAGAGACAGGGTTTCACCATATTGGTCAGGCTGATGTCAAATTGCTGACCTCAGGTGATCCACCCTCCTCAGCCTCCTAAAGTGCTGGGATTACAGGTGTGAGCCACCTTGCCCAGCTAATACCACCTATATTAGTGTTGGATTGAATAATCACAAAGTCTACCCTTACCAAGTGTACCATAGCACCATTACCTGGAGGGAAAAATCTTTAGCATGAGATCTGTGTTCTTAAGCTTGTTAAGGTGTAAAACTGACCACTTCACAATCAGGCAATTATGATTTTGCTAATGAGTTATTTTTGGATTTTGACACATGTTCAGATTCATGGCATGTGATTACATTCTCCCATTCTGTAGGCTGGAATCGTTCCGTGGTTTGCGGAATCTTTCTGTTGTGATGCAATTCTACCCTTTCACTTCTGCTTTTGTCGTCTGTGCCTTCAATTTGAAATATAGGAAATCGTTCTTAATATTATTTTCTGTGTGGGGGAGATTTTACAATTGCAAGCCATACATTTAATTATTTATCCCATTTAGATGTGATTTTTGTGTTCATTCTAAACTAAAATTCTTAATTCTTTGCATGTGTAGATCCAGTTTTTCTAACACCCTCTTAGGGAGAGACCATGATTTGTACATTTTATGTTGGTGGCTCACACACTGAAAATCAGTTTGCCAGGAGCTCTGTCTCTATATTAATGCCAATGCCATCCTGTTTTTATTTATGCATCAAAATGTGCATATTGTGAGTTTCAGCGTGTTTTTCAGAACCGGTGCATGCCGACAGCCGTGTTTCCCAGGGCACTCTTGGCCTGGCGAAGCCCTCGCAGACCCTCCCCTCACCTGTGCTGTCTCTGCATCCCCATCACAGACAATGCTTCCTGCTGGCTGTGATGCAACACAGCATTATTCTAGTTTCCATACTGGATTTTTGTTTTTTTCTTTGTTTGTATTTAGTTTCAAATTTCTATGTCAGGTCTCTAGAATACAGGAATTACTTCCAAGTGTGTTTTCGTGGAGCTACCTGAAGATTTAAAATCATCCTTTGCCCACAGCATATTTTACAGTTATGCACCACTGTAGAACATCTGTATTTAATTTAATTAAGTGCAATAACTTTCTGCCTTTTGGGCTGATTTTACATCAGGTAGAGGAATATATCTTAAATGAAAGTTTGTACTAGTAATATAAATGATTAGTTAATAACTACCACTTTATTATTTAGGTGTTACTCATCAAGAATTGATGCTAAGTCAAGGGTCAAAATGGGAATATTATGTAAGGGATATAGGAAATATTTTGCTAATCTAGAAGAAATTGACATGAGCACACTCTTGTTATCCAGCCATGTCTCCTGCCTATCACGTTATTAACCACAGGGTAACTTTGACTTCACTTGGGACTTGTTCTAATTTTAAAATTAGTTACTTATTTATCTTAACGCCTCTAGATTATTATGTGTGACTATTTCAGCAGAGAGGGAAGAGAGACAACCTCAGCTGACCAAACAATGAGGAAAATCACAACCAAATAAAACAAGAAGGCTGGATGTGAGCAGCTCCAGGATTGAATAGTTCAACAGCTCATGTGCCCAGGCAGTTTCTTTTCTCAATTTTCCACACTGATGCATCCAGAAACTCAGCTTCACCCCTCAGGTGACTCCCATCATGACGTGACATGGAGACAACCTTCCCAAGAGTAACACATGTATTAAATATCACCTGGAAGTGGGATTTTTTTGCAACTCTCCTCTGAAGGACCGGGAACAACTCAACAGACCATCTCTCCTGCCGTCATGACTAGAACTTCACCACATGCCCAGTGGATACTCATCCCTGAAGGGGAGAATAAGATTCCGTTGCTGAGGCTGGCAATTTCATCATATAAATTACTATCAACAGATATAAAGGTTTTAAAAACTAACTGAAGTCTGTTCTTCTATGTCCACCACAGATTACAAACCTTCCAATGATACCTTCTTTGTCTTTTCTGCTTGACTTTGTCTCTTCACCGTGTTCTGTCTTCCCAAGAATCTCTTTCTGCTCCCTCAGGTGCATTCAAGTGTTTTATTTGACGATTTTTTAAATGGTAAAAGGCATTAGACTAAACAGTTAATATTCCTAGGTCCATATTCCTAAAAAGACATTGTGACCCTGAGTCTGGGCGGGACCTTGTGAGTGTTCCTGACCCTCCCCAGATGAGAGGCTGGTCATGTGTCCTCACCCCTTCCCCTGGGGTCGAGCGTCCCTGTTTCCCTCCCACCTGTGTCATCACCCTCCAGATCTGCTGCCCTGTCCTGCAGACTAAGGTTCTGACTTCATAAGAAAGAGAGGGGAGCTGCTTCTCAACACATCTTTGGTGGGGACCGTGGTTCCCATGACAATACCTGAGGGGTGGAACCAGCGCCCCTAGGACTCTGGTTTCACCGGCTTGCCCCTGCAGAGTAGATTCCTAGTTCTGTACTGGCAATAAGGGGGTTGGGTCTGAATACACTTTAGAACTGGGAGTTCTTGTTCTCTTCCAGACAGATGTTCAGGAAAGGAAGATTTTTGTGACTGTCCTGTTTCTTGAGAAAAGGGATTCAAGAGGATAGGAAAGCTTTTCAGTATATGGTTCCTCAAAATTTCACACTACAATACGTTTACCATACTCGATTTCAAGCAATCCAATACACGTTTGTATTTTTTCTTGGAACAGCCCATGTCTCATATTCCAGACCCGCCTTAGGTACTTTCAAACCCTGGCTTTGTTACGCTCTACAAGCACTTGCTTCTCCCTAAACGTCAGATTTCTTGTTTGTTTTCAAACTTTAATTATTGGAAATATTAAGAAAATTTGCAAAATTCCATCTTCTATGTTTATCTGCTATTGTTGATGCAGTTGTAAAAAATAAGAAAAATATTCCTTTCCTATGTACATTTCGTAGTTTAATAGCAGATTTTTAGTAAGATCCAAAATAATTTTTTAAAACTCAAATTTTTAAGATGCTTACTAGAAAAACAATTTATGGTAAATTTTTGCTAGGATACTACCCAACATTTATAATAAATAAATGTCCGATATACCCAACTACAAGGTAAAATATCTAATTATTTCATTAAGTAAAATAAGCCAAACAATTAAGAATGTACACTCTGTTATGATAAATTAAAACGGATGTGCAGCAAGGTAAAAGTCACCAGGGGAATGGTAGAAGAAACAAGAGGAAAAGGAGAAAGAACACAGAAGAACAGAAGGAACCGCTGAGAATTCTCTTGTCCACCTTGACAGCAATGAGGGTTAAATCATGTTTACAACTGTTCACTTTAAATATGTGCAAGTTTACTATCTGTAAACCAAAACTTACACAATGTATTACAAGCAAACAGATTGAAACTTAGACAAGGAAGGAATGATAGAAAGATAGGAAGAGGGTATATTGAATTCAGAAATTCTTAAGAATGTATCTGCCTGAACCATGGTTCCCATCATCGTTTTAGTGAATTCTAGAATGCAGCACACATTATTTCACTACAGAAAGTGGGTTCCCCAAACCACGCTCTGTCCTGGAGTTGGCTCAGGGAGTAATTGGGGCCAGTGCTGAGGAGCACAGGCCCAGATACCAGGGCTTACTCATCCAGACATGAGCTCTTAGACACACACAGAGCCCCTTTCCCATGTGTGGTGCACTTCCACATCTGTACATGGAGAAACATTGACTCCCAGAAAGCGTAATACACATGAATATGCAAAACTAAAATAGGGCGCTCAGTTCAAAGTGTTCATCACAGAGTAATTTATAATAAGACAGTGTAATTTCCAAATACCATCACTGTCACCAAATACATCTTATCTGGGCCCTGCCCTCTCCTCAGGCATCTCACCCCAGAGCTTGCTATATAGCAGGAGACATGCAAATACGGTCCTCCCTCTGCTGATAAAAACCAGCCCAGCCCTGACCCTGCAGCTCTGGGAGAGGAGCCCCAGCCCCGGGATTCCCAGGAGTTTCCACTTGGTGATCAGCACCGAACACAGAGGACTCACCATGGAGTCTGGGCTGAGCTGGGTTTTCCTTGTGGCTATTATAAGAGGTGATTTATGGGGAACTAGAGATACTGAGTGTGAGGGGACATGAGTGAGGGGAACAGTGGATGTGTGTGGCCGTTAATGACCAGGGTGTCTCTGTGTTTGCAGGTGTCCAGTGTGAGGTGCAGCTGGTGGAGTCTGGGGGAGGCTTGGTGCAGCCTGGGGGGTCCCTGAGACTCTCCTGTGCGGCCTCCGGATTCACCTTCAGTGATTACTACATGAGCTGGGTCCGCCAGGCTCCGGGGAAGGGCCTGGAGTGGGTGGGTGTTATTAGAAACAAAGCTAACAGTTACACGACAGAATACGCCGCGTCTGTGAAAGGCCGATTCACCATCTCAAGAGACGATTCAAAGAACGCGCTGTATCTGCAAATGAGCAGCCTGAAAACCGAGGACACGGCCGTGTATTACTGTGCTAGAGACACAGTGAGTGGAGGCCAGTGTGAGCCCAGACACAAACCTCCCGCAGGGGCACGCGGGGCCACCAGGGGGCGCTCGGGACCCACCGAGGTCGGGGCAGGTCCCAGGAGCAGGTGCAGGGGAAGTTTCTTTTCTCCTCAGCTGGAAAAGTCAGCTTTGTATTTGCAGAATTCTGGAGCATTTTAGGCTGTGATATTTTATTACTTGTATTTGTTATAAGTTTGTTAAGGTTAGTATTTAAATTTTACTAATTATTAAAATTATGTATATACAAACATTTTTTAAATGTATACTTTCAAGGAAAAAGCATTCCTAATTATTTGCACTGATTCTTCCAGGGTTTTATTAACATTTGTTGATATAAACAACCACATAGCTATAGGGACTTAAATTTATACGCATAGAAAGATGTACAGGCCGGGCGTGGTGGCTCACGCTTGTAACTCCAGCTACTCAGGAAACTGAGGCAGGAGAATTCCTTGAACCAGGTAGGTGGAGGTTGCAGTGAGCCCTGATCATGCCACTGCAGTCAAGCCTAGGTGACAGAGTGAGACTCCATCCAAAAAAAAAAGAAAGAAAGAAAGAAAGAAAGAGAAAGAAAGAAAGAATAAATACACAGACCTATGCACGTATGTGTAGGCATTCATATTAAACATTACAATAAAATAATTCTGAAAATATCTCCTAAAAAATCAAACTTAATGATGAACTAAATATAAATTATTAGAGTAATTCACAATGGATTTCAATTATTTTTCATTGTTTACATTAATTGATTTCTGTTTGTTCATTTAAAAGTAGCATATTGGTCATTTCAAAAGACCTAAGAGTACATTTTAAATGTTGTTGTCACACTAAATGATAAGAATTTGAGGTGATGAACGATAATTATCTTAATTAGCTCTTAATATCTGAGTTATTCCATATTGTATTTGCAAATCAGAACATTGCTTCTAACCTTGTGAATATAAAGTCATAATTTGTGAATTTAAAATAAAAATTTTTTATTTTAATTTTTTTTTCATTGCATTTTAGGTTTTGGGGTACATGTGAAAAACATGCAAGATTGTTGCATAGGTGCATACGTGGCAGTGTGATTTGCTGCCTTCCTCCCCTTCACCTATATCTGGCATTTCTCCCCATGCTATCTCTCCCCAACTCCCCCCCTCGCTGTCCCCCCTCCTCCCCAACAGACCTCAGTGTATAGTGCTCCCCTCCCTGTGTCCATGTGTTCTCCTTGTTCAACACCTGTCTATGAGTGAGAACATGCAGTGTTTGATTTTGTGTTCTTGTGTCAGTTTGCTGAGAATAATGGTTTCCAGGTTCATCCATGTCCCTACAAAGGACGCGAACTCATCGTTTTTGATGGCTGCATAATATTCCATGGTGTATATGTGCCACATTTTCCTGTCCAGTCTATCATTGATGGGCATTTGGGTTGGTTCCAGGTCTTTGCTATTGTAAACTGTGCTGCAATGAACATTCGTGTGCATGTGTCCTTATAGTAGAACGATTTATAATCCTTTGGATATATACCCAGTAATGGGATTGCTGGGTCAAATGGAATTTCTATTTCTAGGTCCTTGAGGAATCACCATACTGTCTTCCACAATGGTTGAACTAATTTACACTCCCACCAACAGTGTAAAAGTGTTCCTATTTCTCCACATCCTCTCCAGCATCTGTTGTCTTCATATTTTTTAATGATCGCCATTCTAACTGGCATGAGATGGTATCTCAATGTAGTTTTGATTTGCATTTCTCTAATGACCAGTGATGATGAGCATTTTTTCATATGCTTGTTGCCCTCATGTATGTCTTCTTTTGTAAAGTATCTGTTCATATCCTTCGCCCATTTTTGAATGGGCTTGTTTGTTTTTTTCTTGTAAATCTGTTTTAGTTCATTGTAAATTCTGGATATCAGCCCTTTGTCAGACAAGTAGGCTGCAAAAATTTTTTCCCATTCTGTTGATTGCCGATTCACTCTATTGACTGTTTCTTTTGCCATGCAGAAGCTGTGGAGTTTGATTAGGTCCCATTTGTCTATTTTGGCTTTTGTTGCCAATGCTTTTGGTGTTTTGGTCATAAAGTCCTTGCCTACACCTATGTCCTGAATGGTTTTGCCTAGGTTTTCTTCTAGTGTTTTTATGGTGTTACGTCTTATGTTTAAGTCTTTAATCCATCTGGAGTCAATTTTAGTGTAAGGTGTCAGGAATGGGTCGAGTTTCTGCTTTCTGCATATGGCTAGCCAGTTTTCCCAACACCACTTATTGAACAGGGAATCCTTTCCCCATTGCTTGTTTTTGTCAGGTTTGTCAAAGATCAGATGGTTGTAAATATGTTGTGTTGCCTCCGACGCCTCTGTTCTGTTCCATTGGTCTATATCTCTGTTTTGGTACCAGTACCATGCTGTTTTGATTACTGTAGGCTTGTAGTATAGTTTGATGTCGGGTAGTGTGATGCCTCCTGCTTTGTTCTTTTTGCTTAGAATTGACTTGGCTATGCGGGCTCTCTTTTGGTTCCATATGAAGTTTAAGGTGGTTTTTTCCAGTTCTGTGAGGAAGGTCATTGGTAGCTTGATGGGGATAGCGTTGAATCTGTAAATTACTTTGGGCAGTATGGCCATTTTCACGATATTAATTCTTCCTAACCATGAACATGGAATGTTTCTCCATCTGTTTGTGTCCTCTCTTATTTCGTTGAGCAGTGGTTTGTAGTTCTCCTTGAAGAGGTCCTTTCTGTTCCTTGTTAGTTGTATTCTAGGTATTTTATTCTCTTTGTAGCAATTGTGAATGGCAGTTCGTTCTTGATTTCGCTCTCTTTAAGTCTGTTATTGGTGTATAGGAATGCTTGTGATTTTTGCACATTGATTTTGTATGCTGAGACTTTGCTGAAGTTGCTTATCAGTTTCAGGAGATTTTGGGCTGAGATGATGGGGTCTTCTAGATATACAATCATGTCGTCTGCAAATAGAGACAATTTGACTTCCTCCTTTCCTAATTGAATACCCTTTATTTCCTTTTATTGCCTGATTGCTCTGGCTAGAACTTCCAGTACTATATTGAATAGGAGTGGTGAGAGAGGGCATCCTTGTCTAGTGCCAGATTTCAAAGGGAATGCTTCCAGTTTTTGCCCATTCAGTATGATATTGGCTGTCGGTTTGTCATAAATAGCTTTTATTATTTTGAGATACGTTCCATCTATACCTAGTTTATTGAGACTTTTTAGCATAAAGGGCTGTTGAATTTTGTCAAAGGCCTTCTCTGCATCAGTTGAGATAATCATGTGGTTTTTGTCTTTGGTTCTGTTTATGTGGTGAATTACATTTATAGACTTGCGTATATTGAACCAGCCTTGCATCCCCGGGATGGATCCTACTTGATCATGGTGGATAAGCTTTTTGATGTGCTGTTGCAATCGGCTTGCCAGTATTTTATTGAAGATTTTTGCATCTATGTTCATCATGGATATTGGCCTGTAGTTTTCTTTTCTTGTTGAGTCTCTGCCGGGTTTTGGTATTAGGATGATGTTGGTCTCATAAAATGATTTGGGAAGGATTCCCTCTTTTTGGATTATTTGGAATAGTTTCAGTAGGAATGGTACCAGTTCCTCTTTGTATGTCTGGTAGAATTCTGCTGTGAACCCATCAGGACCTGGGCTTTTTTTGGGTGATAGGCTCTTAATTGCTGCCTCGACTTCAGACCTTGTTATTGGTCTATTCAGGGTTTCGACTTCTTCCTGGTTTAGGCTTGGGAGGAGGCAACTGTCCAGGAATTTATCCATTTCTTCCTGGTTTTCTAGTTTATGTGCATAGAGTTGCTTGTAATAATCTCTGATGATGGTTTGAATTTCTGTGGAATCTGTGGTGATATCCCCTTTATCATTTTTTATTGCATCTATTTGGTTATTCTCTCTTTTCTTTTTTATTAGTCTGGCTAGTGGTCTATTTTGTTGATCTTTAAAAAAAAAAAACACGGATGGAGCTGGACACAATTACGTTGAGTGATACCAGCCAGACACAGAAGATTAAATACCGCATTTTCTCAATGTTACATGGAAGTTGAAGAAAGCTGATCATCCGGCAGTAATTAGTAGAGTAGTGGTTATGAGATGCCAGGAATGAGAAGCGACTGAGAGATAGGAAGAGGTTTGTTAACAAACGCACAGTTACAGGTAGACATGAGGATGTGTCCGACCGCACAGTAGGCCGACTCCAGCTAACAATATATGGTACATTTTATGTCTACGAGTAGCCACACAGAGGATTTTGTATGCTACCCACACAAAGAAATGTTAGTGTCTGATCTGGTGAATTTGCTCATTGTTCTGATTCAGTCACACCACATGGCACACGTGTATAGAAATGTCACGCTGTGCCCCGTAAATATAAAGTTATTATGTGCCAACTCTAAAACATTATTCAATTAAAAAGAATTTTATTGGCATATATTACAAATGATTCAACACACAGCCAGGAGTAATAACGTTTTTCTTTAAAATAATGAATTTTCTAACAATGTAGTTACATTCATTTGAACCAAAGCATGTATTTGATCATGGTAAGAACAGACAGACTTATGTGTATAATAATATATTTTAATTTTAGGCTTCTACTTAACACTATCAGTGCAAACACTTTTAAAACAAGTAAGTAAAAAAACAAAGTTGAGGAAATGTGTGTGTGGTGTGTGATGTGTGAGTTTTTCTTGTGCACCGCTCTGTCCGTGTGGATGTGTGGTGTGTGTGTCTGTGTGTTTAATCTGCTTGGGGTTCACTGTGATTCTAGGATCTGTCATTCTGTGTATCTCACAAAACTGGGAACATTCTTAGGCATCATCTTTTTAAGTACTGTCTTTGTATCTGCAATTTCTACTTTTCAGATTTAAAAAGTGCATATGCTATACCTTTTGTTATTAATGTTGACTTTCTTCACTCTCTTTTCATTTGCCATTTACTTTGTGACATTTCTAGTGACATTTTAAGTGCATGGTTGCATTTAAAAGCTGAGCCAGCTCTACTGAGGGTGTGCCAAAGCTGGCTCAAGGCTTATACTGCATTGCTTTGGATCTCTGGTGCGTTTCTGTTTGATTCCTTCTTAGTATTTTTATCCCTCAGTTCCCTGTCTAGCCCTGCATTATGTCCACAGTTTCTGTAAGAGATTTTTACATATGAATTATAGTTGCTTTACATACTTTATTTAATTAGATAGTTCTAATATTTGTATCATTTATGAATCTCATTCCAATTATTTGTTTATTGAGAATTTGATATTTCTCACTAATGTATGTAATAATTGTTGTTGATAACCAGACCTGTTGGGTTGGACAGTTAACGTTGGCTTATTATTTCATTTTACGCATTTTCTGCCTGTATTTCAGCACACTCTGTCTTTGCCGGGCCTTTATTGTGGAAGTGTCTGTGAATCTTCTCAGAGCTACATTTGACATTTACTTTTGAGGCTGACATCAGAGTTGAAGTCTGTTCTTTTAGGTCCACCGGAGACTTCAGATCCTCCCGTGACACCTTGTCCCCTCCAGAGAATCGCTCTCAGCTCCTTCGGGTAGGTTAAAATGCTATATTTAACTGACAATTGTGAAATTGGTGGAAGGCGGTAGAATAATAAAAGATGTTCTGACCTTTCACGGGTCCACATTTCCACGAAGGCGCTGTGACCCTTGGTCTGGGTGTGAGCTTCGAGTGTTCCTCCAGGTGAGACGTCGGTCTGTGTGTTCTTGTTCTTTTCCCTGGAGTAGAGTCCTCTCGTTTTCCCCAGGTGTTCCCTCCCACAGCTGCAACGTTCTATTTTGTGTTATCACCTTCCAGATTTGCTGATCTGGCCTGCAGATTAAAACTCTGATTAAATAAGAAAGAGAGGGGAGATACTTCTCAGTGGAACTTAGGTGAAGACCTCTTCTCCCATCTCACTTCCTAAGGGGTTGCCCCAGTGCCCCTAAGATGCTGGTTTTGGTGGCTGGTCCCTGCCGAGTAATTTCTTAGTTCTGCAGTGGGGATAAGGGAGGTGGGTCCGAATGCATTTCAGAGTGTGGGCTCTTTTTCTCTCTCAGACGGACACATTGGGACAGAAATATGTTTTTGATGGTCCTGATTTTGGGAAAAAAGGATTGTCCCTGAGAAATTCACACCACAACATGTTTACTACACTTGACTTTGAGTAATCCAATATCTATGTGTGCGTTTGTCTTGTGATAGCTACATTTTATATTCCAGAATCTGTCCCAGTTCAGCTCTCTACAGGAACTTGCCTCTCCCTAGATTTCACACTTCATGCTTATCTTAAAACTTCCAGTATTTAAAGTATTTTTTTAATTAGGAAAATTCCCTTTTCTGTGTTTATCTATTATTGTTGATGTTGTTGTAAAAAAAAAAAAAGTAAAATATGTTCCTCATCTACGTACATTTCAAAGGTGAGTTGCAGACTTTCTCTTTTTTGTCAAGTGCCAGAGTAATAAAAGAATGTTAATATTGTTAAGCTGCTTAGTAGAAAAACAAATCACGGTAAATTTGCTTGCTGGAATACTACCCATCATTTCTAATAAATAAATGCGAAATGAATAAGGATATATAGTATGTTCTTTCATTTTTATACATTTTGGTAAATAAAAATATGTCTAAAGTAACGTAATAAAGATTAGCAGTTGCCTGGGGAAAATGGTGGAGGAAGGGAAGGTGAAAGGGGCAGGGATATAGCAGAACAAGAGGAAATACTGAGACGAATTCACTTGTCCCCTTTCTTGATAATGCTGGCAGTTACATCATGTTTATTCATTGTACATTTTAAATATGTAAAATTTGTTATCTTTCAATTAAGCCTCATAAAATGTATGACAAGAAAACAAATGGAAACTTAGACAAGGAAGGAGTAATAGAAAGATAGAAAAACTGTGTTAAATGTCAGAACTACTTGAAAATTCATGTGCCTGGACCCTAGTTCTCCTCATATTTTCAGGTGAGTGCTGGAGTAGGACAACATCACACATGCTCTTATTACAGAAAGAGGGTTCTGAAAACCACACTAGAAACATCCAGCTTGGTCCTGGAGTTGGTTTAGGGAGCGGCAGAGCCAGTGGTGAGGAGCACGGGGCCAGATACCGGGGTCCACTCATCCCAGACATGAGCTCCTACATGCATACAGAGCCCCTCCATGTGTGCGTTCACTTCCACATCTGTAAATGGAGAAAATACTGAATCCTACAGAACATAATTTACACAAGTATTTAAACATGAATAGAGTGATCAGAACAAAGTGTTTCTCACAGCACAACTTCATAATGAGTCAGCATATGTTCCAAATACCATCACTGCCAGCAAACTTCTGCAGGGCACCGTCTTCTTCTCTGGGCACAGCCTCCTGCTCAAGCGTCCCACCCTAGAGCTTGCTATATAGTAGGAGACATGCAAATAGGGCCCCCCTGTACTGATGAAAAGCAGCCCAGCCCTGACCCTGCAGCTCTGAGCGAGGAGCCTTAGCCCTGGGGTTCCAAGGCATTTCCACCTGCTGATCAGCACTGAACACAGAGGACTCACCATGGAGTGGGGGCTGAGCTGGGTTTTCCTTGTTGTTATTTTAGAAGGTGATTCACGGAAAACTAGAGAGACTGAGTGTGTGTGGACGTGAGTGAGGGGAACAGTGGATGTGTCTGGCAGTTTCTGACCAGTATGTCTCTGTGTTTGCAGGTGTCCAGTGTGAGGTGCAGCTGGTGGAGTCTGGGGGAGGCTTGGTACAGCCTGGGGGGTCCCTGAGACTCTCCTGTGTGGCCTCTGGATTCACCTTCAGTAGCTATAGCATGGACTGGGTCCGCCAGGCTCCCGGGAAGGGGCTGGAGTGGGTCTCATACATTAGATATCATGGTGGTACCACATACTACGCAGACTCCGTGAAGGGCCGATTCACCATCTCCAGAGACAACGCCAAGAACTCGCTGTATCTGCAAATGAACAGCCTTAAAACCGAGGACACGGCCGTCTATTACTGTACTAGAGACACAGTGAGGGGAAGTCAGTGTGAGCCCAGACACAAACCTCCCTGCAGGGGCCCCCGAGACCACCAGGGGGCGCCCGGACGCCGTGCACGGGGCTGTCCCCAGGGCAGGTGCAGGTGCTAAGGGCTGGCTTCCTGTCGTGGTCTGGGGCTGCCTCGTTGTCAATTTTCCCCAGGGAACTTCCCAGATTTACAATTCTGTGCTAACCTTTGATGTCTCTAAAGGCAAAACTTCTTTTCCTTTGTCTGTCTTTGTTTTTGTAACAGGAGGACACATTCTCACCTCTCTGGAACCCACAGTGTCACTTTGGGGGTAGAAATAATCCTTTCCTGGTCAACAGGATGAAAGTCCTGAGGAATCCTATGGAAACTTGGGGAGTGTTTTCCAGTTAGACTCCGGACAGAGACGTCCATAGGAGTCTCTGACTAGAACAGGCTTTTAGTTCTGATAGGAGCCAAGGGACAGGCTCGCCCAGGGTCAGGACTTAAAAACTAACGTTTTTCACAGCTATCCCCCGTCGCCTTGTAAAACTGTGCACATCTCACTCAGACTGATTCAGTTGACCCTCTTTCTGCTAATCCGTTTTCCTTCTCTGTAGACTTGATTCTCATAGTCCCCTTTGTTCTTCTCTTCCCTGAAAACAGAGGATGTGTTTTCTGTAGTCAAAATCCCAGGGCTCAGGTCTGCAGAACCTGGGTAAGCTGAGGGACTTTCTCACTCACCATTGCCTGGATGCTCCTGTTGTCTTCTGTGCATGGAGGTATTTGGGAAATGAAGCGGACATTAGCCATGAAGGGAATAGTACTAGTTTTCTCTAATGGGATATTGATGTAGAGCTGATCTTGGCCTTTTCACACAAGTCACAGAGCTTTCACTCTCACCCGTGACTGAGGAGAGCTGAGGATGGACACTCCATGTTGCTGTGAGCTCTGGGAGGCAGTAGCTGCAGGGTCTGGCTAGGATGCCCACGGTCAATACTGATGGCCTTTGGGAATGACAGGTTAGAATTCCCAGTCGTGAAATAACCTTACAAATGGACAACCAGCATCCCATGCCGCTGCTCCGCCTATGGGGTAGCCAGTCTTTATTCTCTTACTGTGAACTGGCTTTCATTTCACTCTGTGGATTGGCCTGGAATTGGGACCCCTTTCTGGTAACATTTGTGTTATTATTGATTTTCTAAGCTAAAATCTCCAAGACGGAATGAAGTTTCCCTGAATTTTTGTAAGAAGTACATTCATCCCTTTGAGAAATGCACAGGGGGTGGAATGAGGCTGTGAAGCTGTTGGCATATGAGGGAAGCCTGACCCTGAGTGGAGGAGAGAGGGAGGGAGGATTGGGTGGAAGGTTCCTGTATTTCTGTGCTGTTCAAGGAAGGTGCGAAATATAACTGAGCTTTGTGCAAGTCAGTGCTACCTCTCAGGGGACCCCCATGACTCCCAGAAATGGCTCTGCTTACAAATCACTGCGGAGTCAGTCCTTTCATTAGAGTGGACCACAGGACATGGGCCTCAGCACACGCCATGACACAGGTGTCAGAAAGCAGCTGCTGGGAACCGGATCCACGTGCATTTTGCTGCCTGTAGGAGGAGGCAGGGAGGTGCATTTCAGGGTCAACACACTGTTTGTGGATTTTTATAGTGAACATCTGCTTTTACTGTGTTTTATTAGAAAGTATATGAACAAATGTGGATCTGCAAATAATTGTGATTTTCACATTTGCTTCAATTGCATCGTTTCTTAATTTTGCAGGATGTCCTAGCACAGACTTGAATTTTTCATAGTGACTGTTCAAAGGATCGAGAACATGCGTTTTTCGCTCTCACTGGTTTTTCTCCGTGTTCAGAGACCTTGAGTGGAGCACGTCTGTCTCTATCTCTAGTGTCCCCCGGAAAACAGCAGAGACTTGCCTGACTGCAGAATCTGGGGTAGGAGTCTGCACACCTCAGAGCCTGCAGAGAAGCCCAGTGAAGTTTTATGGAGTCAGAGAACTATCCCACGTGGGGGAACCTCTATCTTCCCCACCGCCAGAGACTGCTGCTCTGCTGTAATCGCGGGGTTTATCATTGGAGCACCTGGTAGCCCGTCTCAACACAGTCTCTTTATGTAACTTACCACCATTAGACTGCAGGTAATTACTCAATCTTGATTTTTCTGACCCTATTTTCTCATCTTATTTGTAAGTTTGGTTATAGAAAGTGTTATCTTTTAGTTTATACTTAGTACCTCAGAATTTTCTGAATTTATTAGGAATAATACAAAACATGTCCAGTTTGGGGGAAATGTAAATGAATGTCTGTGCTGTGTGTGTGTGTGTGCGTGCGCATGTGTGTGTGTGTGTGTGCGTGCATGTGTGTGTGCATGTGTGCGTGCGTGTGTGTGTGCGTGTGTGTGCACGTGTGTGTGTGCGTGTGTGTGCGTGCATGTGTGTGTGCACGTGTGTGTGCACGCATGTGTGTGTACGTGTGTGTGCACGCATGTGTGTGTGCACGTGTGTGTGTGCATGTGTATTTGTGTGTGCGTGTGTGTGTGTGCGTGTGTGTGCGCATGTGTGTGTGTGCGTGCATGCACGAATGTGTGTGTGCATGCACACGTGGGTGAATATGAGTAACTTACAACTTATAACTCAATGAACGTTACTGCTGAATTATACAGTCAATGTACACTTAGATTTGCTGAAAATTGCCTGCAGTAATGTTTGTGAAGCTGACGCTGTCACCTTGCTGTGAGGATGCTCAGTGCACAGGTGAGGTCTCACAGGAGAGATTCAAGGTGCAGCCCAGCACTGGCAGAGCTCCTGGCCTGGAGCCAGACATAGAACTGGGTGTCTCAGATGCAGATCCTCCAGCCTTCCCTTAGCTGGGCTGCGTGGGCAGAAGAGGGCCAGCAGGAGATGCTCAGAACCCACCCAAGGCAGAGCCCCAGTGAGGAGCAGACGCAGAGAGGAACCAGCCAGGGAACGTATGACCACAATCCAGGGCTGTCTTCTTTTGCTTAACAGCATCCAACCCTAAGGAGCCCACCCACTATGTCATGTTACTCATAACTTTCTTGTTCCAAACAAAACAGAAGTAAATGTTACTCTGCATTAAACTCATTGAACTTGGGTTATTTTTCTGAGAACGCCATCATCTTTAATATTATGGTTGTCAGGTCAAAATCAACACACATATTTAGTCACCATGAAGGTTGTTTTATCTCATGGTAAAAATGTTTATTTAATTAAAATCACATTTAATGAGAAAAGGTCTGTATTAGTTCGTCCTCACACTGCTGTAAAGATACCACTTGAGACTGGGTAATTCGTAAAGGAAAGAGATTTAATTGACTCACAGTTCTGTATGACTGTGGAGCCTCAGGAAACTTCCAGTCATGGTGGAAGGTGAAAGGGGAGCAAGTCCCTTCTTCACGAGAGAGAGAGAGAGAGAGAGAGAGAGAGAGAGAGAGAGAGAGAGGGAGAGAGAGAGAGGAGAAGAAGGAGAAAGAGCCAAAAACTTATCAAACAACCAGGTCTCCTGAGAACTCTTATCAGGAGAACAGCCTGGAGGAAACCACTCCCACGATCTAATCACCTCCCACCAGACCCCTCACCTGACACTTGGGGTTTACAATTCAAGATGAGCTTTGGATGAAAACACAGATCCAAAGCATATCAGAATTTGTAGGTGAGAATTTGATCAATTAATAATTTATTAGTGAAGTATCAGAAGAATAAATGGCACCAGTGTGGCAGTTATCCAGTTAATCTATAAAACATCTCAATATTCATTTTATGAGAGGTCTAGGACAAGCGTGACATGGATAGATAGAGAGACAGACAATTCTACCAAATACTATCACATATATAGTATAGAAATATAATTTCATATACTATTTGATAGAATCAATATCATACCTAATATTTTATATGTATACATATTAAAGTATTTGGTAGAATTTGGGTGTGTATGTGTGTGTATATATATGTATATATACATATATATGTACTTTATAATGTCTATAAAAATGTCTCCTGGAATTTTTATTATACTTTAAGTTCTGGGGTGCATGTGCAGAATATGCAGGTGTGTTACATAGGTATACATGTACCACGGTGGTTTGCTGCATTAATCACCCCGTCATCTACATTAGGCATTTCTCCTAACGCTATCCCTCCCTGTGGGGATCGCTCCAGCGTAGAGACCCCTAAGTGTCTCCGCCATAATGGAGTTTGAGCCCAGACACATTTCTCCCCTCCTGGACGCAGTCGAGCTAAGGGAAAGAAGGAAGTGCAAGAAGCTTGATTTTGCAGAAGTTTTCTGGTTCACTGATCTAACAGCTTGGCGGGGTGAAGGCTGTGTGGTTTCACTGCACATGCTATGTCTTGAAGTTTCTGCTCTGGGCTTGTTTTATGACTCCGTTACCAGGTACTCACTGAAGCTTGTGACTATTCATATGACATTTGAAATTGTTACCTCTAAGATTTATACCTTGGTTTGACCGTTGTAAAATTGATCTTGTTTCTGTGTTTCTGATTATCGGATAAGTAGAAAAGGTCACCTGTTTGTTTTATGACTTCTTGATCAATCTTTATGACAGTTGATTGTATGCTTCTCCTTTTACTAGTTTTAACTTGAACCCTAGGCTTGTAATGTTGTGATTCTCTCTTCTCCTTTGTTGTAGTTACCTCACTAAGTAACCTGACGTCAGCCACTGCAGGCTAAAGGGTATATAATGAGACCCTGTGCACAAAATAAATCGCTGACTTGGGCAGTCCTCGTGAGTCCTCCAGACCCCAAACTTTCCTGTCGTTCTTTTCTTCTGCTCACTCTCTCTTCCAGGTATTGGGACCCTCTTGCTGGTCAAGAGACCCCTGGCAGACGTGCCGTTCTCACGGACCACAACATCTGGCGACCACGACGTGGGGCCTGGACACGGGAGATCAAAGTGACGCTCAATTCAATTAAGAGTGAGGTGCCGGCTGTTCAGTAAATGAGTTTTTGGTTAATTTTTAATCTTGTATATATAAGTTTTGATTTTTAATTCAAGTCTTCAATCTGGAGTAAAACCATGGGGAATATTGAGTCAAAGGAGCATAACATGTTTATTCAATTGTTACAGTCTATGATTAAGTCTCATGGTCATAATGTTAAACAGAAAACTGTGGAGGAATTTGTGCACATTGTTCGTGAAATTTGTCCATGGGTCCCTGAGGGTGGATTTTTGGACGAGGCTACTTGGCTTGTCATTGGTGAAAAGATTGATCAGTTTTGTTTCTATAATAAGTCTCTACCTCAGTCTGAAATTTTGCTTTCTGTTTGGAGTAAACTCCGGGGTTGCGTTTGCCCTTCTCAGACTTTTCTCCCTTCTGCACCACCTTATACTTCTACCACATCCATTTCACATCCTGCTCCTGCCTTACCTCCTTCTGTGTTACATTCGTATGCCGAGCCTCCTCCAGCACAGCAAGATGACGCAGCTGACCGACGCTCTCTCAGCTCCCACAGTGAGTGCCAACATACAGATGATTTGTCTCCCTTAACAGAAGTCATTGTTGAACAGCCTGTAACCAAGACTGCCACTCAGTGGGTCCCTGGTCCGGTTACATTTACTTTGCCTCCTGATCTTGCTCGTCAGTTTCAGGATTTACTTTCGCTGTGCTCGTGCGCTATCTCTAATCAGCAGTGCTTTCCTGTAGTACAAGGAAATGAAATGGGTACGGGAAGGTATTCTACTGGGAGTGTGCCCATAACTTAACAAGCCACAAACGCTGCTTCAATGACTCCCCTAACTCATGCTTTATTATTTAATAAGAAAGGATTTGCTAATGTAAATAGTATGTTCCCTTCCCTTTTCCCTCTTACAGAAGTTCAAAATGCTCAGGGACAAATAGTCTGTAAATATCAGCCTATCCCACCTGAAACTTTAAAAGAATTAAAAGAGGCTGTTGCTCAATATGGCCCTACTGCCCCTTATACAATTTCTTTATTAGAAGGTTTTGCTAAAAAAGCCTTACCCCCACATGACTGGGGACACCTTACAAAAGCTTGTCTCTCAGGTGGAGATTATCTCCTTTGGAGAGCTAATTTTGATAATCATGCTTTTAATCAGGCACAAAGAAATTGTACTCAGCAAATTCCAGTTTCTTTTGATATGCTTACTGGCAAGGGTCAGTTTGAAGATCTTAATTTACAAGCACAACTCCTCGAGACAGCCTATGGGCAGATTAACACGTTAGCCTTGCAGGCTTGGAGGCAGCTCCCGGCAACCGGAGTTAAGACTGAGGAGTTGGCAAAAATTAAGCCGGGACCTGATGAGCCATATCAAGATTTTGTGTCCTGCCTTTCACAGGCAGTAGGCAGGTTGGTTCAGGATGGAAAGGCTGGCACTTTGTTAGTTAAACAATTGGTGTTTGAAAATGCTAATCCAGCCTGTCAAGCAGCCATTCGGCCATGGAAGAAAAAAGGCACTCTTGCTGATTACATTCGTTTGTGTGCCCATATAGGTCTGCCTATCAGCAGGGGCTGGCTATGGCCACAGCTCAAGCTGGTATGTCTGTAACTGCTTATGTTAAAAATCAAATGAGTAATGCTCGCTATCAGCGCAGCAACCAAATATGTTTTCAATGTGGTAATACCTCAAAAATGGAAATTAATTGTTATTGATTTAAAAGACTGTTTTTTTTTTTTTTTAACCATACCTCTTGCCCCGCAAGACTGTAAAAGGTTTGCTTTTAGTATTCCATCTACTAATTATGAACAACCTTGGGATAGATATGTATGGGTAGTGTTGCCTCAGGGCATGGCTAACAGCCCTACCCTTTGTCAGACTTTTGTAGCAAAGGCTATTCTTCCAGTCCGACAACAATATCCTGACATTCTTCTTATTCACTATATGGTTGATATTTTAATTGCTGCTCCTTCTGCAATCCGCTTTTGTTCAATTGCAGAAATGTTTGACTAATGCTGGCCTTGTGGTTGCTCCAGAGAAAATCCAATCTTCTGCTCCTTATCACTATTTAGGATGAGTAATTGAGTCACAAAAAATATCTTATGAAATTCCAAAATTAAATACCTCTCAATTAAAACTCTCAATAATTTTCAAAAATTTTTAGGTGATTTAAATTGGATCAGACCTAGTCTCAAACTTACCACCGGAGACTTAAAACCCTTATTTGATATTTTAAAGGGAACTTCCAACCCTGATTCACCATGCCAGCTTACTCCTGAAGCCATACAAACACTCCAAATAGTTCAAAAAGCCTTGACAGAACAAAAAGTTAAATAGAATTCAGAACAAGTCACCTTAAAACTTTTGTGTGCTATGTACACAGTACACACCCACAGGTGTTTTCTGGCAGCAGAGGATATTAAGATGGCTACACCTCCCTGCTAGTCGTGGAAAGGTAGTGACTTCTTATTATGATTTAGTTGCAGCTTTGGTTTCTAAATGCAGGACTCGTGCCCTTACTCTGTTTGGATACGAGCCTCCAAAAATTGTTGTTCCTTATACAGGCCCTCAACAAACTTGGCTTTGGCAATTCTCAGAAACCTGACAAATTACTTTTGCTGGATTTCCAGAAAACATTAGTTGTCATCTTACCACTAATAAAAGTTTACAATTTTATACTCTTAATTCACTCATTTTTCCTCAGATCTGTGTCAAGACACCTTTAACACAAGCACACCTGACTTTCACGGATGGATCTTCATCTGGCATTGCTGCTGGCTCAGTTAATAATCAACCTTTTTCTTTTCAGACTTAGGAAACCTCAGCTCAATGAGTTTAACTCCTTGCAGTGCAATTTGTTTTGTCTCATTGGAATGTTCCTCTTAACATTTACTCTGATAGCCAATACGCTGTTCAACTTGTTCAGCACTTGGAGACTGCTCCCTTGTGCTCAACTGATTCCACCTCTATCATTCACCTTTTAATCCCTCCTGCAGGAATCTCTTCAACAGCGCTCTCATCCCTTTTTTATAGGTCACATTCGAGCTCATTCTAATCTGCCAGGACCTCATAGTAAAGGAAATCAACAGGCTGATCTTCTCACTCGTTCTATTTTTCCAGTGTTAACTCCTCTTCAACAGGCACAGGCATCTCATTCTTTACATCATCAAAATGCTCACAGTCTTTGTTTACAATTAAAAATTACTTGAGAACAGGCTTCACAAATAGTTAAACAATGCTCTGCATGTCTTCCTCACTTGCCAGTTCCTTTTCATTACGGAGTTAATCCTCGAAGACTACAGAGTGGCCATGTATATCAAATGGATGTCACTCATTTTACACATTTTGGTAAATTTCAATATATACTTGTAACTATTGATACTTTTTCTCATTTTTTAGTGGCTTCTGCTCATACAGGTGAAGCTGTTAAAGATGTTATAGCCCATTTCTTATTGGTCTTTTCTATTTCAGACCCTCCTAAGATCCTTAAAACAGATAATGCTCCTGCTTACACCAGCAAAGGATTTAATCATTTTTGCTTTCAGTTTCAAATTTCCCATCGTACAGGCATTCCATACAATCCATAGGGCCAAGGAATCATTGAGCGTTTCCATTCTGTTTTGAAGATTCTTTTACAGAAATTACAGCATGAACCTTCCTCTGCCATTTTACTTAAGTCATCTCACAATTCGCTGAACCATGCCCTATATGTTCTTAATTTTTTGACTTTAGATGCTGACGGACGTTCTGCAGCTGACCGTTTTTGGCATCCTCAGCATACAGCTACAGCTGAGGTTTTGTGGAAAGATTCTCTTTCTAACCAGTGGCATGGCCCTGATCCCGTCCTCATTTGGGGATGAGGACATGTTTGTGTTTTTCCTAGGTCTGCAAGCTCTCCCATCTGGGTTCCCGAACACCTGGTGAAGCATGGCCCACCGCGGCAACACACACAGCCTCATCCCTCACCTTCGCCGTCTTTACCTGACGTCTCAGCCACCACGCAGACACCGTCGCCCCTGTCACCGCTCCCTGTCTCTGACGCCACCTCAAGGAGCGCCTCTCCCGACGTGGGCCCACATGAGGCGTCTCAGTGCTGAGGCCTCCCGACTACTTGCTGAAAATGGACAATCTCGAACACCTTCTGTTTTGTTCCTTGCCATGCTAGCCATTTTATCATGCCAACCCAATGCCCATGCTCAACTATCAACTGATTCTCAGGTTCTTTGGGCCTATGTCCCTGATCCTCCTGTTCTTCGTCCTGTCACTTGGAATGATCCTTCCTTCCCTGTTTATCTCAATGACACCTCTATTCTTGGTTTTCCTTCCTCTACTCATATCACTCCTCAATCTGCCACTTACTCTTATACGGCTCAAGCTGCCAGTCCTCCCATGTGTTTTCATGCCCCTGTCCTTTCAGATATTCCTCCATCTACTTCTTTCCCTGTTACCCCTTTCAAAACCTCTCCTTACTGCTTTGATTTGGCCTTAAAATGACTTTCTACCTATGAAGGTCCTTCTCATTTACTCCCTGGTGAATCCTCTTTCACTCGGGATTGGTCTTTGATTTATTATGGCATTAAGGAATCCTGGAATCTTACTTCTCCTAATTTCCCTGATAAGGATAGACCCCATTGCAAACCTACTAATCAACAGAATGGGAAAACATTTTTGCAGTCTACCCATCTGACAAAGGGCTAATATCCAGAATCTACAAAGAACTAAAACAAATTTACAAGAAGAAAACAAACAACTGCATCAAAAAGTGGGTGAAGGATATGAACAGACACTTTACAAAAGAAGACATACATGAGGCCAACAAACATATGAAAAAATGCTCATCGTCACTGGTCATTAGAGAAATGCAAATCAAAACTACATTGAGATACCATCTCACGCCAGTTGGAATGACGATCATTAAAAAATCTGGAGACAACAGATGCTGGAGAGGATGTGGAGAAATAGGAACACTTTTACACTGTTGGTGGGAGTGTAAATTAGTTCAACCATTGTGGAAGACAGTGTGGTGATTCCTCAAGGACCTAGAAATACAAATACCATTTGACCCAGCAATCCCATTACAGGGTACATACCCAAAGGGTTATAAAACATTCAATTACAAAGACACATGCACACATATGTTTATTATGGCACTGTTTACAATAGCAAAGACTTGGAACCAACCCACATGCCCATCAATGATAGACTAGATAAAGAAAATGTGGCACATATACACCATGGAATACTACGCAGCCATAAAAAAGGATGAGTTCCTGTCGTTTGCAGGGATATGGATGAAGCTGGAAACCATCATTCTCAGCAAACTGACACAAGAACAGAAAACCAAACACTCAATGTCCTCACTCATAAGTGGGTGTTGAAGAATGAGAACACATGGACACAGGGAGGGAAGCATCACACACCAGGGCCTGTCAGGAGGTGGGGATCCTAGGGGAGGGATAGCAGGGGGTGGGGGGATTGGGGAGGGCTAACATTGGAGAAATACCTAATGTAGATGACAGGGTGATGGATGCAGCAAAGCACCACGGCACGTGTATATCTATGTAACAAACCTGCACATTCTGCACATGTACCCCAGAACTTAAAGTATAATTTAAAAAGTCCTAAAGCAACTTATTAAATATTTCCAGGTCAGTCTTTTTCTACCAGAAACTCCATCCAGTGGCAACAGCCCCAGCTGCAAATAATGTGTGGGTCCTGGTTCTCCCTGCAGGCCCCTGTCACCTCGGACTGCTGTTTTCTCACTTGCCCTGTGACATTAACTCTGACATGCAGATGCTTTATTTCCTTTATTAGTAGTCATTCAAGTTTAATGTCAGTGAGGTAGAAGATGGCTGCATTTTTCTCATTTTTTACTTTTCCTTACCGAGTAGTAGCATCCTATATAAAAGTTAGCTGCTGAGAGAACAAATCAAATACTAATTATAGGTGAGTCAGATGTATTCATGTAGTGGAATACAATTCAATCAAGGCACGCCCGTTTTCTCAATAACATGACCGTGTTCTCAGTAAATGTGCCAATAAAAGAAGCTAAAGGATTGCAAGTATAATACGTGTCATATAATTCCATTTGCATAATTATAGATAATGCAACTATTCCGAAGTAACGTGGAGAAAATTTGAATTTGTGTGAGGATAGAGGCAGGAGTAATGAAGTGATGAGTGAAAATTACAGAAAATTGAGAGACATTTTAAAGGTTAATTGAATATTTCACACCTTGCTTGATGTCCTGATTAAAAGATTGCACACCTAGTTCAACATTTCCAAATTGTGCAGTGCAAATTTGGGTTTATTGTTAGTTAATTATACTTAAATAAATCAGTAATAAAAAAGTGAATATATTGGCTGAGAATGAGCAGTAAAAATAAATAATGACATTTGAAACATTATAAACTCCTCAAACTTCCCATGTATGAACTCTGATTATTTCTATACATTTTAAGTGAACACCAAATACAGCAAAAACACACACAGTTGTCGTGAGAGGTATGGACTTTTGCAAACCTCACAAGGCATGTCTCACACTGCCCTGGAGCTGTCTCAGGGGACCACCGTCCTCAGTGTTTATAATCACAGGCACAGATAATGGAGCTAACCCTGTCCTGATGTGAGCTCTTGGACACACTGCAACTGCTCTGTTCTGTAAGCACATTTTTCTGTAAAATGTGCCATTAAAACCTATATTAAATATATATTGAGCAAATAAGTAAAATTACATAAGATAGTGACTTCTAAGTGTTAATCAATGCACAATTGCATAATACAGAATTATGATTTCCTGAAGGGTAGTATTTCTACCCATCTCACCTAGGACCTTCTCTGGGACCTGCCCTCTCCTCAGGCATCCCATCCAGAGCTTGCTATTTCGTGACCCTCAGCTCTGGGAGAGGAGACCCAGTCCCAGCATTTCTGTGTGTTTCTATTTGGTGCTCAGGACTGAACACAAGCAACTCACCTTAGAGTTTGGACTGAGCTGGGTTTTTCTTGTTGCTGTATTAAAAGGTGATTCCTGGAGACCTGAAGATATTTAGTGTGCATGGACATGAGTGTGTGTCAGTTTCTCACCACTGTGTCTCTGTGTTTGCAGGTGTCCAGTGTGAGATGCAGCAGGTAAACTCTGCAGGAGGCTTGGTAAAGCCTGGTGTGTCCCTGAGGCTCTCCTGTTGCACCTCTAGATTCAGTTTCAATGTGATATATGCACTGGATCCACCAGGCTTTAGGGAAGGGGATGGCGTGGGTCTCATGAATTAGTAGTGATGGATCTAGCACATACTTCACAGATGCCATGCAGGGCTGATTCACCATCGCAGAGACAATTCCAAGAACTCCTTTTACCTGCAAATAAACAGTGTGAGAGCTGAGGACACTGCTGTGTATTAATGTCTTAGAGACAAAGTGAGGGGAGATCAGCGTGAGCCCAGACACAAACACACGTAGGAAGTCAGCTTCAGGGGACGCTCAGAACCCACTGATCAGAGTCAGCCCCAGACACAGGCGCAGATGGAGGGTAAGGATGTGTTTCCTTTCAGGGTTTGGAACTTCTTCTTCATCTGACAGTTTCCCCGGAGAATCTCCCTAATTTCAAAGTTCTGTGACTACCGATGTCATTTTTGTTTTTTTAATCATTGTAATTGACAGGGCTTGTCTCTGTGTCCCCAACCGAATCCCATCTTGACTTGTACTCCCGCAATTTCCATGTGTGGTGGGAGGGACACAGTGGGAGATAATTGAATTACAGGGACACGTCTTTTCCACGCTGTTCTTGTGATTGTGAATAAGTCTCATGAGATCTGATGGGTTTTTTATGAAGAAAAGGAATTGCTCTGCAAAAGCTCACTTCTGTCTGCTGCCATGTGAGACATGGCTTTAACCTTCCACGATGATTGTGAGGCCTCCCCAGCCAAGAGGAAATGTAAGTCGATTAAATGTCTTTCTTTTGTAAATTTCTCAGCCTCAGGTATGTCTTTTCCAGCAGTGTGAATATGGACTAATACAGTAAATTGGTACCAGGAGCAGGGTGCTGCTGAAAAGATACTCAAAAATGTGGACTCTGGAACTACAGGCAGAGGTTGGAAGAGTTTGGAGGGCTCCTAAAAAGACAGAAAAATGCAGGAAAATTTGGAGCTTCCTAGGGCCTTGTTAAATGGCATTGAATCAAAATGCTGATAATGATATGGACGATGAGATCCAGGCTGAGGTGGCCTCAGGTGGAGATGAGGAGCTTGCTGGGAGCTGAGCAAAGGTTAGTCTTGTTATGTTTTAGCAAAGACACTGGTGGCATTTTGCCCTTGCCCTAACGATGTGTGGAACTTTGAACTTAAGAGAGATAATTTAGGGTTTCAGGTGGAAGAAATTTCTAAGCAGGAAAGCATTCAAGAATTGACTCGTGTGCTGTTAAAGGCATTAAGTTTTATAAGGGAAGCAGAGCATAAACGGTAGGAAAATTTGCAACCTGACAATGCAATAGAAAAGAAAATACCACTTTCTGAGGAGAAATTCAAGCAGCTGCAAAAAACTGCCTGAGTAATGAGGAGTTGAATGTTAATCCTCAAAGACAATGAGGACAACATCTCTGGGGCACGTCAGAGGTCTTTACTGCAGCCCCTCTCAACACAGACCCAGAGACCCAGGAGGAAAAAGTGTAGTGTTGGACAGGCCCAGGTTCCCCCCGCCGTGTGCAGCCTGGGGACTTGGTGACCTGTGTCCCAGCTGCTCCAGCTGTGGCTTCAGAGGGAGCAAGCCTCAAGCTTTGGCAGCTTCCACGTGGTGGTGAGACTGCCGGTGCACAGGAGTCAAGAATCCAGGGTTTGGGAACCTCTGCCTAGCTCTCACAAGATGTGTGGAAAAGCCTGGATGTCTAGGCGGAAGTTTGCTGCAGGGGCAAGGCCTTCGTGGAGAACCTGCTAGGGCAGCGTGAAAGGGAAATGTGAGGTGGGAACCCCCACACAGAGTTCCTGCTGGGGCAGCACTTGCTGTGAGAAGAGGGCCACCGTCCTCCCGACCCCGGAATGGTAGATCCACCACAAGCTCGCACCTGCGCCTGGAAAAGCCTGCTCACGGAAGCAGCCAGGAGAGGGGCTGTACTCAGCAAAACCACAGGGATGGAGCTGCCCAAGGCCATGGGATGGGACCTGGATGTAAGACACATGTAACCCACCATGGAGAGTGTTCAGAGCGTGCTTGAGAAGCGTGTGCATTACACTGCTCTCGGTTGGAATGTTCTGTAGATGTCTATATGATAAATGTGTTCAATAGTGTTTTTGAACTCACTCCACTGACTTCTTAAGAATTTACTTTCTGCAAGTTCCGTAAATAGCTGAAAGTGAGATATTAAGATCTTTTTCATTATTGAATTTTTTTATTTCACCCTTCATATCTCTTGAAGTTTGCCTAATGTAGTTATATTTATGTTTTTAAAAATATGGAAAAAGACATAGATATTGTTAAGTGATTTTCGTGATGCAATCCTATCATAAGAAATTATATTTCTCTAAACTCTTTTATTGCCACTAGATTCCAGGAGTCTCATATCTGCACTGGGCCCTGCCCTATCCTGAGGCACCCTACCTTCGAGCTAGTAGGAGACATTAAAATAGGGCTCTCCCTCTAGTGATGAAAACCAGCCCAGTTCCGGTCCTAAATCTCTGGGAGAGGAGTCCCAGCCCTGAAACTTCCAAGCATTTCCACTGGGTAAGCAGAAATGGACACAGAGGATTCCGTATGGGCTTTGAGCTCAGCTAGATTTGTCTTGTTGCTGCTTTAAAAGGTTATTCGTGGAGAATTTGCGAAAGTGAGTATAAGCAGATATGCGTACGAGGAATAGTGGCTGTATTTGGCAGTTTCTAACCAGGATGTCTATGTATATGAAGGTTTCAAAGGAGGTTCAGCTGGTGGGGTCTGGAGAAGAGTTCCTGAGAGTCTTCTGTGCGCCTCTGGATTCAACTACAGCGACTACTGAATGGGATACTGAATGAGGAGCTACCGAGTTAGCTGGGTCCACCGGGCTTCAGAGAAGGTGCTGGAGTCAGCACTGAGTACCATGTATGATGGAAGTCAGATGCAGCATCAAACTCTGTGGGGGACAGACTCACCATCACCGAGGGCAATGCCAAGGACTCGCTGTGTCTGAATGAACAGTCGGGGCGGAGAACATGGACTTGTACTACTGTACATCAGTTACCAAGTGAGGGAACGTCAGAGTCAGCCAAACACACAACTTCCTGCAGCAAGAAGTGAGGAGGCTGCAGGAACCGCACAACACCCACAGAAGTTAGGGGCATCCCCAGGACAGGCACAGCTTGAGGTCAAAGGCTGCTTCCCTTCAGGATCTGCGGCTTCCTCTGCATCAAACGGTTTCCCTGGGAGCCTCTCTATATTTATGTTTCTGTGCCTACGACTGAGGTCTCTGGATTAGAAAAGTTTATTTTTAAAACATTCTTATTTTTCCCAAAGTGAGATGTAAGCAGGGAGGCAGAAAAACACGCAGGAGGCCAGGTGAGGCTGTAGACACTTCAGGCCGGGATGCCAGTCTCACAACTAGTGCTGGGGAAACGTGGGAGTTTGATGGAGCTTCCTAGTTAACCTGCGCTCCAGGCTAAGTCCAGCGAGGCCACTGGTGCCTCCCTGATGACAGCTGCCCATCAGGAGTCTCTCATCAGTCCCAGCAGCAGCCGTATCTTAATACCGCCCCTGGGCACAGCCGTTTTCTGGGAGGAGCTCCCATGATCGACACATTTGAACACACACCAGGTGATAGATGTCGGAGAACAGAAACTGGTTGACTGTGCACACATCAATTTCTGAATCAGTGTTGTAAATATTTTGAAACACAGCCGCTAGATCACATTTTAACTCTACTTTTATCTCTGCTTTTTAAAAAGTGGCAAAATGTATTTGATTTTGTGCACGCACCATTTTGGCTTCACACCCACCATGCATACTAGTTCTTGTTTCTCCACAATCTTACTGCCATTTTTGACCATGAGTATTACGCATTTTAAGCATTCTAATAGGGGAGTAATGGTATTTAATTTCTGTTTCAATGCACACATCCCTAATGAAAAAATTATATTTAAGAATTTTTACATAATTTTGCTGAGGTACCTGTTCTGATATTTGGTTTATTTTTTACTGCATTTTTAATTAGATGTAGTTTATTTGCATATTCATTATAAGTCATTTACTAAAATAAAAGAAGCCATTTGACAAATATAGACTTGAATATATTTTCTCCAAGTCTGTAGCCGTCTTTTCACTCCCTTATCAGTGTGTATTGCAGAAAAATGTGTGTATACACTGGAATTAGATTTCAAGAAAATATCCTGCTCCCCTGCGCAACACATCACCTCCTCACCAATACGATTAATCAGGATTAAAGAGAAATGTGTGGCAATGCACAGACTCTGTCCGAGGACTAGAGCTTAGGGAGGCCAAAACCGCCTTTGGTTTTCCTAAGTTCTGGTCCTCGGACAGAGTCTATGCATTGAAACGTCAAGGACAGGGAAGCGATCTAAACCCTCTGAGACCAACAGCTTCAGGACCAAGGTCAAGGCCCCTCCCTCAATGGCCTTAGATCTGCCGCTCATGGGGCATCTCCCGGGTTCCCAGGTGAGAACAGGCAAAACAAAGTCAAGACACTTTTCAAATCTCCGGTAGCACTGAGTTTGTTTTAGTTCTGTTTGGGGAAGAAAAAAATCCAGTAACAACAAAAAGCATAAGCAGGACGAGGGTCAGTGTGGGAAGTACTTCTCTTTGGCCAGACACCAGGAAGGAGGGCAAATCTGAGGCTCATTACTGTGTGAATATGCCACTGTGAGTGTATGGTGGGCGTGGGTGGCTTTGAGATATACGGTCTATGCGAAATTTATCATCTCATGTAAACTTCAACCACAGAACCTTAAAAAAAAGAGGCTGCCCAAAGTTTCCATCAGTTCCTGGAGTCGCCATGTGTCTGGACCGTATCAGTGCACCAGCAGCTCCAGGGAAGGGGCTCTCTGGTGGCTTTAGTGATTCCCTGCTTGCTGTGCTAAGGTCTCTCTATAGATTACGTTGGCTTTTCTGAGGCCTATTTCCTAATTTAAGAGGTGGTGTGAGAAGCAATTGCAGTCACTGAGGAGCATTCTGAGCCAGGGCACAGCCGCTTCATACTGGGCTTGAGACGCTGGGAGACTTCTCTGTGAGCCCAGACAGGAACTTCCCTGCAGGGCAGGAGCTGAGCTGCAGGGGACGCTCAGGACGCACCCAGCACAGGACCCAGCCCTGGAGCAGGTGCACAGGAGGCTGAGGAGGGGTTTCCTCACAAGAACTGAATATTCCTTATTTCAAAGCAATAATGACATAAAAGTTAAATAAGTATTTAGCAAGCACTGATGTGTCTTTAGGTATTACCTTGCATATGCAGCCTATACCCAACTCAAAAAATTTAATGCAAACCACATTTAAAAGGAGAAACGTCTAGGCCTTTCAAATGTAATTACAGTTAGGAACTGAGGGGTGGTTTTACTAATTCAATGGGTGTTACTATCAGGAGACACACTCATCCCAGAAGTCAGATGTGCAGAGGGCAAGGCCCAGGAAACGCTCAGGTTGTCAGTGTGCCATAAGAACAAGGAACCAGACTGAGGACCACGCCCTGGGAGACCCTGGGTTTCTGGGAGAGGGGTTCTGTCTTCCTGGACTTCTGAGCATGCCAGAGGACAAATATCATTAACCAAAGTTCAGGGCAGGGAGCGCAGCATCCCACGGTGGCGTGGTCCAGGTGCCACCTCTCTTCTTCCTCAGGCTGGGGTGGCTTGAGCTATCAAATACCTGCCTCATGAATATGCAAATGCACTGGTGTCTACCGAGGTAAATACAGGTCTGTCCTTGCCCAGAGAGCATCACACAACAACCACATCCTTCCCCTACAGAAACCCCAGAGCACAGCACCTCACCATGGACTGGACCTGGAGGATCCTCCTCTTGGTGGCAGCAGCTACAGGTGAGAGAATCCTCAGTTCCAGGGCTGATGAGGGGACTGGGTCCAGTCAGGTGAGATCTCACACACTCCTGTGTCCTCCCCACAGGTGTCCACTCCCAGGTGCAGCTGGTGCAGTCAGGGGCTGAGGTGAAGAAGCCTGGGGCCTCCGTGAAGGTCTCCTGCAAGGCTTCTGGATACACCTTCACCGACTACTACATGAGCTGGGTGCGACAGGCCCCTGGAAAAGGGCTCGAGTGGATGGGACGTATCGATCCTGAAAATGGTGATACAAGCTACGCGCAGAAGTTCCAGGGCAGAGTCACCATGACCGCAGACACGTCCACAAACACAGCCTACATGGAGCTGAGCAGCCTGAGACCTGAGGACACGGCCGTGTATTACTGTGCGAGACACACACTGTGAAAACCACATCCTGAGAGTGTCAGAAACCCCGGGGAGGGGGCAGCTGTGCTGAGCTGAGGAGATGACAGGGGTTATTAGATTGGAGACGTTCTTAGAAAATTACATTAAGTCATTAAAGAAAAGAACAATATAAATATGAATTTGAGAAATTTTAGTTATTTGAGAGATTTTTCATACAACATTCATTCTGAGAGCAAATTTCAGGGATTAGAGAATGAACTTCCTCTAAAGGTGTGTTTGTAAACATCAGTTTCTGAATCAGTGTTGTAAATATTTTGGAAGACAAGCACAAGTTCACATTTTAACTCTGCTTTTATCTCTATAAAAAATGCCCAAAAGTGTCTCATTTTACGCATGTGCCGCCGAATTCTCCACCGCCGATCCGTGACGGTTCTTAGCTTTCCGTACTCATATCGCCATTTATCCTTATGGGAATTCTGTGTTTTAACCGTTCTAATAGGTGAGTAATGGCGTCTAATTTTGCTTAAATGCACATGTCCCAAATAAAGAATTAATATTGAACGGTTTTATGTAGATTCGGTGAGACGCTCCTCCCGACAGTCGGTTCACTTGCATATTGATTATGAGTCATTTAACAAATTAAAAGAATTTTCGTAACAAATATGTGACTTGGAAGTATTTCCTCCAAGTCTGTGGTTGCCTTTTACACCCTTATCAGTGTGTACTGCAGAAAAATATGTGTGTGCCTGCACAAATTTAAATTAAAGACCTGTAAAATTTTATTCATTCATAGATCGTGTCTTTGGCATTATGTCTGAAATCTCATTATAAAATACACTAACAGTGAATTTTTTCCCGTCTCTAATCTCAGACCGCAATCAACTCATTCATGTTTAAGCTTCACCTACCTGACTGGAGGACTCTCCATCTAACACCCTTGGAATGCTTCTGTAAGGAGATGTGTTCCTCTTCCCGTTATTTCCTTATTTAATCATCTATTAATATCCATACTGGTTTGTGGGTGTGTATCTCATACTCTGAAGAGGGTCCATGCTACATTGCCCATTTTATTGTTGAAATCAGCACAGCTTTACCCGGCGCTGGGAGCTCATTTAGTCTGGATCCTGCCTCCTTACAGCGCACCTCATCCTTCCCTTTCTGAGCACTTCCCTGCTTCCTGGTATTACGATAAATTCTAAGGTCGTTTTCTATGTTACCTTTTTCATAATAGAATCAGCCATTTTCCCAAAGATGGCTTGTTTCTGATGTTAAATAATAGTATTAAAATAAAAAAATGGTGACACTGGGTATGTGTGTTGTTAATGTTGTGTAAGTACTTGTAGAACCTCTCAACCAACTGGCCTAGCAAACGTGCATGTTTAAATGAGCCCATGTTGATGGACACACTGAAACTGTTTATGTGTCTAATCTTCCGTAACTTTATTACATTAAAAATGAGAACACACTTGTCTCTTCCCCCAACTGTGTCTCCACGTGGACCTTTCTCGCCTTCCTTCCTTGACCGTCCATGAACTCCCACTGCAAAGTGAGGAGCCCCATCCCGCCATAGGCCACTGTATTACTTGGCTGCACAGTTTCAGGACACAGGCATAGCAGTCTCAGAAATGGGAGGCTGCACCCTTCTTGGAAACATGTTCATCTATTAGAATAGAGTGCTTATGCGCAGCTTCTTTACACTTTAAACTTGTAGAACTTCCTCATTTTCAAAGCTCCTTAGGTCGGCAATGTAATTTTCCACTTTCTTCAGTGAAGTCATTTTATGTTCCCACTGGATGTATTTGTTGATAATATTTGCTACTGTGAAGATACCTGAACAGTGTCCACTTTAGAGAATAAAAAAAGAGTAATGGGCAGATTACCCCTGTGCATCCAGACCCAGGAATCCTTTGACCCTGCCCTCCCTGAAAGGGAGACACAGAGGATGGACGAGCAATGCTGAGCGGTGCCCCATGACCACAAAAAGAAAGACATGGAAAAGCGTCCCCTTCCCTCCTGATGAAAGGTGGCCCATCCCTGTTCCTCCAGGCCCTGGTGAGGAGCCAACCCCATGTCTGTGCCCTTCCCCAGTGTCCACACCGTGGGGTCTGCCCTGGTCTGGATTCCTTCTCATCACCCTCAATATTAACGCCCTTTGTGAATCAGGTCCAGCTGTGGCTACTCCACACGTGGCTGTTCTCAATCTGCTTCCTCTGTGTTCACAGAATTCCTGTGTGAAGTTTGCTGACGGAGTCAGAGGGGAAAACACTGTACAGCCCAGCAGTTCACTGAGACTCTCCTGCAAGGCCTCTGATTGCACTTTACTGGCTACAGCACGAGCTTGGTCCAGCAGCCTTCACAGCAGGGATTGGTGTGGGTGGCAACAGTGAGTGACCAGGTGGGAGTTCTCAGGGTCACTCTCCATGAGCACAAATTAATTAACATTCCCAAATGACACCCCTTCCAGTGCAGTCTACCTCACAACGACCAACCTGAAAGCCCAGGACAAGGCCGCGTATTGCAGCGAGGGACACAGGAGTGGGAACATCTGGGTGAGCCCAGACGCAAAAATCTCTGCAGGGAAACAGGAGGGAACTGGGTGGCAGATGCTGCTCAGGACCACCAGGGGGCGCTCAGGACAACAATGCTGCTTTCGGGACACCAGGGGGTAACTCGGAAACACCACCAGGGGGCGCTCAGGACACCAGGGGGCGCTCAGGAGGCAGCTCGACACTGGGAGCCTCAGAGGTGCGGTTTCCTTCTACACCTTGGTAATTCCTCACCTGGTCAAGCGAACGTCTTCCCAGGATCTCTCGCCATTTCTTCCTTGTAACTCCGTGGCTTATTTTACCTACCACATTAACTTGGAACAGGGATTTCATTCTACTTCTAAGGCTGCATATTTTCCAAGTAATACAAGCAATGATGTCTCAGGACAATTATTAAAATAGGTTATTTATATATTTCTTTTTTTTTATTGTGCTTTAGGTTCTGGGGTACACGTGCAGATCATGCAGGATTGTTGCATAGGTACACACATGGCAATGTGGTTTGCTGCCTCCATCCCCCCGTCACCTACATCTGGCATTTCTCCCCATGCTATCCCTCCCCGACCTCCCCACCACCCCCCGCTGTCCCTCCCTTGGCCCCCCCACAACAGACCCCAGTGTGTGATGCTCCCCTCCCTGTGTCCATGTGTTCTCATTGTTCAACACCGCCTATGAGTGAGAACATGTGGTGTTTGATTTTCTGTTCTTGTGTCAGTTTGCTGAGAATGACGGTTTCCAGGTTCATCCATGTCCCTACAAAGGACACAAACTCATTGTTTTTTATGGCTGCATAGTATTCCATGGTGTATACACTGAAATCTGGCACTAGACAAGGATGCTCTCTGTCACCACTCCTATTCGACATGTCTTTATTAAAAGTAACACTATTATTAAAATAGTAAAACTTTTTAAATTACACCCACCTGTAATCCCAGCACTTTGGGAGGCTGAGGCAGGCAGATCACTTGAGCTCAGGAGTTTTAAAGCAGCCTGGCAACATAGTGAAATCCTTTGTATACAAAAACAAAATAGCTGGATGAGTTGCTGCCAGCTACTTGAAAGGCTGAGGTGGGAGGATTCCTTAAGCCTGGGAGGTCGAGTGGGCTCAAGCACAGGCACTAAGAGGCAAAATAGCAGAGTTTAACTGGTACGTGACCTTCCTCTGGGAACACTCTACTGGTAAGAGAAAAACACCTCAAATAAGCATGTGCACAACTTCAGTAAACCCACTGTGTATGCAGCCTTTCCCAAGTGCTGGCAGGCTGCAGTGCACGCGGACAGCCTACCCCAAGGGAAGAATTGAGGGAGAAGAAATACAAACCCCAGAGCCACGCCAATGTATAAAACCCCAGTCAAGGGCCAGAGCCCTTAGGCCCCTCAAGTCACCCACTTAGCCCTTTTCCAAGTGTACTTTACTTCCTTTCATTCCCGCTCTAAAACTTTGTAATAAACATTTACTCCTGCTCGAACACTTG
Source organism: Aotus nancymaae (assembly GCF_030222135.1). Classification (NCBI taxonomy): domain Eukaryota; kingdom Metazoa; phylum Chordata; class Mammalia; order Primates; family Aotidae; genus Aotus; species Aotus nancymaae. The sequence goes on along the minus strand of NW_026988422.1, from coordinate 88,895,246 downwards.
CCTGGGTCTCTCACTCTGCCGAATGCCCTTGGCCGAATTCTTTCCTCCAGGGAGGCAAGAATCAAGTTGCTGCAGACCTTGTATGGATTCGCTGCTGCTAATGGATGGGTGGATGGGTGGACAGAGGCACGAATTAGTGGGTGGATGGAGGGATGGATAGATGGATGTAAGGGTGGGTGGGTGGATGGATGGAAGGATGGATGGATGGATGGATGTGAGGGTGGGTGGATGGAGGGATGGATGGATGGATGGATGGATGGATGGGTGAGTGGATGGGTGGATGTGTGGACAGAGGCACGAATTAGTGGGTGGATGGATGGATGGATGGATGTGAGGGGGGTGGATGGATGGAAGGATGGATGGATGGATGGATGTGAGGGTGGGTGGCTGGATGGAGGATGGCTGTCTGGGCGGATGGATGCATGGATGAGCAGATGGATGGATGGGTGAGTGGATGGGTGGATGGGTGGACAGAGGCACAAATTAGTGGGTGGATGGAGGCATGGAGGGATGGATGGATGGATGTGAGGGTGGGTGGATGCATGGAGGATGGCTGGCTGGGTGGATGGATGCATGGATGAGCGGATGGATGGATGGGTGAGTGGATGGGTGGATGTGTGGGTGGATGGGTGGATAGGAAATCCCTTTAACTGACTCCAGGACTCAGTGTGTGCTTCAACATCATGATGGCATCATCACATCGGTCCCTGTGTGAAGCAGTGGGGAGGAGGGTGTACGAGGGGAGAAGCAATGACTTTCTCCAGAATCAACCTCTCCCACTCCACAGCCTGTGCTGTGCAGGCCACGCTGGAGAAGGTGGGGTCGACTGCTCCTAAATGCTGTTGTGTCCAATGGCTTGTTGACACTAACGTAGAAGTGAGGAACTGTTTGGATCCCAAAGCGGAAAGCCTCTTCCGTTGCAGGTGTTGAAGTTTCCATCTTCTTCTGCTTAGATGGAAGCTCACGCATCCCTCGGGCAGCAGGGGACAGGTTCCTGTGCGCGCCGGGCCCGCCCTCGTGCTTTGGACAGAAATGTGAGACATAGTCCACCTGGGGAGGCTGCGACTTCTCCAGCAAGAAGGCGAGTCCTCTCATCAACTGTCGCCACGTGCGGCAAATTAAGTGTCCCATTTTTAATAACGTGTCATTGTTTCACAGAGTGTTCTTTTAAAGTGTATAAGTTGACTGCAATTATTACTTTTGCTTCTCTTACCAATTCACTCATAATTAGGCACAGTTTATGCTTAAGAAAATTCTTAATTTTTTTCTTCTTAAGGTAAACTGTAGTCAGATAATGTACTTATCAATTATCTCTAGCTCTCGTCAGAAAAATAAATGTGTGTGTGTGTGTGTGTGTGCGCGCGCGCGCGCCTTGGCCTTTCCAATGATGAATTGAGATGTGCATTGAGAAGGCGTTTGCTCTGTTTGACGTTAAGGAAGTATCAAGAAGACGCTCTCCAGGGACCCCGGGAAAGACAGCAGCTGCACCAAGGTATGCCGGCCGGGACCAGGGAGGCAGCCCCACCTGCGGGGCAGGGAAAGTGCCCGCCGAGTCCCCGCCACTTCTCTGCAGAGGGACAAGGAGCTGCCCTTTCTTTGGGGCTGATGCGATTGCTCCCCTGTATGTCACGTTAGGGTCGTGTGTCTGAGGCTTCACCTACACTCAGCTCCTTCATCACGCCCTGCAAAGGGAAACAATGCCCGCGTTCCCTGAGGCGTCTCTTCCCCTGGAGAGTCTCGACTCCCTTCAACAGCTTCCACCATCCAGCCCTCACTCCGTGTCTTTCTTTTCTCCCTAAAGCGGTGCCCAGTCTGATTCCACCGTGTCGGGGTAACGAGGACGTGAGGGGAGAGGTTTCTTCCTGAGCCACAGCATAGCCACCCGCAGACTCCTGAAGACACAAGACACATTTCCATCCCAGAGACCCAGTAAGACGCGACCTCTGGCCAGAGAGGGCAGGTTACGTTTTCTTGCTCCGTCCTGGGGAGGCCGCGGGGAAGGTCAGGCCCATCGCTGAGGACAGCATGACATCTCTGTGTCGTCTCTGCCTGAGGGCTGTGCCTGCACGCGAGTCAGAGATTTCAGACCTGGGGCTGCGGGCTGTGGTGCCTGTTTGTGACTCATCTCTTGCTTCTTGTCCCTGAGTGTCCTGCACCAGGTGCGGCCACTGGACTCACGCCCAGGGCTGGCCAGGTCCTCACGGACTTCCGGGCCTGGACCCAGCCACGCCCTGGGAAGGCGCTGCAGTGGCTGGGGCAGCTCAGCTCCAGGGGCAGCACACACTTCAGCCCGCCCTTCCAGGCCAGCTCTCCGCCTGCAAAGACACATCCAAGGCCCAGTTATCCCAGAAGCTGAGCTCCGTGACGGCCAAGGGCACGGCCACATATTCCCGTGGGAGACACAGAATGGGGACCTCGGTGTGAGCCACCCAAACCTCCCTGCAGGGAAGCACAGGACCACCAGGTGGCGCTCCAGACCGCAGGGTGGCCCCAGAAGCAGGTGGGGTGGGGAGTGGGGGCAGGTACCTCCGGGGGCAGCCAGGTCTGCGGTCCCCTTTTCCCTGAGCAAACGGCCTCTCACTACACCTCTCGTCTTCAGAGTTTTGTTTTTAATCATCACCCTGTATAGAAAGTCATTCCCTGCCTCTCGCCAGCCAAGTTAAACATTGAGGAGTGCTGAATACTTCCTTGGGCGTGTGCCTGTAGAAAGAGAAGTTAGAAGTTCCCTGCTCACCGGGGGCCGGGGACAGGGCGGGGGGCGGTGCTGCTGGGGCCTGGGCAGCTCTCAGCCTGAGCCCGCTGAGCAAAACGCAAGGGCTGTAACCTCGTGGAAAAAGAAACTCCGTGTAACTGTCCCGCATTTGAGTGTCTTTAACAGGTTCTAATAAAATTTTAAACGCTGGTTCGAGCCATGGTGGTGTAAAATGCACTTACCCACATTCCTTAAACAAATAGAAAACTGAGGTGAATTGAGGTGAAAATGTTTTTAAAAAGTAGTTTTCAGGCCGGGCGTGGTGGCTCACGCCTGTAATCCCAGCACTTTGGGAGGCCGAGGCGGGCAGATCACCTGAGGTCAGGGGTTCCAGACCAGCCTGGCCAACATGGTGAAACCCCATCTCTATTTAAAATACCAAAAATTAGCCCGGGGTAGCGGCGGGCTCCTGTAATGCCAGCTACTCAGGAGGCTGAGACAGGAGAATTGCCTGAAGCCGGGAGGGGAGGTTGCAGTGAGCCGAGATGGCACCACTGCACGCTCCAGCCTGGGCAACAAGAGTGAAACTGTGTCTCAAAAAAAAAAAAAAAAAGTAGTTTACCGATATTTGAAAACAAGCATCACACGATCCTAACCCCTGAGAAAAGAAAAACGAACTCAGAAATCCTGTTATTGCCTGAAAGCCGCGGCCAGGACACGGGGAGAGGCGTAGTGAGCCGAGCAGACGGAGAGCAGGGTTCGAGGCAGAGGCTGTGTGAAGGGAGGAGGCTGGGGAGCCGGGGGTGGCAGCTGGAGGCTTGTGGCGGGGAGGGGGAGCCGTCAGGTTTGGGGCTGAGAACTGACCTGTGCCTGCACGAAAAGAAACTACTCGGTATTGGGGGGAAATCACCAGAAACCTGTGGACGAAACCCTATGCGGAGCCTACACGGGGAAAGCCGTGTGTGTTGCCACCAGCCAGGCAGAAAATCCCCTGAGCAGCTGGGCCCGTTCATTGAGGACTAAGGCTGCCCCCGACCTACCCTAAGAAATGCGTGAAGTTATAGCCGGGGGCCCGGGGGCGGTGGCTCACACCTGTAATCCCAGCACTGTGGGAGGCCGAGGCAGGCAGATCACTTGAGGTCAGGACTTCGAGACCAGCCTGGCCAACACGGCAAAACCTGTCCCTACTGAAAATACAAAACTTAGCTGGGCAAGTGGCAGACGCCTGTGATCACCTCCCACCTGGCCCCTCCCCTGACACACGGAATTACAATTCCAGATGCGCTGTGGGAGCCAAACCACGTCACACAGGAACCCAGAAGGAGAATGAAGCAGAGAAGCTCGCATCAGGAAGCCTCTATCAGTCGGTCACCCCAATCTGCAAAACAGAACTACGCGATTTTACTGAGACAAGGGAACCTTCTCTGCAGAATGACTGTCCAGTGGAAAAGCTCCCCACCCCCACCCTGAAACCCATGGGACCATTTCCCAATCGTGTGAAGTCCTCAGTTAGAACTGAGACTTCCGAAGGTCAGAAATCCCTTTGCTCAGGCTGCATGGTCTGAACGAGGCATAAGAATTATTAGCTGATAGACATGCAGCAGCTTTTGTGTGAAAGGAGCTATGAGACATTGAAGGTATTTGCTTGTGATCACGACGCGTTCACTGCGTCATTGGGGCGTGTGTGCTTGTATACCCCAGAAACAATCCAGTCACGGAATTGCTATTTTGATTTGGATTACATGTAAACTACAGATTTTATTTCGGGGAAACTGGCATCTTAATTACGCTCAGTTTTCCAGTCCACGACCCAGTACGTGGTGTGTCTCCTCATGTGTTCATAGCCTCTGAGAACGTTTCACAATTTTCGCTGTAAAGATCTCACGCATCGTTTTATATTTCTTCTTAGGTATATCCTGATTGCCTTTTATGTCTTCACAAGTTTTTCCCTTTCAAAATTAATTTTCTAATTGTTTGGTGCTTATATGTTCAAATGTCCTTGATTTTCTTAGTTTGAACAGTCTCTGTTTTTGTTTGGGGAATTTTTTTGCAGATTCTTTAAGATTTTCTCTGTCTACGACCACATAATATCTGAACAGAGACAGCTTTGCTTTTTCCTTTCAACTTGACGTGGGCTTTCCGGGCAATTCCAGGACGTGCAGGTGCTGGGTGGGTGGTGCGAACAGCTGCAAAATGGCTTGGAGACGACATGGCTCTGTGAACAGCTGAGCTCTGTGACCCTTGAGGACATGGCTCCTAGAGGGACTGCGGCCTCTGCTCAGCTGTGACTGTTCCTGTAGCAGCAGCAACGGCAGCCACCGTCCTTACCAATGTCCAAAGCCACACCACAGGCCCTGTCAAGAGCGATGGGTGGAGGCTGTGCCCTCTCCTGGGCAAGTCGTCATTCCCAAGCCCCACGATGTGGGCCCTGTAGGGCACGCCCCTCTGTCTGTCCAGACCTGTCCCACCTCCTGATCCTGCACCAGAACTCTTCAGAGCCCAGCACATGAAACGGGCTGCCAAGGAAATGAGGGTGGGTTCCTGGGAGGGAGCCAGCCCTGCATCTGAGAGCCAGGAGTCTGCTCAGTCTCCCTGGCAGCCCCCAAGGCTACAGTCCACCCCGTGACCATCAGAGTCTCCTTCCTGTGCAAGCCTGGACCTCACCTGGGCTCAGAATGGGCTGTAGACAGAGAATGTCTATCGGGGCCATAGTCAGACCCTGCAGTGAGTCAGGAACAGGCGTGAGAGCTGTGGATGAGGACAGTGGGTCCACCACTGACGGGAGGACACAGGTTCGCCCCCTGCAGAGGCACAGCCACACTCACTGCCCTGCGCTCTCTTCACCAGTACAGGGTTTCCGTGTTCACAGCCCCAGCCAGTCACCAGGAGTGCCCTGGGGGCCGCCTTCCCGCAGTGTGCTCCGAGCCCTCTGCCCTGGCTGTGTGGTGAGCTCCATGCCACCCACCGTCCTCCTGAGAGCAGATGACCTGCCATGTCCTGGAACCACAAACCCCGCAAATCAGCCAGCATGCAGTGGCCAGTGGTGGCACCCTGTTCCCGCCACACAGATGCAGAGTGGAACCTCAGGCTCTGAGAACCACAGGAACTGGGGTGCTGCACTTCGGGGCCACGTATGGGGAAAGTGCCACTGGACAGCAACGGGCCCTCCTGGACTCCGTGTGTGCCACGGTCACCTGTCATTAGCCCTCACTCTTGCAGATTCATGACTGAGGCATTTTTTAAAAAAAAAAAAGAGTCCCACTCACTCGCCCAACCCCATCCTGCGGCGTTTCCACCGCCCTGGGGGTTTGGGATGGTCTGGCCTTGTCCCTTGTGCTCTGTGGACCTCCCTTTAGAAGCTCACGGCTCCCTGAACTCGGCTCCTTCCTGCCCCACCATACAGAAGCAAGACCCATCCCCTTTCCACTGCAGGCTTTTCCGGGACCGGGATGCTGGCTTCCTGCCCTTCACTCCCAGAGCGGTGGGGCTGCCTGGGGTGGGGTGGGTGTTGAGCGTTCTTACTCTCGGGACCCGGCACGTGGCCCCAGGAGCACAGGGAAGGCACGTCTGTCTTAGGGATGCCTCCTCATGCCTGGGGGTGGGGCTGAGTATCACTGGCCTCAGACTTTGTTGCATGAATGAGTGAATGAATGGGCAGATAAGTGAAGGGGCTCGAATCCATTAACAAGAGTATGTAGACTTGGTTGATGGAAGATGCCAAATGCTGGAATTCCAGAGTCATCACACCCAAGGGCCCTGCCTCTGAGCTGCTCTTTCAGTCCAACCTGCTGAAGAAAATGGCTTTGGGGAAACGCAGTCGTAGACCTGAGGGCCCCTGCACTTCAGTGAGCCTGTCCCTCCCGGGGCCTTACATCAGCAAGTGATGCACACAGGCAAATGCCAGGGTGTGGCTTCCTGTTTAAATGCAGCCTCCCCCGTGCAGAACTGCAGAGCCTGCTGAATTCCGGCCGACCAGGGCAGTCAACAGCGCTCCAGACAATGTCCGTGTCCGTCCTCGTCCTCCTCTCCGTGCTCCCGTGGGGTCAGTGTCAGGAAGGCGCAGTGTTCACAGCAGCATTCACAGCGTGAGGGGTGTTTGACTTCGCTGTTTCCTTTCGTCTCCAGGTGTCTTGTCACAGGTGCAGCTGCAGGAGTCAGGTCCGGGACTGGTGAAGCCCTCACAGACCCTCTCACTCACCTGTGCCATCTCTGGAGACAGTGTCTCTAGCGACAGTGCTACTTGGAACTGGATCAGGCAGTCACCAGGGAGAGGCCTTGAGTGGCTGGGAAGGACATACTACAGGTCCAAGTGGTATTACGACTATGCAGCATCTCTGCCAAGTCAAATAACCATCAACCCAGACACATCCAAGAACCAGTTCTCCCTGCAGCTGAACTCTGTGACCCTCGAGGACACGGCCGTGTATTACTGTGCGAGAGACACAGTCAGGGAAAGTCAGTGTGAGCCCAGACACAAACCTCCCTGCAGGGATGCTCAGGACACCAGAGGGGATTCAGCACCACCAGCACAGGATCCGTGCCAGGAGCAGGTGCAGAGTTAAGCAGAAATGGAACTTCCTGCTGTGCCTTAAACTGTTTATTTTTGCTCAGCAGCAGAGATCATAGAAAACTCTTTTTCATATTTTTGAAATCTGTTCTTAGTCTAGTGGAGATTCCCTTATATGTGACTTAATGCATTTCTCTTGCTGTTTTTGGAATTCTTTGTCTTTGACTTTTGACAATTTGCCTCTCAACAGTGTGCCTCAAAGAGGTTCCATTTTGGGTTCTTTGAGCTCCTGGATCTGGATGCCCTTCTCTCTCCCAAGACTTGGGAAGTCTTCAGCTATTGTTTCATCAAATGTGTTTTCTACACAATTTCCCTTCTCTTTTGGAATACCCATAATGCAAACATTTGTTCACTTAATTGTGTCCCATAAATCCTGGGGATTTTCTTCATTCTTTCTTACTATTTTGTTTTTCTTTTTATTCATCTGCCTGAATTATTTCAAAAGTTCTGTCTTCAACTTTAGAAACTCTCTTTTTTTGGCCTAGTCTAATCTTGAAGGCCTCAGTTGTACTTTTAATTTCATTCATTGAAATCTTCAACTCTAGAATTTCTGTTGGTTTCTTTTTTTTTTTCACTCTCCAAACACTGATTCTTTATTTATGGAGCCTAGGATTCTTTTTATGACACACACGTCTCTTTGTTAAATTCCTCATTCAAATCATAAACTGTTTTCCCAATCTCATTGAATTTTCTATCCGTACACAATTGTATCTCCCTGAGTTGCTTTGCGATTATTATGTTGAATTCTTTTTCTGACGTTCCATAGATTTCCTTATGACTGGGGTCTGCTGCTGGAGAATCACTATTGTCTTTTTCAGGTGTCATGTTTCCTTGACTTTTCATGTCTGATGCGTTTCTACATTGATTTCTACACATCTGGTGGACCAGTCGTCTCTTACAATTTAATGAAATAGGTTTTGTAGGAAAAGACTTACCAGTACAGATGGGTCTTAGGGTGCCAGTCTGGTGGTGTGTGTTGGCTTTAGTTCTGGGTCGATGCAGGAGTGTAGTTTCTTCAGCTGCAGTCCACATTTGCAAGGGTCTCAGTGGCCTAGGCTGAGAGGTTTGTGGCAGTGGTAGTGCAACTTTGCTAGAAGTGAACTCACCAGGCTGTTTCTGAGGTCAGGGGCACATGCGTCCACATGGTGGATTGACCAGCTTGGTGCCAGGCTCACTGGGGTTGGGGACATGGGGCTGTTTCTCGGGCCCAGGACACAAACACAGATCTCTTTGGCTGGCCTGGGGCTGTGGCTTCTGAGGGCAATCCACAGGGGCTGTTTCTCAGGTTCAGGACACAAGTGCATGGCTGCTCAACTGTCCTGGGCATGTGTCTCCTGGGGGCACCCCATGGGCTTTTTCTCAGACCCAGGACACAGCCACATGTCTTCCTCAGCCGGCCTGGATTTGGGTCCACTGGGGGGCTAAGGGGGCACAGGGTTGTTTCTCAGGTCTGGGTCCTGGGTGCACAGCTGCTCTTTGGCCTGTAGAAGTGTATAGGGGTGACCCATGATGCTGTTTCTCAGGCCTAATTGCAAGTGCAACGTGGACAGGTCAACAGCATATCTGTGGGAATTGGAGTGGGTGCCCAAGTGTGGGCACATATCCACTCTGCCAGCCTGGAGGTAGTGCCAGGTGCTCAGTGGTCAGGGGCCTCTCCTGCTCAGGGGAGGGCACTCATCAGCTTGGCCAAGTCAGCTGTGGTTCACCTTGGGCAGGACTGGCAGGCTCTTCCTCCAGCTAGATGTGCAGCAGCAGGGGTTGGGTTTTTTGCTGTGCAGGGCCAGAGTCACCGCCAATCCTCGGCCTAGGCTCTGCACTGCCAGGGTTGTGGCATTCAGCCACCCACATATGGGCATCATGGAGATGGAGCCCCAGTGCTGGAGAGGGGCAGTGGCTACCGGCCTGAGGGCAGGATGCACTCCAGAGGTGGCTCTGGTCTCAAGATGGCACTGGGTTGCAGCAGCTTAGCTCACAGGCGTGAATGGGGGCGGGGAGTACACACCTTGTGCTCCTGATCTGGGATCATTCCCGGCAACTCCCAAACTTGGCCGAGGGCTCGCAGACTGTGGAATTCTCCTGCTGTAAGGGCTGCAGATGTTTGCGGTGGCAGTGGGTGCTGGTGGGAAGTGCCTCCTGTGTCCAGGCCAATCCAGTCAGGGGAAGACAAGGCTTCAAAGGCCAGGTGCCTCCACGCTGAGCCTCTGATCACCACAGGTGCATTCCCCTCCTCTGCAGCACTCCATCTGATCAGTCGGGATTACCGACTGATAAAGAGTCACTCCCTTCCGTACTCTGGTCAAACCTGCGCCGTTTCTTCTTTGCCTTGGTCCTTTCTTGTGGGGAGGGTGGGGAAGAGCACCAGGCTTCTCTAGTCATCCATCTTGCTGATGTCACTCTGCATCCATGCACGGGTTTTTCAGTAGTGAATACTGAGATTTCAGGAGAGGATACCTCTATAGAAATTCTGCAACTGAAAACCTCCTTAAATTGGCTGATTATCATTACAGTTGGAGGAAAACTGCCAACGATCTCAAATTTAGAAGCCTAAGACTCTACAAACAAAGATGGACAATATGTTTTCTGTAGGCCAAAAGAACAGTTGAGTTTATTGACTTGAGACCTTTCTTCTGTCTGGATGTGGACATTTACTGCCAAACACCCTTTCCCTCCAGCACCACGCTGTGAGTTTTCGTGACAGCAGGCTGGGAGCTGGCCCAAGAAATTCTACTGAAACAGCCGCCCCTATGAGGTAAGTGACAAACGGTGTACCCGCCCTTCCCTCACCCCGTCGAGAAGTGGAGTGTACTAATGAGGCCCGTGGCTGCACAGCTCTGCGTTTCAAGGTCTTTTCTGTGTGGTTTTCTCATCCGCATTGTTTGTTGATGACTGTAAGACGGACGATTTGCACCTGGCCTCGGTGAGACCCCCGGAAGGCCCTGCAGCTGGGCTGGTTACTTAGCAGAAAATACGCCTACATGGCCAGCAGGACACAGGGAGGTAGGGTCGGCTGCAGGTGGGCTGTTGAAAGTAAGTTCCTATTTTCCTATTTTGTATTTGCATTTTAATAGTGAGACTTTGTGCTTCTGTTACTTGTGTGAAGCTGTTTCGCTCATAGCACTGTCATTTAAAGAGAAAACCCATTCACCGGAACAACAAACGCCCTAGACACCAAGGTCCTCGTGCCGTGCAAGGCTATATCGTGCAGTGATTGGGAAAACGGGCATTGGTCCCAAAAGTCTGATCCGCACTCTGCCCTGATTAGTTCCCTCGCTGGTGGGCAAGGGCAGAGCCCCTGAAGAGCCAGCATCTCAAATCATTCACAGAGATGCCACTCTGACCTCACAGGGTGTTGTAAAGGTTTAAATAAAGGACCCACCCCATGTTCTGTGACAGGGGCTTTACATATAGTGAGACATCACAGTGCATTGTTATTATGTATAAAGTAAACTAGAAAGCGTGCGAAGAGAAGAAAACCCGAATAAATATGAACAACCCCGTTTTCCTCAGTAGAAAAACTTCACGCTCTGAAGGTACACAAACTAACCTACACATTTAACGTAAAGCAAACAGAATGTCTTAGGTACCAATTCTCAATGTCAGCACGTTATACGAAAGTGAAATACGGAAGGCGGCCCAAACGATGGAAACAATGGGTGTGGTCAAGCTGACATCAGCACATCCGTCCGGCCCTATGCAGCCATCTTTAGAATGGGCTACAAATACCTTCAGTCGGGCTGGGCGCTGTGGCTCACGCCTATAATCCAGCACTTGGGGAGGCTGAAGTGGGCGGATCACGAGGTCAGGAGTTCAAGACCAGCCTGGCCAATATGTTGAAACCCCATCTCTACCAAAAATACAAAAATTAGCCGGATGTGGTGACAGGTGCCTGTAGTCCCAGCTACTTGGGAGGCTGAGGGAGAAGAATCTCTTGAACCCAGGAGGTGGAGGCTGCCGTGAGCCAAGATTGCGCCCTGTTCTCCAGCCTGGTAAAAGAGGGAGACTCTCTCTCAAAAAAAAAAAAGAAATAGCTTCGGTCATTCACACAGACACATGCGTTGAACAAACTCCAAGGAATGTTCTTACCCGGGAAAAGCAATTTGCAGATACCTGGGCATGATACGGATGCAGATGTGCACATCTGTTTCCCAGTCACACGCAACAAGCCCCGCGTCACCCACACGCATGCTGTGTGTGTGCGCGTGTGCAAGTGCACGGGCAGCAGTGTGCAGAAATGGGTACCGGGTGCCACTGTGAGGGGAGTCGGCCGTCAGCCTTTCACTTCAGAACCGTTCCTACCTTTTCACATCGTGAGCTGTTTTCAGCACCATCGGAGCACTTGACACATGTCGCAGGAGTAACAGTGTGTTGGAGGGAGCATTCGGGGACAGATACTGTCACGGCTTGAGGGTGAAGTTCACAGTCCCTAATAATGGCCGAGATGGCAGCCGAGAGCTACACTCTGAAGAACGCAGCTTCACCCCAGAAACCCAACAACCAGAACGTGTCCCTTTTGACAGCCTCAGCCTGTGCTGGTTCAGATTAGCAAACTTGTGTATCTATCTATCTATCTATCTATCTATATGTACACACACACACACACACACATATACGTGTATATGTGTAGATATATGTATGTAATGATGTCGATTTGAAGAGCACATGGGGTGTATGCGTGATAAGAGTCCAAATTTTTACCTTAAAAAGAGAATACATTTTCTTTCAATCACCTACATAACGGCCATTTTTTTATACAGAATACATATATGTTTTATCAACCTCACACAAATGGGAAAAGACTAGCCAATGTTTTATCAGCCAGTATTATACTGTCTTTTTTAATGGCCATTCTTTTATAGTTTGAGTTCCGGGGTACATGTGCAGAACACGCAGGTTTGTTGCACAGGTGTACAGGTGCCGTGGGGGTTTGCTGTGTCCATCACCCCGTCCTCTACATTAGGCGTTTCTCTCAATGCTCTCCCTCCTCTATGCCCCCACTTCCTGCTATCCCTACCCTAGTCCCCACCAAACGTTTTTTTAAAACTGAGTGAATTTGGTGTGAACAAGAGCGCACTGCGGCTTCTTCGGGCTGCTTTCCCCGACCATCCTAATTACCTGCCGTGGTTTTTCCTGTGTGTACCCCTTCATGTGAATGTCATCCAGACAGATTTCCTAAACCCGGCTCCCTGTAACCAAGGCCTATGAAAGAGGGAGTGTTGCCTGGGAATCCTTTCTGCCGTTTATTTGACCTGGAGTCCCAATCCCTTTGAGACATTTAAGAGCCCAGCCCGAACCCAGCCCAAGCCCAGCCCCAGGAGGGTGCCCAGACTGGACAGCGAACACTGATACCACACCAGCCCTCCAGAGGGAAGCAGACTCCACCAGGTTCTGGACACACAGCCCCAGACGGCTGCCCAAAGTTGGGCAGGCTTCACTGCAGACCCAGGCATGAAGCTAGGTGACACTTCTACAGATTCCTTACGTTTAAAAACCGTCAAAAGCTGAGTAAATAATGAGCTCAAATAATGTTAATCCAGTATGTAAAGGCCTTACACCATCGTTACACAAACAACATACATGAGCTCGTAAGAAAACGAGCAAATCCATTAAGAATAGGCAAAGAATATAAGCCAACTTCCAGAGAACCAATGACAGCACACATGAGGAAAACACTTTGTGAGCAGACGTTCTCCAGAGCAGCATTCGTAACTTAAAACAGCTGAAAGCAAGCTAGCGCCTGAAGACGTCACGGTGACGCATCCGTGGGCCGAGTCTGCAAACGTTCCTGACGACACTTACCGAGTATCTGTGACAACGTGGCAGCACTCACGGGGTGGCCTCACGTGGCAACGGGGTACAGAGCGCGTGGTGTAAATACAAACACCGAACTGTGAAGAGGAGACCACGAATTAGCCAACGCTTACTTCCAGTTTTGCTTTTATTCTTAAACTATGCTGTAACCATAAGCTCCCGTTAGAACAGAACGAGGGGTTTTATGACAGACGCTGTAGGTGTGTCCTGGGCCTCCCCTGCCCTGCTGGGCCCTACAGACGCCTTCCCGGGCGTTGCTGTTGGGACTTCCCTCAGAGGGAGTCCTGTCTTCACCTCACCACTGACGTCTGGAGCAGGAGATATTTAGATACGGGCAGGGGTTGTCTCGCCTTAGGTCTGAACACGTTGTTTTCGTCTGCTTTGCGCTGTTATAACAGAACACCTAAGACCGGATAATTTGCGCTAAACAGAAATGTATTTCTCATAGTTCTGGAGGCTGGGAAGTCCAGCAGCAGCTGGCAAGGACCTTCTTGCTGGGTCATCACATGGACGAGGGCGAGAAAGAGAGCAAGAGGGGGGACTCACCCTTTACAACAGCACCAATCCCATCCACGAGGTGGGGCCCCCATGACCTCATCACCTCTTCAGACTGTGACAATGGCAATGAAATTTCAGCATGACCTTTCGAGGGGAGAAGCAGTCAAACCACAGCAAGGGTGCTCCCACCTCCCGTCTCAGCGCGTCTACAGGGAGGGCCGCAACCGCTCGCCCTTCCTCTGTCCGTTCCCGATGTCTGCGCATTTGCTGTGACCCAGGAGGTCTGGGGTAGGGGGTGCTCTGCCCTAGGTCTGAGGCCCTGTCTGAAGAGGGGCAGGGGAAGAAGTCACCTGATGGTCTGGGCCGAGACAGCCACAGGGCATATCACTCACCCTCAGGGAGGCTGAGGGCTGGGTCTCTGGTACCAGGGAACTCCCCGCAACGTAGGAACCCTGCCCAGCCCCACACAGCCTCTGCTGGGGGACCCTGCCCTGGTGCAGAGCCTGGGGGCAGGTCCTGAGCTCAACCAGAGTCTGCCTCCCTGTCACTTAGGAACCAAACCCAGCAGCAGGATGCTGGAGTCCAGCCGCCATCTGACCTCACAGGGCCAAGGCTGGGGCCCCGGGGTCCCCTCAAGACCCCGAAGGACCACAGTACAGGAGAGGCCAAGGCCTGGGCTCCCTCCAGAGCCCCAAGCATCAAGTATCAGGAAGGGTACGGCCCTGGAAGACTGGCCTCAGCGGTTGGCACCAAGGTCCCAGGAGCTGCCCTGGACACCATGGACAGAGGCCTGGAGGGGAAGCACAGCGCCCCCGAGGGAGCCCCGGCCAGTCTGTGCAGAGGACTCACCACTCTACACTCAGAGACAGTGGGGGGCCTCGCCCCGTCCTCAGAGCATGGCCCGCTGCTGCAGGGATGGTCTTCCCGAGGCCCCCCAGTGCTCTATCGTGAGGGTTCCCTCCACCCCCCAGCACCAAGAGACAGCCAGACCCCAGCAAGGCTTCCCGGCTTCAGGCCGCACTCCTAGGCTGACCCCTGCCCCGCCAACACCTGTCCGAGAAAGCTCCTCACACCGGAGCCAGTCGTCTGCTCCATCCCCGACCTCCCTCTCTCAGGGCGTCTGCCGAAAGGGCTGCAGCCACACGTCCTTCTGTCCGTTCCCGACGTCTGCGCGTCTCCTGAGGCCAGGAGGGTCTTCCTCGGGACCTGAGAGCCACTCCCTTAAAGTGTCCTCAGTGGGAAGGAGGACAGAATCCTGACCTCAACAGCGGTCGGCGTGGACACAGCGGGCCCATCCCGGGACGCGGACCACCGCCGGGCATCATCTCCCTTCCCCGACGACTGAGCCCCGGGCGCCCTCCTTCCTCCCGCCGCCACCTCCCTTTACCAGGCTGTCGCCTCTGCACAGATGATGATGGAGCTTGGCTCGTTCCCCTGGAGTCGCCAGGAAGTTAGAGTCAAACCTCAGTTTCCTTCGCCTAAACTAAAATCTGCCTGTGTTCACCTGACCACACCTCGTGGACAGTTAGAACAGACTTACACACTCAGAGACACAGACCCTTCTGGAAATCATGATCTCCCCACCCCTGGGACCCTTCTCCCGGGGAAGTCTGCCAGGCACTGGCCTGGGTCCTCCTGCTGTCCTGGGAGGCTGCTGGCCTCCCATGCCTGGCTCCAGAGCCCGAGCAGCCTCCAGGGACACTGCAGGCCAGGAAGCCGCCCCTCCAGGCCGGGGTCTAGTGCAGGTGCCCCGGACAAGAAAGAGTGTGACTGCAGGGGTGACGGGGCCATCACCCTCCTGCGCCCACCCCCCTGCCCTGCACCCCCCAGCCCAGCCCCCATGCTGGGCACCCCCACACCGTAGGTGCTGTTCTGCATCGCCCTGGGAAAGATGGGCTCAGCCTCCACCCTGTCTCACGGCCCAGGGAAGGCAGGACCCAGGCCTGCTCCTCACGGCCTCCTCACCTGGCTCCTGCTGGGACCCTCAGGGTGTGAGCAGGGAGGATGGCTCCTCGGTGGTCTCCAGGAGCCCAGATCTTCTCTCCAAGACCCCCAACCCAAGCACCCCCTTCTGCAGGACCCCGCTCTTCCCCTCCCCCTCCCTCTGCTGGCCTCTCCTGGCCTCCGAGGGAAATCGGGACTCACCAGGAAGCCCTGAGGAAGCGGGGCCGTGGCACCATGTAGCAGCGTCGTCACGAGGAGACTCTGAGAGAGCCCTGACCGCGAGGATGAGCGCGGCGTGGCCGACGGCACTGTCAGCTCCCACAGTCACGGCAGCAAAAATGCCCACAGACAGGGTGGGCCCCGGCTCGCCTGCTGTCCTGCTCCACCCAGAGCACGCACTGAGGATCTGAGGTACCGCCGTGGACACCAGGCCAGAACACGCCTCCCTTCAGGGGGACCTGCCGTGGCCTGCATTGCCGAGGGACAGGGGCCGCCTGAGGGGGTCTGGGGCCAGGAGATGAGCCCCGTTAATCCAAAGGAAAACCAGCGGGACCCCAGCGCCCTCCCCATCGAAGCTGACCTGCCCAGAGGGGCCTGGGGTGGAGAGCGTGCAGGCCTCAGGCTCTGCGGGTGTTCTGCTAGCTGGGGGTCCCGGTGTTCACCCCACACCTAAAACCAGCCACAGCCTCCAGGGCCCCCGAAGGAGACCCCGCCCAGCAGCCCGGCCCCCACCTGGAGGCCCCAGAACTCAGGGCGCCTGGGCGGATTCTGAACAGCCCCAAGTCACGGTGGGAATCCTGGGAACCACCACTGTGAGAAAAGGTGCGTCCAAAACTGTCTACTGACCAAGGTCGGGGGCCCAGCCAGAGAGGGAGCAACTGCCCCGAACCCAGGTCCTGCCCGGCTCCCGGGACCCCCACACCCAAAGCACCATGGAGTTTCCACTGAGAGGTGAAGACGGGGGCTCCGGCAGGTCAGGGAAGGGGCCGGATCCCATCCTGCCGCCCTGTCCCTGGCTGTAACTGACGCCAGCACCAACAAGCGCCCCTCAGGGAAACGGGGGTCAGCAGCACCTCCCAACATCACCCCACACAGCACCGGCACGAACCCGCATCCAGAACCCACTCCAAGAGCACAGACACCCCAATACTCCCACCCCCACCCTGGTGACTCCCCACTGGAATCCTCCCCGGAGGCCACCAGGACCGAAGACTTGCCCCTGTCCCTGTCCCTCACTCAGGGCCTGCCGCAGGGGAGTGTTTGCTGGGGACACCACGGTGGGCCCCGATGCGCACCAGCCACAGACCTTTCCTTCCTGCCCTGGGGCAGCACAGACTTTGGGGTCTGGGCAGGGAGGAACTTCTGGCAGGCGGCCATGCACAGAGCCCGCAGGCGGAGGTGGCCCCAGGAAGACCCCCTGGAGGTGGACCACGCCCCTTCCTCCCAGCTGGACCCCATGTCCACCCCAAGACGTGGGCGTCACCCAAGGACCTCCAGGAGCCCCCGTCAGAGTCCTCCCTGGTCCCCACTGGGCCTCAGTCTAGGCTCTGGGAATGCGGCCACCTCGGGTACCCCAGGCAGCCCAGACGCAGCTTGGGTCCTGCAGCACCCGAGCCCACCCTGGATTACAGCAGGTGCCTCTGGGAGGGGCTGGGCTCCCCACCCTCACCCCCCACCTGCACACACCCACCCGCCCCTGCCCGGCCCCTCTGAGGAGGGTCAGAGCCCCCCGTGGGGTATGAACGTAGGGTCTCACTCACGCTCCTCCCCTCCTGGGAGAAGGGGCCTCATGCCCAGATCCCCGCAGCAGCTGGTCACAGGTGGAGGCAGTGGCCCCAGCGCCACCCTAACTGCCCCTCAGGCTGCTCCAGCCCCGGCTGCCCCGCGTCCCTGGGAGGCCTGGGCTTCACCGGACCACAGGTCCAGGGCACAGCCCCGGGAGCCGCCCACAGGCTGGTGACTTCATGACGATGCTGAGTAATTGGAGGAACAAAGGGAAGTCCCAAAAACACTTTCAATAGGATTTCTCCTAAAGAAAACTTACACCCGCCAAAATGAGCTACCTTCTTAAGGGACACATTTCCCAGTTAGAAAACCACAAAGAAAACCGAGAAAAGACGGTCACGTAAACACAGCAGCGGTGACTTCTCCTGGGGAGGAAGAGGGTGTGAACGGAGCCTCGCAGGGCCAGCAAGTCCGCCAACAGAACAGAGCAGGACAAACACGTTACAGCACGTTGGAACGAGCGGCTCAGCTTCTAAAACGCAAGAAGAGGAGCACGCACGCGGCTGTGTTTGGAAAATTCTCACTCCAGCCCTGTTCACGATAGCAAAGACATTAACCCAGGCTGGATAAATAACGACGACACAGGCCCCTGCACAATGATACAGACACACGTTCAGTATAGGACATCCACGGCGTATCCCCAAAGAAACGGCTCTAAGAGAAAAAGGCCCGATGTGTGGTGGCACTCACCTCCCTGGCATCCCCGGACAGGTGGCAGGCGCCCTGCTGGCAGCTCCTGGGGCCTGACGTGGAGCAAGCACGGAGCCGCGGACCAGCGAGGAGGGCACAGTCGGTGCATCCCAGAGAGAAGCAGCTCAGCCACACTCCAGACCAGGGCCCAGAGGGACGCCCATGCACGGGGAGGCCGAGCCCAGCCCCTCCACAGCCAGCACCACCCTGCAGGGACCGCCAATGGGCAGGCGCAGAGGGGGCTGGGAGGAGGGGCAGGGACGCCAGGCGAGGTCGGCACCGGGAGAAAACCACAGAAGCCTGGCACACGCACCTGAGCCTCCCCTGACCTGGGCCTCCCCTGGCCTGGACCTCACCTGCCCTGGACCTCACCTGACCTGGATATCACCTGGCCTGGACCTCACCTGCCCTGGACATCACCTGGCCTGGACCTTACCTGCCCTGGGCCTCACCTGGCCTGGACTTCACTGACCTGGCCTGGGCCTCACTGGCCTTGACCTCACCTGGCCTGGACATCACCTGACCTGGATCTCACCTGGCCTGGACCTCACTGACCTGGGCCTCGCTGGCCTGGGCCTCACCTGGCCTTGACCTCACCTGACCTGGGCCTCACTGACCTGGGCCTCACTGACCTGGACATCACCTGACCTGGATCTCACCTGGCCTGGACCTCACTGACCTGGGCCTCGCTGGCCTGGGCCTCACCTGGCCTTGACCTCACCTGACCTGGGCCTCACTGACCTGGGCCTCACTGACCTGGGCCTCGCTGGCCTGGGTCTCACTGACCTGGGCCTCACCTGGCCTTGACCTCACCTGACCTGGGCCTCACTGACCTGGGCCTCACCTGCACCTGCTCCAGGTCTTGCTGGAACCTGAGTAGCACTGAGGCTGCGGGGGCCCATCCAGGGTTGGGGATGACTCTGGAACTCTCCCACATCTGACCTTTCTGAGTGGAGGCGTCTAGTTCCCTGAGAACATAAAAAGCTCAGAGTGATGCCTGCGTGGTTTGGGGGCTATTTATAATCCCAAAGGCCAGGGCCATGGGGTGGGTAGGGACAGTAGGGACAGATGCCAGCCTGAGATGGAACCTCAAGAGAGGTGGTCTCAGACACTGTCCACCTAAGCCAGGAGCAGACCCGAGTGTCGCCCCAGAGGTCCTGAGAGCGCTGGGCCCACAGCCTCCCCTCCAGGCTCTGCTGCCTCTCAGGCCAGCCCTGGACATCCGGGTTTCCCCAGGCCTGGCGGTAGGATTAGAGTGAGGTCTGTGTCACTGTGGTTCTACTATACAGAGGAGTATGAGTACGTGGGTTACACTTACACCCACAGTGTCGCACAGTCCATCAAAAACCCATCCCTGGGAGCCTCCTGCCACAGCCGTCCTCCCGGGGACCACCACGTGCCGTGTTAGGATTTTGATCGGGGTCACAGCACCATGGGTATGGTGGCTTCCACAGCAGAGCAGCCCGTGACCAAAACCCACGGGACAGCAGGCACGACAGAGAGGCCTACGAGTGACCACGTGGGGCTCCTGCCCATAGAGACCCCAGAGACCCAAGATGGCCAGGGTCACACACAGGTCGGCCAGATGTGGCTCTGAGGGGTCCTCATCACTGCTGCCCTCCCAACACCTGTCCCCGGACAAGGCCAGCCCACAGCACCGTCTGCGGCCATCTGGCCAGCAGTCCGGAAGTCCCTCCCTCAGGCTGGGGTCCCCCAGGTCGGCACAGGGGCAATGGGAGGGCGGCACTGGCCCTGTGCACTGTCCCTGCCCCTGTGGTCCTGGCCTGCCTGGCCCTGACGCCTGAGCCTCTCCTGGGTCATTTCCAAGATGATGACATTCCCAGGGGCAGCCAGAGCCGGGCGTCGCTCATCCTGCCCGGCCGTCCTGAGTCCTGCTGGTTTCCAGACCTCTCTGGGAAGCCAACACAGGACTCACCCCCCACAGTCAGAGACAAAGAACCTTCCAGAAAGCCCTGTCTCTCTCCTCAGTGGACACCCTCTTCCAGGACCCTCCTCGGCAGGGTCACAGCGGGAACCCACATCTGGATCGGGACGGCCCCCAGAACACAAGATGACCCATGGGACAGCCCCACACACAGCCCTTCCCAGACCCCTAAAAGGCACCCCACCCCTACACCTGCCCCAGGGCTAAACTCCAGGAGGCCTGACTCCTGCACACCCTCTGGCAGACGTCACCTCAGGCCCCTCCTGGAGGGGACAGGAGCCCGGGAGGCTGAGTCACATGCACCTGCCCTCGATGGCAGGCAGGGAAGGTTCAGAATGCTCTGAGACCCCCAGGATGCAGTGCCACTGTCAGTGGGGGCCCCGGACGCCTGGGCCAGGGCCTGCATGGGAAAGGCCTCTGGCCACACTCAGGGGTTTTTGTGAAGGGCCCTCCTACTGTGTAACTACGGTACCTACCACAGTGATGAACCCAGTGACAAAAACCCGGCCGCACACCCAGGCCCATGCACGCTCCTCAGCTCAGAGCTCTCCAGGACCACAAGAGCAGGGCCCGAGGGTTCGTGCCCACACCCTCAGCCTCTAGAGACACCCTGGCCATCTCAGCCCGCGGGCTGGTGCCAGGCACACCGTATCCCTCCAAACAGGGGCTTCAGGGGACTCTGAGCTGACCTCACTGATGTCCACAGGTGCCCTGACCCCTTCCCCACCAGCTGCTCCAGACTCTGTCCCGACAGCTGCCCCATTTCCAACAGCCAATTCCTGGGGCCCAGATCCACTGTACACACCAGCCTCGTTCCAGCACCTCCTGCCAATTCTGGACCCATCCTGGCTGGAATCCAGAGGGCAGCATACGCCGGGCTCCCAACAGGCAGGACCCCCGCAAACCCTCCTCTGAGAGGCCAGTGTAGCCCATAGGGTCATCCCCCAGACGGTCCCCTCACCTGCCCATGTAGAAACGCCTGCCTTTGACGTCCCCACCTGGCAAAGACGCCTTATGGAGCCTCCAGCCCCAGGTACAGCCATAGAGAGCATCTCCAAAGCACCTAGGAAGGAGCCCATGCCCAGGTCTGCCTGGACCCTCGGCCAGGCTGACAGGAGGGGACTCTGGAGCTGGGCCCGCACTGGGCCGCATAGGAGCTCACCGCTGAGGAGGACAGGAGAGCCCCTGCTGGGGAGCCCCCAGCCTCCTACTGACCGGAGGCCTGTCCCAGAGCCCAGGAGGCTGCAGAGGCCTCTCTGGGGGACGCGGGGCGTGTCTGGTCCCTGAGCAGCCCCGGCCTCCCCAGCCCTGGGGTCTCCTGGCACCGCTGTCCGGACCCTCCCTGCCCCCTGAGAAGCTCCTCCTGACAGCCCCGCCTCCAGTTCCAGGTGTGGATATTGTCAGGGGGTGTCAGGCCGTGGTGCAGGCAGCTATAGCCACCACAGTGCTGCTGCCCATAGCAGTAACCAGGCCAACGGCGGGCCCCGCCCTGCAGCCCCAGGCCCAGCGCACCTGCTTCTCCTGGGCTCTCAAGGCCGCTGCGGTCTGCCCTCCCGTCCTCTGTGCCGAGGCTTCCCTCAGTGGGAGGTCTGTGCTCGGCTTCCCAGGGCCTCACCCCTGCAAGGAAGGCCAAGTGCTGGGCCTGCCAGGGGCACTGCACCCTCCCTTGCCTGGCTAAGATGGGGTGGGCAGCCCAGCCTCAGAAGGGACATTTTGCTGGGGCGTCTGTCACCGTGGCTACTGGAGTACTGGCCCCCAAACAACGCAGACCTTGCCAAAATCCCCACCGCCTCCCCTGCCAGGGGCTGGCCTGGTCTCCTGCTGTCCTACGAGGCTGCTGACCCCCAGGATGGCTCCCGTCCCCAGTTCTAGAGCCAGGGAAGACCCCAGGCAGGCTCAGGCTGGGAGGCCACCCCCTCCTCGCGGGGTTCAGTGCAGGTGCCCAGGGCAGGAAGCGGCATGAACACAGAGATGACGGTGCCATCCCTCACCTGCGTCCCCCCCTTCCTCTGTACCCCTCACCCCCCAGGCCAGCCCAGGATGTCCAGTGACCCCACCTCAGTGTCACTGCCTGGCACTGCCCTGGGGAGGACCCTCAGCCCCCACCCTGTCTAGAGGACTGGGGAGGACAGGACACAGGCCCACTCCTTACACTTCCCACACCTGGCTCCTGCTGGGACCCTCGGGGTGTGGACAGAAAGGGCGCCTGCCTGGTTGGCCCCAGAGCCAGGAACAACTCTCCAGGGACCGCAGCCTAAGCACCCCCATCCCCAGGACCCAGCCCTGCCCCTCCTCCCCCTGCTCTCCTCTCATCACCCCACGGGAACCCGGAATCCCAGGAAGCCACCGGGAAGGGCTGAGGGAGGAAGCGGGGTGCTGCACCCCAGGCAGGAGGCTCTGTCTTCATGAGCCCAGGGAAGTGCCAGCCTCCTAGAGGAGATGGTCCACCCTGCCTGGGGCTCCCACAGTGGCAGGCTGCGGGGAAAGACCAGGGATGGTTCCGGGGAGGGCTCAGGGCCCCACGGGTGCCCCAGCATCCTGGATGAGCCCACCCCTCTCACCCACGGACCCGCCCACCTCCTCTCCACCCGGCTCCACCTGGGCACAGGTCATCCACACCATCCTAAGTCCCATCTACACCAGAGCCAGAGGAGTCAGTGCAGACAGAGGCTGGGGTGCAGAGGGACCGAAAGGGCAGGTGGGGGAGGAAGGGATGGAGGGAGGGGCGGTCAGTGAAGATGCCCCCATCCCTGGGTCTCTGATCCTCCTCTGGGACCCCCAGATCCTGCCCCCTCCAAGCCCTGGAGAACAAGCAGGATGGGAGATTCTGTGGGGGACCCTCTCACAGTGGAATACCCCCACAGTGGCTCAGGCCAGACCCGAAGCCCCTCAGTGAGCCCTCCACTGCAGTGCTGGGTGCCCCTCCCAGATAGGACGGACCCAGCACCCCGAGGAGGTCCAGCCAGGGGGAGCTCAGAGCCCTGGAGGAGCAGGATACAGCCCCCAATACAGGCGCAGGCCTCAGCTCCACCCAGGACCTCCCAGACCCGCCCTGGGAGGGATGCCTCTCTCTAGCCCCTGAAGGCCAGAAGGCAGCTGGCCTCTGCCTCAGACCGCCATTCCCATGGAGCCCATCCTGACACGAGAGCGGGAGAAAGGCCCCCAGAGTCAGGGTTGAGGGACGCCCCCATCAAGGTCAGACACATCCAAGGGGCGCTGAGCCCAGCAAGGAAGGCCCCCGAACAGACCAGGAGGTTTCTGAAGGTGTGTGTGTCAGTGTGGGGTATAGCAGCGGTTGGGCCCACAGTGACACGTGCCCCGCCAGAAACCCCGTCCCAAGTCAGCAGAACAAAAAGACAGCAGGGAGGACAGGCCTAGGATCTGAGGCCGCACCTGACACCCAGGCCAGCAGACGCCTCCCCTCCCTGCCCTGTCTCGCATTCCTGAAAGAACAGGGGCAGCCTGAGGGGGTCCAGGACCAGGAGATGGGTCCCCTCTACCCCGAGGAGGAGCGAGGTGGGAACCCCAGCCGCCCATCATTGAGGCTGACCTGCCCAGAGGGGCCTGGGCCCCCACACACCGGGGCGGAAAGTGTGCAGGCCTCAGGCTCTGTGGGTGTTCTGCTAGCTGGGGCTCCCAGTGCTCACCCCACACCTAAAACGAGCTACAGCCTCCAGAACCCCCACAGCAGACCCCTGCAGCAGCCCAGCCCCTCCCAGGAGGCCCCGGAGCCCAGGGCACCTGGGTGGATTCTGAACAGCCCCAAGACTCAGTGGGTACCCTGGGAACTACCTCTGTGAGAAAAGCTGTGTCCAAAACTGTCCCCTGGCCACTGCTGGAGGCCCAGCCAGAAAGGGGAGCAGCCGCCCCAAACCCAGGTCCTGCTCGGCTCCCAGGATCCCCAGCACCCGGAGACCCACGGGGTCCCCACTGAGGACAAGGCCCGGGGGCTTCAACGGGTCAGGGAAGCGGCTGAATCCTGTCCTACAACGCTGGCTCCAGTGCCCCTGACCAGAGCTGACCCCACCGAAAAGCAAGTGCCCCTCAGGGAAGCAGAAGTCACCGGCGCCTCCCAGCATTACCCCAGGCAGCACAGGCACAAACCCCACATCCAGAGCCGACTCCAATACCCTGGGGGACCCCCACCCTGATGACTCCCCACTGGAATCCACCCCGGAGTCCACCAGGACCAAAGACCCCACCCTGTCCCTGTCCCTCACTCAGGGCCTGATGCAGGGGAGCGCTTGGGAGCAGACTCGGGTTTAGGGGACACCACAGTAGGCCCCAGCCTGCACCAGGCCACCCACCCTTCCCTCCTGCCTTGGAGCGGCACAGACTTTGGGGTCTGGGCAGGGAAGAACTTCTGGTAGGTGGCCAAATACACAGCCCTCGGACTGAAGTGGCCCCAGGAAGACCCCCGGGTGGTGGACCTCGCCCCTTCCTCCCAGCTGGACCCCATATCCTCCCCAAGATGTGGGCGTCATCCGAGACCGGACCTCCATGGAGCCCCCGTCGGAGTCCTCCCTGGTCTCCACTGGGTCTCCGCACAGTCCATGTGAATGCGGCCACCTTGGACACACCAGGCAGCCCCGGCCCAGCCACCCTGCAGCGCCCGAGCCCACCCTGGGGTACAGCAGGTGCCTCTGGGAGGGGCTGGGCTCCCCACGCCCACCCCCCACCTGCACACACCCACCCGCCCCCGCCCGGGCCCTCTGAGGAGGGTCAGAGCCCCCCGTGGGGTATGGACTTAGGGTCTCACTCACGCGCCTCCCCTCCTGGGAGAAGGGGCCTCATGCCCAGATCCCCAAAGCAGCTGGTCACAGGTGGAGGCAGCGGCCCCAGTGCCACCCGAACTGCCCCTCAGGCTGCTCCAGCCCCGGCTGCCCTGCGTCCCTGGGAGGCCTGGACTTCACCAGACCACAGGTCCAGGGCACAGCCCCGGGAGCTGCCCACACCCAGCTCGCAGGAGGAGGATAAGCTCCAGACCCCCAGGGCTGGGAGCCGCCTTCCTGCCACCCCTTCCTGCCCCAGACCTCCGTGCCCTCCCCCAGCCACTGACACACGGGCCAGGGAGCTGTTCCCACACAGTTCAACCGAAACCCGGACGCCTGGCCCTCGGGTGGCTGCCACTTCCTTCTCCATTCGCTCCCAGCACCTCCGTGCCCCTCCTTCCTCCCTCCTTCCAGGAGCACCCTGTGCTGCCCCTCCCTGAAGCCCACACCCTGGGAGACCCCACTCTCCCTCAGGCCGTTTCTCCCCCGCTGCTCTTGCCACCCACCCAGACAACCTGGGGTCCTGTGCCTGCAGCGCCCACCCTGGTCTCCACCCAGACCCCTCCCAGGCCGACCCTGCACCTGCAGACCCTCCCCTCTTCTACCGCCAGAGCCTGTTTCTCCCACCTGTGCCCACCCCTCCCCCTCCTGCCCACAGCTCAAGCTCTTCTTCTCCTGGGGCCCCTGAGCCATGGCCCTGACCGTGCCCTCCCCACCACCCACCGCCCATGCCCTCACCTTCCTCCTGGCCACTCCGCCCGCTCCCCTCTCAGGCCCAGCCTTTGTATTTCAGAACAAAGACTCACCCAAGTCTTTCCCTCCAGGCCTGGGCCCGTGTCCTCACTGCCCGTCTGTGGGACCAGCCTCCTCTGCACAGAAGCAGGGAGCTCAGCCCTTCCACAGGCAGAAGCCGCTGGATGAACTCTGCCCCAGCGCCTTGACCCACGTCTGCCTGGGTGTCCACTGCCCACTCCTGCAGGGAGGCTTAGGACTCCTTTAAAGATGAGGGATCCAGTCAGCAACATCATGGAGCAATGGGGCTCCCAGACATCCCAGCCTCTCCCAGGCCCCTCCAGGAAAGACACCTGCAACCTCCCGTTCAACAGAGTCTAACACCAAACGACCCTGGAGGCCGCTGGATAGGAACTGAGTCAGCGCCCGACCCGGAGGCAGAGGAGCAGTGAGCCGGAGCCCGGACCTCAGGGCCGGAGACCAGCGGCGCACATCCTGAGAGCCTCACTGGTGGCCCCACAACACCCCAGGAAACAGGACAGACCCACAGCCCCATCTGGACCAGGGCAGACCCTGCCTCAAGGACACCAGGCGACAGCTTCAGAGGCTCCTGCAGAAGAGAGGAGAGGAGGCCTCCTTCTCCAGCAAGCGCTTCCCTTGACCAAAAACAGGGCCACGCAGCTCCCCCAGGACAAAGGAGGAGCCCCCTGCACAGCACTGGGCTCAGAGTCCTCTCCAAGTCACCCTGCGTTTCAGACAAAAACCCTGGGAATGCACAGTCTCAGCAGGAGAGCCGGGCCAGAGACAGCAAGAGGGGACAGGAGGATGTTGTGCCGGCCCGTGTCACTGTGAGAGTATTGTACTAGTACCACCTGCTATGCCCACAGTGACTCAGCCCCAGTCCCAAAGCCCTGCTGGCAACGCACCCACTGCTGGGCTGAAGCGCTGGAGGCAGCACCTGGGAAGTAGGGGCTAGGGGTGCCCATCAAAGTCAAAACGCACCAGACTCTTCACCCAGTCATCACCCTCCCCGGCCAGCGAGCAAAGTAAGCAGAAAATGAGAGCCAAGCTGGGGAAGCTTGCACAGGCCCCGAGGAAAGCGCTTCGGTGGGTGTGCAAGATGAGATGCAGGCAGAGCCTGAGGACAGCCTTTGACGGCTCCCGCTCTCCTGTGCAGAGAGTTCCGTAAACCGGTGTTGGGGATTGACGGCTGGGAGGAGCCCAGGAGGACAGTCTGTGGAAAGAGAACCGAGAAGGAGGAGCGGTCGCCGTCGTACGCCATCATCCTCCAAAGTTTGCCCTGTGCCACACCTGCTGCATCAGGGATGCTTAACAGCTGATGTAGACACAGCTAAAGGGAGAATCAGGGAGACGGATGTGCAGCACAGACCTGGATAAATTCTCCAGCGCGAGGACACCAGCACAGGTGAGATCACGACGATGCTGAGTAATTGGAGGAACAAAGGGAAGTCCCAAAAACACTTTCAATAGGATTTCTCCTAAAGAAAACTTACACCCGCCAAAATGAGCTACCTTCTTAAGGGACACATTTCCCAGTTAGAAAACCACAAAGAAAACCGAGAAAAGACGGTCACGTAAACACAGCAGCGGTGACTTCTCCTGGGGAGGAAGAGGGTGTGAACGGAGCCTCGCAGGGCCGGCAAGTCCGCCAACAGAACAGAGCAGGACAAACACGTTACAGCACGTTGGAACGAGCGGCTCAGCTTCTAAAACGCAAGAAGAGGAGCACGCACGCGGCTGTGTTTGGAAAATTCTCACTCCAGCCCTGTTCACGATGGCAAAGACATTAACCCAGGCTGGATAAATAATGACGACACAGGCCCCTGCACAATGATACAGACACACGTTCAGTATGCGACATCCACGGCGTATCCCCAAAGAAACGGCTCTAAGAGAAAAAGGCCTGATGTGTGGTGGCACTCACCTCCCTGGCATCCCCGGACAGGTGGCAGGCGCCCTGCTGGCAGCTCCTGGGGCCTGACGTGGAGCAAGCACGGAGCCGCGGACCAGCGAGGAGGGCACAGTCGGTGCATCCCAGAGAGAAGCAGCTCAGCCACACTCCAGACCAGGGCCCAGAGGGACGCCCATGCACGGGGAGGCCGAGCCCAGCCCCTCCACAGCCAGCACCACCCTGCAGGGACTGCCAATGGGCAGGCGCAGAGGGGGCTGGGAGGAGGGGCAGGGACGCCAGGCGGGGTCGGCACCGGGAGAAAACCACAGAAGCCTGGCACACGCACCTGAGCCTCCCCTGACCTGGACATCACCTGGCCTGGACCTCACCTGCCCTGGACCTCACCTGCCCTGGACCTCACCTGGCCTGGACATCACCTGGCCTGGACATCACCTGGCCTTGACCTCACCTGCCCTGGGCCTCACCTGGCCTGGACTTCACTGACCTGGGCCTCACCTGGCCTGGACCTCACCTGGCCTGGACCTCACCTGGCCTGGACTTCACCTGGCCTGGGCCTCACCTGACCTTGACCTCACTGACCTGGGCCTCACCTGACCTGGGCCTCCCCTGACCTGGGCCTCCCCTGACCTTGACCTCACTGACCTGGGCCTCACCTGACCTGGGCCTCCCCTGACCTGGGCCTCCCCTGGCCTGGACCTCACCTGCCCTGGACATCACCTGGCCTGGACCTCACCTGACCTGGACATCACCTGACCTGGACCTCACCTGGCCTGGACTTCACCTGGCCTGGGCCTCACCTGACCTTGACCTCACTGACCTGGGCCTCACTGACCTGGGCCTCACTGACCTGACCTCACCGGGTCTGGGCCTCACCTGCACCTGCTCCAGGTCTTGCTGGAACCTGAGTAGCACTGAGGCTGCGGGGGCCCATCCAGGGTTGGGATGACTCTGGGGATGACTCTTGTACCTCATCTGACCTTTCTGGGTGAGGAGCCTTATTCCCTGGGAACACAAAAAGCCCCAGAGTGATGCCTGCATGGTTAGGACAGGGCCATGGGGTGTGTAGGGGCAGTAGGGACAGATGCCAGCCTGAGGTGAAGCCTCAGACACAGGTGGGCACAGACACTGTCCACCTAAGCCAGGAGCAGACCCGAGTGTCGCCCCAGAGGTCCTGAGAGCGCTGGGACCACAGCCTCCCCTCCGGGCTCTGCTGCCTCTCAGGCCAGCCCTGGACATCCGGGTTTCCCCAGGCCTGGTAGTAGGATTGGAGTGAGGTCTGTGTCACTGTGGTTCTACTATACTGATGCTGATGGGTTCTACATACACCCACAGCGTCGCACAGTCCATCAAAAACCCATCCCTGGGAGCCTCCCGCCACAGCCCTTCCCCCGGGGACCACCACGTGCCGTGTTAGGATTTTGATCGGGGTCACAGCACCATGTGTATGGTGGCTCCCACAGCAGAGCAGCCCGTGACCAAAACCCACAGGACAGCAGGCACGACGGAGAGGCCCACGAGTGACCACGTGGAGCTCCTGCCCACCAGCCCCAGAGACCCATGATGGCCAAAGTCACCCTCAGACCAGCCAGACCTGGCTCCAAGAGGTCCACACTGCTGCTGCCCTCACAACACCTGTCCAGATGGGGACCAGGGTGGCCCACAGCACCATCAGCTGCCATCTGACCAGCAGCCCCAGAAGCCCCATTCTCAAGGCTGGAAAACATGTGTGGACCCTGTGAGCCCCCAGGTCTGCGCAGAAGCAGTGGGAGGGCGGCACTGGCCCTGTGCACTGTCCCTGCCCCTGTGGTCCTGGCCTGCCTGGCCCTGACGCCTGAGCCTCTCCTGGGTCATTTCCAAGATGACGACATTCCCAGGGGCAGCCAGAGCCGGGCGTCGCTCACCGTGCCCGGCCGTCCTGAGTCCTGCTGGTTTCCAGACCTCTCTGGGAAGCAACACAGGACTCACCCCCCACAGTCAGAGACAAAGAACCTTCCAGAAAGCCCTGTCTCTCTCCCCAGTGGGCACCCTCTTCCAGGACCCTCCTCGGCAGGGTCACAGCGGGAACCCACATCTGGATCGGGACGGCCCCCAGAACACAAGATGACCCATGGGACAGCCCCACACACAGCCCTTCCCAGACCCCTAAAAGGCACCCCACCCCTACACCTGCCCCAGGGCTAAACTCCAGGAGGCCTGACTCCTGCACACCCTCTGGCAGACGTCACCTCAGGCCCCTCCTGGAGGGGACAGGAGCCCGGGAGGCTGAGTCACATCTACCTGCCCTCGATGGCAGGCGGGGAAGGTTCAGAATGCTCTGAGACCCCCAGGATGCAGCGCCACTGTCGGTGGGGGCCCAGGACGCCTGGGCCAGGGCCTGCATGGGAAAGGCCTCTGGCCACACTCAGGGGTTTTTGTGAAGGGCCCTCCTACTGTGTAACTATGGTAACTACCACAGTGATGAACCCAGTGGCAAAAACCCGGCCGCACACTCAGGCCCATGCACGCTCCTCAGCTCAGAGCTCTCCAGGACCACAAGAGCCGGGCCCGAGGGTTCGTGCCCACACCCTCAGCCTCTAGAGACACCCTGGCCATCTCAGCCCGCGGGCTGGTGCCAGGCACACCATATCCCTCCAAACAGGGGCTTCAGGGGACTCTGAGCTGACCTCACTGATGTCCACAGGTGCCCTGACCCCTTCCCCACCAGCTGCACCAGACTCTGTCCCGACAGCTGCCCCATTTCCAACAGCCAATTCCTGGGGCCCAGATCCACTGTACACACCAGCCTCGTTCCAGCACCTCCTGCCAATTCTGGACCCATCCTGGCCGGAATCCAGAGGGCAGCGTCCGCCGGGCTCCCAACAGGCAGGACCCCCACAAACCCTCCTCTGAGAGGCCAGTGTAGCCCATAGGGTCAGGCCCCAGACGGTCCCCTCACCTGCCCACGTAGAAACGCCTGCCTTTGACATCCCCACCTGGCAAAGACGCCTTATGGAGCCTCCAGCCCCAGGTACAGCCATAGAGAGCATCTCCAAAGCACCTAGGAAGGAGCCCATGCCCAGGTCTGCCTGGACCCTCGGCCAGGCTGACAGGAGGGGACGCTGGAGCTGGGCCCGCACTGGGCCGCATAGGAGCTCACCACTGAGGAGGACAGGAGAGCCCCTGCTGGGGAGCCCCCAGCCTCCTACTGACCGGAGGCCTGTCCCAGAGCCCAGGAGGCTGCAGAGGCCTCTCCGGGGGATGCGGGGCGTGTCTGGTCCCTGAGCAGCCCCGGCCTCCCCAGCCCTGGGGGCTCCTGGCACCGCCGTCCGGACCCTCCCTGCCCCCTGAGAAGCTCCTCCTGACAGCCCCGCCTCCAGTTCCAGGTGTGGATACTGTCGGGGGTGTCAGGCCGTGGTGCAGGCAGCTATAGCCACCACAGTGCTGCTGCCCATAGCAGTAACCAGGCCAACGGCGGGCCCCGCCCTGCAGCCCCAGGCCCAGCGCACCTGCTTCTCCTGGGCTCTCAAGGCCGCTGCGGTCTGCCCTCCCGCCCTCTGTGCCGAGGCTTCCCTCAGTGGGAGGTCTGTGCTCGGCTTCCCAGGGCCTCACCCCTGCAAGGAAGGCCAAGTGCTGGGCCTGCCAGGGGCACCGCACCCTCCCTTGCCCTGGCTAAGATGGTGTGGGCAGCCCAGCCTCAGAAGGGACATTTTGCTGGGGTGTCTGTCACCGTGGCTACTGGAGTACTGGCCCCCAAACAACGCAGACCTTGCCAAAATCCCCACCGCCTCCCCTGCCAGGGGCTGGCCTGGTCTCCTGCTGTCCTACGAAGCTGCTGACCCCCAGGATGGCTCCCGTCCCCAGTTCTAGAGCCAGGGAAGACCCCAGGCAGGCTCAGGCTGGGAGGCCACCCCCTCCTCGCGGGGTTCAGTGCAGGTGCCCAGGGCAGGAAGCGGCATGAACACAGAGATGACGGTGCCATCCCTCACCTGCGTCCCCCTCCTCCTCTGCACCCCTCACCCCCCAGGCCAGCCCAGGATGTCCAGTGACCCCACCTCAGTGTCACTGCCTGGCACTGCCCTGGGGAGGACCCTCAGCCCCCACCCTGTCTAGAGGACTGGGGAGGACAGGACACAGGCCCACTCCTTACACTTCCCACACCTGGCTCCTGCTGGGACCCTCGGGGTGTGGACAGAAAGGGCGCCTGCCTGGTTGGCCCCGGAGCCAGGAACAACTCTCCAGGGACCACAGCCTAAGCACCCCCATCCCCAGGACCCAGCCCTGCCCCTCCTCCCCCTGCTCTCCTCTCATCACCCCACGGGAACCCAGAATCCCAGGAAGCCACCGGGAAGGGCTGAGGGAGGAAGCGGGGTGCTGCACCCCAGGCAGGAGGCTCCGTCTTCATGAGCCCAGGGAAGTGCCAGGCTCCTAGAGGAGATGGTCCACCCTGCCTGGGGCTCCCACAGTGGCAGGCTGCGGGGAAAGACCAGGGATGGTTCCGGGGAGGGCTCAGGGCCCCACGGGTGCCCCAGCATCCTGGATGAGCCCACCCCTCTCACCCACGGACCCGCCCACCTCCTCTCCACCCGGCTCCACCTGGGCACAGGTCATCCACACCATCCTAAGTCCCATCTACACCAGAGCCAGAGGAGTCAGTGCAGACAGAGGCTGGGGTGCAGAGGGACCGAAAGGGCAGGTGGGGGAGGAAGGGATGGAGGGAGGGGCGGTCAGTGAAGATGCCCCCATCCCTGGGTCTCTGATCCTCCTCTGGGACCCCCAGATCCTGCCCCTCCAGGCCCTGGAGAACAAGCAGGATGGGAGATTCTGTGGGGGACCCTCTCACAGTGGAATACCCCCACAGTGGCTCAGGCCAGACCCGAAGCCCCTCAGTGAGCCCTCCACTGCAGTGCTGGGTGCCCCTCCCAGATAGGACGGACCCAGCACCCCGAGGAGGTCCAGCCAGGGGGAGCTCAGAGCCCTGGAGGAGCAGGATACAGCCCCCAATACAGGCGCAGGCCTCAGCTCCACCCAGGACCTCCCAGACCCGCCCTGGGAGGGATGCCTCTCTCTAGCCCCTGAAGGCCAGAAGGCAGCTGGCCTCTGCCTCAGACCGCCATTCCCATGGAGCCCATCCTGACACGAGAGCGGGAGAAAGGCCCCCAGAGTCAGGGTTGAGGGACGCCCCCATCAAGGTCAGACACATCCAAGGGGCGCTGAGCCCAGCAAGGAAGGCCCCCGAACAGACCAGGAGGTTTCTGAAGGTGTGTGTGTCAGTGTGGGGTATAGCAGCGGTTGGGCCCACAGTGACACGTGCCCCGCCAGAAACCCCGTCCCAAGTCAGCAGAACAAAAAGACAGCAGGGAGGACAGGCCTAGGATCTGAGGCCGCACCTGACACCCAGGCCAGCAGACGCCTCCCCTCCCTGCCCTGTCTCGCGTTCCTGAAAGAACAGGGGCAGCCTGAGGGGGTCCAGGACCAGGAGATGGGTCCCCTCTACCCCGAGGAGGAGCGAGGTGGGAACCCCAGCCGCCCATCATTGAGGCTGACCTGCCCAGAGGGGCCTGGGCCCCCACACACCGGGGCGGAAAGTGTGCAGGCCTCAGGCTCTGTGGGTGTTCCGCTAGCTGGGGCTCCCAGTGCTCACCCCACACCTAAAACGAGCTACAGCCTCCAGAACCCCCACAGCAGACCCCGCCCAGCAGCCCAGCCCCCATCCCGGAGGCCCTGGAACTCAGGGCGCCTGGGCAGATTCTGAACAGCCCCGAGTCACGGTGGGTATACTGGGGGCTATTACCACTGTGAGAAAAGCTGCATCCAAAACTGTCTCCTGCCTGCTGCCGGAGGCCCAGTCCAAGAGGGGAGCCGCCGCCCCAAACCCGTGTCCTCCCAGCCCTCGTGACCCCCAGCACCCGGAGCCCCACGGTGTCCCCATGGAATGGTGAGGATGGGGGTTGTGGGCCATCTGCACCTCACAACATCACCCCCAGGCAGCACAGGCACAAACCCCACATCCAGAGCCGACTCCAGGGGCACAGACACCCCAATACCCTGGGGGAACCCCACCCTGGTGACTCTCCACTGGGATCCACCCCAGCGTCTATCTGGACCGAAGCCCCTGCCCCTGTCCTTGTCCTTCACTCAGGGCCTGCTGAAGGGCGAGTGCTTTGCAGAAGAGTCAGGTTTAGGGGGCACCACTGTGGGCCCAACCTCCCACCAGGCCCAACTTCGGCCAGGCCACAGAGTTTCCTTTCCTGCCCTGGGCACCATAGACTTTGGGGTCTGGGCAGGGAGGACCTCCCAGCAGGTCACCAAGCCCAGAACCCCAGACTGAGGTGGCCTTAGGAAGACCCCCAGGAGGAGGCTTGTGCCCCTTTCTCTCACATGGACCCCGTGCCCCCAAGACAGGGGCATCATGCAGGGCAGGTGCTCCATGGAGCCACCACCAGGCACCTCCCTGGCGCCGGTCCCCACTGTGCCTCCTTCCCGGCTCGGGGGATGTGGCCACCTTAGCCTCACAGGGCAGCCTGGACCCAGCTCCTCTGCGGTGCCCTAGCCCTTGGCAGGATTCCCAGAGGCCAGAGCCCACCCCTCCTCATGCTCCACCTGCTCACACCCACCCACCCCCCGCCCAGCCGCACTCCAGGAGGGCTGGACCTGCCCATGGGGTGGGCATCCCCCACCTGCTCACACCCACCCACCCCCTGCCCAGCCGCACTCCAGGAGGGCTGGACCTGCCCATGGGGCGGGGGGTCCAGGTCTCACTTACTCGCCTCCGTTCCTGAGCAGAGGAGCCTCATGCCCGGGTCTCCCGTGCCAGCGCTGGTCACAGGTGTGGGTACTGTGCCCCACGGCCACCCTGACCTGGCCCCTCAGGCTCCTCCAGCCACCGCTGCCCTGCATCCCTGGGAGGCCTGGGCTTCACTGGACCACAGGCCCAGGGCACAGCCCTGGGAGCCGCCCACGCGCAGCTCACAGGAAGAAGATAAGCTCCTGCCAACCCTTCCTGCCCCAGACCTCCGTGCCCTCCCCCAGCCACTGACACACACTGTTCACACACAGTTCAACCCAAACCCGGACGCCTGGCACCCGGGTGGCTGCCACTTCCTTCTCCATTCGCTCCCAGCGCCTCCGTGCTCCCTCCCTCCTCCCCACTTCCTTTCTTCGTGAATTGGGTGCATTCCCCGGAGTGCTGGGTGCAGGGCAGCCCCGAGCTTGGGGTCACCTCCTCCCAGAAGGCAGCCTCAGGGTGCCTGGGGCTAGCAGGGTGGGGGTGAGGCTTCCAGCTCCAGCCACTCCACTGGCCGGGACTAAGGAAGTGAGCGGCAGCCAGAAATCCAGACCATTCCGTAACAGACAGATTTCAAGAAGGTTACCAGACCTCAGTATAAGTTACATGAGCCCCTTCGCAACAATCCCTTATGAAGGGAAGTCACTGTCGCCTCAGATTTCTCAAAAAACATGGAAACTTTATCAATGCCTGTAAAAGTCTTTTGGAAGGAAAATACGATTCAAGAATTCTATGCCCAAAATGCTGGCGTGTTTTCCACACAGATACGCTTGGGGAGTGCGGTCCCATGACTGCTTCTCTCACTGCATAAATTTTATGTGGTATTTAAGCATATTCATAAACGTATATGTCTATTTTTACGTGTGAGATGTTTTACTTTTGTTTTATTTATTCAATCAAGAATGTTGAAGAATAAGCCAGACATGGTGGCTCACACCTGTAATCCCAGCACTTTGGGAGGCAGAGGTGGGCGGATCACCTGAGGTCAGGAGTTCCAGACCAGCCTGACCAACACGGTGAAACCCCATCTCTCCTAAAAACACAAAAATTAGCCGGGCATGGTGGTACTCACCTATAATCTCAGCAACTCGGGAGGCTGAGGCTGGAGAATCACTTGAACCCAGGAGGCAGAGGTTGCAGTGAGCTGAGATCACACCACTGCACTCCAGCCTAGCGACAGAGTGACACTCCATCTCAAAAAAAAATTGACAAGTAAATTTCTGTTTTTGAATAAAGACGAACTTCATCACAGCAAGATAAAGATGCAAGGCTCCAGACGGGAAGGCACAGCCAGCACAGTGAAGGCTGGCACAGGCGCTGGGGTGCCAGGCACATGGCAGGAGTGCCAGCGTCACGCAGTGCCCACCACGGCCCCGCAGCCTCAGTGTCCTTGTGAGCTGGCCGTGCAAGGCAAGGAGCGTGTTACAAGCTCTAGGACAACCACTGGAAGTGAGGCTGAGGAGCAGAGCCCAGAGGCCCGTGGAGCTGCTGAAATGAAAGCTAAAGAAAGTGTTTGCTGCCTCCCGACCTGGTAGGAAAAGATGGAGAGGAGGCGGCACAGGGAGTATTGTACAGAGGGGACCGTTTACAATGGAATGCACGGAGCGCAGGGGGCCCAGGACGCGAAGGCCCTGTGCAGGGCGGTCACCCAGCCTGCTGACCGAGGTTTACTGCAGGGAGCTCTGGGGTGGCTGAGATGCGGTCCCTGGAGCCCCCCACAAGGTAGCAAGGCAGCAGAGCGGGTCAATGCCCAGGTCGGCTGCAGGCTGCCCAGGACTTGGGGTCCTTACGTCAGCAGGCACTGATGCAGCTGGTGCAGAGAGAGGCACCGAGCAGGTCACCTCCAGGGGACAGAGTGGCTGGAGAGGGTGAAGCAGTGGGTGGAGTCACAGCAGCTCCAGGCGCGGGAGAGACGTGCATTCACGCACATCTGATCCTTCCTCCCCCACAGAACAGTCCCCCCTGCCTTCCTCATAGCTGCGCAAAGCAAAATGTAGACCTTTCTTTTTGTAATTAATGTTTAAATTCACAAATGAAACTGTATATATTTATTGGGTAGAAGATGGTGTTTTGAAACATGGGTACGCTGTGGAACGGCAGCGTCGAGCTGATTAACAAGCGTTACTTCCCGTACTTGTCCTTTGTTTGTGGCGAGAATGCCTAAAACCCACTGTCTCAGTATTTTTAAGAATGCAGTACGATCTTATCCACCATGGTCGCCGTGATGCACAGCCCAGACCCAAGCTCACTCTCCGGCCAGCTCGGGCCGTGCGTCCTCTCACCAGCGTCCCCCACCTGGCCCCCGGCCCTGGTAACTACCATGCTACCCTCTACTTATGTGAGTTCAGGTTTGTTGTTTTTTGTTGTTGTTTTTTTTTTTTTGAGACAGAGTCTCACTCTGCCGCCCAGGCTGGAGTGTGGTGGCGACCTCGTCTCACTGCAACCTCTGCCTCCAGAGTTCAAGTGATTCTCCTGCCTCAGTCTCCCAAGTAGCTGAGATTACAGGCACCCACCAGCATGCCCGGCTAATTTTTTGTATTTTTAGTAGAGATGGGGTTTCACCATGTTAGCCAGAATGGTCTTGATCTCCTGACCTCGTGATCCGCCCATCTCAGCCTCCCAAAGTGCTGGGATTACAGGCGTGAGCCACCGCGCCCGGCCAGCGTTTTAAGATTCTGCAGATGAATAAGACCATACGGTAGTTGCTTTCCATGCCTGGCTCGTTTTAGGCAACACACCGTCCTCCCGATTCATCCATGTTGTTGCCGATGACAGGGTCTCATCCTTTTCAAAGGCTAAATAGAATTCCATCACGTAACAGACGCATTTCCTTTATCCGTGCGTCAACTGATGGACGTGTGGGTTGACTCCGCTTCTCAGCTGCTGTGGACGGTGCTGCAGTGAACCTGGGCGTGCAGAGGTCCCTTCAGCATCCTGACTTCGTGTCCTCTGGATAAGTGCCCAGCCGCGGGATCGCTGGATCACACTGTATGGGTTTTTTTATTGGAAACTTTAATTTTTTTAGTGAAACTAGGAAAACAGATAAAACCACAGAATCCAAAATACAGATGAAGATGTCAAAAATAGCTGACGTTGCACAGAGGTCACGTGGGAGGAAGCGAATATGTGACGAGCAAACGAGGCTGCGAGGGCCCAGAGGCAGCTGAAATACCCCGTCTACACCCGAGGACCCTGCCAAGAGCTCAAGAGCTTTACCCTGTGCATATGACGATCAGCACACGAGTCAGAATACAGAGAGTCGCCAGCAGACGTCTGGTGTCCATGCATCCAGCTGAGCGAGAGACACGGGCGGCGCGGGGCCAGCCGGTCACACCCTCCGGGCCAGCCAGTCACACCCCACGTCGTTTTCACTGCAGGTGTTTGTCTTTGCCACGGCAGAAAACGAGAAAGCCTGGGCTTCAAAGCTTCCCAGGCTCCTCTTCTCCCCATTCCACAGAAACACCTGCGAAGAGCAGGC
Organism: Aotus nancymaae; assembly: GCF_030222135.1. NCBI lineage: Eukaryota > Metazoa > Chordata > Mammalia > Primates > Aotidae > Aotus > Aotus nancymaae. Next base: position 88,857,639 of record NW_026988422.1, on the reverse strand, counting down.
CCAGCAGAGCTTAATTCACAAAAAACGAGTAATAAACTTGAATGGGAACAGTATCGACTTCTTAGAAACAACAGCAAGGTGTATAAAAATATTCATTGGAGCAATATTGGGATAAGAATTCCAGCCAAGTTGTTCTCCATGGATACAAAGTAATGAAGGAGTTGGATTTGTGAAGGAAAATGGTGAAGCTCAAATACAGGTGAAGAGATCAGAAATGAACAGGACAAGACAAAATAAGGTCTGGCCAAAGGAAACAATGCGGAAGATCAAAAAACAAAAAGCTGTTTTCTTGAGAAGCTAAACAAAATTGACAAGCCGTTATCCAGACTAAGAAAAAGAGAGAAGATCCAAACAAGTAGAATCAGAGACGGGAAAGGGGACGTAACGACTTACATCAAAGGGTCACTAGTGGCTATGACATGCCAATAAAGTGGAAAATCTAGAAGAAATGGACAAATTCCTAGACACAGCCTCCCAAGATTGAACCAAGAAGAAATTTAAAACCTGAACGGACTGAAAACAAGTAATGAGATCGGAGCCATAATTTAAAAGTGTCCCAGTAAAGAGAAGCCCAGGACCTGGTGGCCTCGCTGCTGAATTCTGCCAAACATTAAAATAGAACTAATACCAATCCTACTCAAACTATTTCAAAACATAGAGAAGGAAAGAATGCTTCAAACCTCATTATACGACGCCAGTGTTAACCTGATACCAAAACTAGACAAAGACACCTTAAAAAAAAAAAGAAAGAAAGAAAACTACAGGCCAATATGTCTGATGAATATTGACACAAAAATCTTCAACAAAATCCAAGCAAACCAATTCAACAACACATTAGAAAGATCACTCATCATGACCAAGTGGGATTTATCCAACTGGGGATGCAGGAATGGTTCGACGTATGCAAGTCAAGCAATGTGACACAGCCTATCGACAGAATGAAAGATAAAAACCATTTAATCATTTCAATCGATGCTGAAAAGGCATTTAATAAAATTCAACATTGCTTCATAATAAAAATTCTCTTCTATACCGGGTGTAGAAGAAACTTACCCCAACATAACCAAGCCATATATAACAGTCCCACAGTAATGATACTAAGCAGGAAAAAACTAAAAGGCTTTTCTCTAAGATCTAGAATATGACAAGATGCCCACTTTCACCACTGCTATTCAACAGAGTACTGGAAGTCCTAGCCAGAGCAATCAGACAAAAGAAATATACAAAAGGCATCCAAATTGGAAAGGAAAAGTCAAATTATCTGCATTTGCATATGGTATGATCTTATATTTAGATGGGTAAACAAATTCCGTAAGGTTACAGGATACAAAATCGCCACACAAAAATCACTAGCATTTCCATATGCCAACAATGAACCATCTGAAAAAGAAATTAGAAAGCAACCCTATTTACAGTAACTACAAACACACGCCTAGGAATTAATCAAAGAGGTGAAAGATCTCTATAATGAAAACTATGAAACACTGGCGAACGAAGTGGGAGAGTACACCAAAAAATGGAGATATTGCATGTTCATGGATTAGAAGAATCAAAGTTGCTACAATGTCCACACTATCAAAAGCAATCTACAGATTAAATGCAATCCCTATCAAAACACCAACGACATCATTCACAGAAATAGAAAGAAAATCCCAAAATGTACATGGAACCACGAAAGGCCCTGAAGAGCCGAAGTTCTCCTAAGCAAAAAGAACAGAACTGCAGGAATGACATTGCCTGTCTTCAAACTGTGCTACAGAGCTATGCACAGTAACCAAGAGAGCATGGTGCTGTCATACGAACAGACACACAGGCCAATGGAACGAGATAGAGAACCCAGAAATAAATCCACACACCTACAACGAACTCATTTTTGACAAAGTTGCCAAGAACATACACTGGGGAAAAGATAATATCTCTTCAATAAATGGTGCTGGGAAAACTGGATATCCACATGCATACAAGTGAAACTAGAGCCCTGTCTCCCACCATATACAAACATCAAATCCAAATGGATCGAGGACTTAAATCTAAGACCTCACGCTATGAAACCGCTGCAAACTCTCCGAGACATCAGTTCAGGCAAAGATTTCCTGAGTAATATCCCACAAGCACAAACAACCAAAGCAAAAAATGGACAAATGGGATCACATCAAGTGAAAAGGCGAAGGGAAGGAGACGATCAACAGAATGAAGAGACAACCCACAGAATGGGAGAAAATATTTGAAAAATATCCATCTGACATATACAGCCAACTGTTCTTCTAGAACAATCCAGGGCCATATACACAGCCATATACAGCCAACGGTTCTTCAAGAACAAAGGCTGCTGAAAAAGAGTTCCAAGCATCAATACCCCATCATCTCATGATAAAACTGCCAGAGAAAGCCACCAGCCGTCAAAGGTGCTTGGAGAAACCAGGGCCGAGAACCAGCAGCAGATATTAAGCATCCTTAACTGCAAGGCTAAGACAGAAATGACGGCGGGGGACAGTGTGGGCTCAGCAGACGTGAAGCGGGCGGGAAACGGTGTCTGCTCTGACAAGGTGGACTTTTTACAACGATCGACACACAGGACGGGAGACAGAGAGCACTTCGGAATTACTGCCTTGCTCCAAATAACTCTCAGCCAAAGGACTTCAGTAAAACCAAACAGCGTATTAGACAGCACAGACGAATTCTAAGAAAATAATATTACTGACTACAATCATACGATGCTAGAGATGGAGGGCAAAGGAAGAGGAGACCGGGTAGTTTCTCCTTGTACATAGCAAAGAGCGAAGGTTTATTGACCAAAGAAGAGGAATGTTTTGGAAAGTTATGAAGTTAGCCACGACACACAGAAGAGAGCCAAAACAAGAAAACTTGAGATGGAAAACTTTTGGAAGTATAAAAACAGAAAACACGATCTACTAAGCTAGGATTGAAGCCAGATACATCCGTGAACACAACACGTGCGAATGGTCTCAGCTCGCCTTTAAAAGGAAGAGACTTCCCAGTTGGACCCCCAGATAAAACCCGGCTCTATACAGCACGCGAATATTATGACACATAAAACGAGAAAAGCTGAAAAATCTTGAGCAAAAGTCACCCTCTGGGACAATGTCAAGCTCCGTGCCGGGGAAGATGACCCTCCTGAGACCTTCCCTCACTCTCCCAGTCCTCTCAGGGTAGGAACTGGGTGTCCGTAGGGAAAGTGTTTCTTTTCACTTAAATGTTTTTATTCCCTTTGGTAACTTGTCACGACCTCGATTCATCAGCTGCAGCGGCGGCGTGCTCCTCCGTCGCTCCTGACCTGGGAAATGAAGCAGCAAGACTTTTTCTGCTGTCCTTGCCCACGAGGGCCTTCCTCCCAGAGGAGAGTGCCCAGGCCGGCAGGAGCCACGGTGGAAGCATGGAAACCACGTCTCCAACAGCAGAGACCACCTGCTCTCTGGAGAATAAGGGATATTCCCTCATCCCTCAGGTATAAGGGATACGGCGCACTCTCCCCAGCCTGGGGGTGAGGGACAGCGTCATTCCTCACAGTGATGCCCCTGTATTCCAGTCATCTGGCCCCTCACCAACCAGCCAAGAGCCAGCCCCTCGCCAACCTGGACCCCAGCCACCTCGCCAAGCCTCGGTGTGGGCCTGGAGGGCGTGGAGCCCCGCTGGGCCGTCCTGTCCTCCTGGGGGGCCTGGGGTCCCGCTGGGCCGTCCTGTCCTCCTGGGGGGCCTGGGGTCCCGCTGGGCCGTCCTGTCCTCCTGGGGGGCCTGGGGTCCCGCTGGGGCGTCCTGTCCTCCTGGGGGGCGTGGAGCCCCGCTGGGGCGTCCTGTCCTCCTGGGGGGCCTGGGGTCCCGCTGGGGCGTCCTGTCCTCCTGGGGGGCCTGGGGTCCCGCTGGGGCGTCCTGTCCTCCTGGAAGGCGTGGAGTAGGTGTTGCACCCCTACCTCTGGGCCCACACCCTCCCTTGTTGCTGACCCCAGGCCTTTCCCTCTGGCTTGGATGTCCAAGGCCCTGTCCCGGCCAGAGAGCTGCTCCAACTCGAGGAACGTCTTCAGCGGGATCTAAAGGCCATGTCATAAACAGCGCGTGTGCCCAGTGAGCAGAGCAGCCTCTCCACTACCCTTGGGCTGCAGCTCTCAGCTCAGCTCCCAGCCTTGCTCAGGGCAGCCAGGCCAGGAGGTGTCGTCCAGGCTAAGTGCTCTGAGGGGAGACAGGGCCCCCAGGAGATGCCAGCTGTAGGGATAGGCTGGGGGGCCAACTCGGCCTGGCCTGTGGGCCCTGCCCTGGCCACCCATTGCCTGATCCGGCCTGGGTCACTCGCGTGCTTTCTCTGGTGTGTGCTTGTGGCGGGTGGGGGCAGGGGCTGTGCTCCAGGACCCAACTGTAGGATGCTGTGGAAGGAGCAAGGCCCAGGTACCAGCAAAGCCATGGGCACGGGGGTCTCTGGTCCCTCCACAGCTCTGCACAAGGGGCCACGTGCCGGGGCCTCATAGGCCTTGTGGGCCTGCTGGAGCTACCAGCCTCTGAAGTGTGTGGAAAGGCAGGACTGGGGCTGGGGCTGGGGCTGGGGCTGGGCATGGGCAAGGTGTGGGGGGCTCCTCCCTGCCCTCAGGACAGGAGGCACAGAGGGCAGGAGCCAGTGCTTCTGGAGGGGCCTGGAAGCCCCACCCCTCACCCCCTGCAAAGGACACAGGAGGTCCCAGAGCTGAGACCGTCAGAGAAAGGGCCTTGGGAAAGGAGCTGGGGCTCAAGAAGTCCCACCAAGCACTGTGACCCCCCACTGAGTCTCAAAGGGCGGCTCGGGACTCCTCTGCTTCCCCAGAGAGCAGGATGCCAGTGCAGTAGGAAAGAGAAGGCCGGGCCCTCCCCTCCCCAGCCCAGGGATCCAGAGGCCCAAGCATGTGGGCGAGAGGCACAGCCCACCCTCAGCCTGCTCCCTCAACCCTGCCAGCACCCCCAGGGCAGCGGTCCCCAGACACAGAGCCACTCCCCCAGCACCAGGTCCCCTCCTCCTCACTCGCCCCTCACAGGTGCCTCCCGGGACATCAGTTTCCTAAACAAATGCGTTCTCAGCCCCTCGTGGCTGGAGGTGGGTTCTCTTGCCATTCCCAGCCCAGGGCATCGTCCCCAGGCTGGCAACTGTCCAGCTGTGTCTAGAGAGACCCACTGCCCCAGACAGCACCTCAGGGTCCCCCGTCCTGCCCGGACCCCTGCAGGAAAGCTCACAAACCACCCCCATCCTGTCCACACCCCTACGGGAGTCCCAACCCTCTCCCCACATCCAGGCTTCCCTCCCAGACCCATCATCCCAGCCCGCACGGTGCCTGAGGGAGCCTTCTTGAGCGGCAACTAAGAAAGCCCCCCACACCCTCAGCCCCTTCAAGGCTCTCAGTCCCCTTTACACCCAGCCTCAGCAAACCACCGGCGTCCTCCAGCTTCAGGCCACAGCCTCCAGGCCTTTGCCTTGGCTGTTCCTCTGCCTGGAGCTATGCCCTGATGTAGACTCTCCCCAGCAAGCCTGCAGGGGCGCCTCCCCTCCCCTAGACACCCACTGCCCCTCAGTTTACCCCCAGCAGAGGCCCACACTGGGCACACTCCATGCTCACACCTGGCTGCAGGCCTTGGCCTCCCTGAGGGCCCCGTCCAGCCCACGTCTGGCTGGGGATGCACACAAAGCCCCTCACCCAGGCTCGGCGGGGGGCACCAGTGCAGGCCTGGGGAGGGTCTCTCCTTAGACCACTTTGCCCCTTCCCTGGCACCACCACGGGAAGAGCTGAGACCTCACAGCTGAGGTGCAGGGAAGGGGCCCAGCACTCGTGGACACACAGGGAGCCCGTGTCCCAGCGCCGTGGTGAGTGAAGCCCAGCGCCACCCGCAGAGGACTCCCATTCAGTGGCATGAGGGTGACAGGCAGAAGCAACCGGGCAGCCCCTCTGGTTCCCACAGACGGGATCAGAGCAGGAAAGGCTGCCTGCCCTGCCGGCCTCCAAGGAGCACTGGTGGGGTCCGCGGCCCTCCAGGCGAGGGGGCTACCCCAGCCACCGCCCCCCGGGCCTCTGCAGTTGAGAAAGCAACTCAGAAAGCAGACAGCTGGGAGGTGGCATGGCAGACCCAGCCTCAGATCTGCGCTGCTTTCTGAAAGGAAAGGACTGCTAATGACAGCAGCGGCAGGTGATTGGCACGAGACTCCAGCGTGGCACCCAGCACGCCAACGACTCAGCAGCGGCAGGTGATTGGCACGAGACTCCAGCGTGGCACCCAGCACGCCAATGACTCAGCAACGGTAGGTGATTGGCACGAGACTCCAGCGTGGCACCCAGCACGCCAATGACTCAGCAGCGGCAGGTGATTGGCACGAGACTCCAGCGTGGCACCCAGAACGCCAATGACTCAGCAGCAGCAGGTGATTGGCACGAGACTCCAGCGTGGCACCCAGAACGCCAATGACTCAGCAGCGGCAGGTGATTGGCACGAGACTCCAGCGTGGCACCCAGCACGCCAATGACTCAGCAGCGGCAGGTGATTGGCACGAGACTCCAGCGTGGCACCCAGCACGCCAATGACTCAGCAGCGGCAGGTGATTGGCACGAGACTCCAGCGTGGCACCCAGCACGCCAATGACTCAGCAGCGGCAGGTGATTGGCACGAGACTCCAGCGTGGCACCCAGCACGCCAATGACTCAGCAGCAGCAGGTGATTGGCAAGAGACTCCAGCGTGGCACCCAGAACGCCAATGACTCAGCAGCAGCAGGTGATTGGCACGAGACTCCAGCGTGGCACCCAGCACACCAATGACTCAGCAGCGGCAGGTGATTGGCACGAGACTCCAGCGTGGCACCCAGCACGCCAATGACTCAGCAGCAGCAGGTGATTGGCAAGAGACTCCAGCGTGGCACCCAGCACGCCAATGACTCAGCAGCGGCAGGTGATTGGCACGAGACTCCAGCGTGACTGTGAGGGCTGGGGGGGGCACGCCACTTGTTCTGGGGCTGACAGTGGTGGGGAGAGCACTGGCGAAGGTGCTGGGGGCCCCTGGACCTGACCCGACCTGGTGGCCACAGCCAGGCCCCCCCCCGGCCCCGCAGGGCCCCTACCAGCTGCGGGGTTTCAGTTGAGCTTGGAACCACTGTGCTAACTGGGGACACGGTGATTGGCAGCTCTACAAAAACCGCGTCCCCAGGGACCCCTCGGTGGCTTTCTGCAGCCCCAGGCTCAGGGCGGGCTCACCATGCCTGATTACTTGGACTCCTGGGGCCCCGGCACCCGGGTCACCGTCTCCTCGGGTGAGTCTGCTGTCTGGGGATGGTGGGAATCCAGGTGCGCTGGGCCAGGCGAGGGCTTTGGCCTCGGACATGGGGACAGGCGCTCAGCCAGGGGGTCAGCGGGAGGGTGGAGGGCATGTTTTTGTGTGGGAGAAGCAGGAGGGCAGACACTGTGCTACTGGTACTTAGACGTCTGGGGCCCTGGCACCCTGGTCACTATCTCCTCAGGTGAGTCCCCCTGCAGCCCCCTCCCCATCTTCTCTGTCCGGGAACCAGCCCAGGTCCCTGGGGTCTGCGGCCAGTCGGGGTCTGGCCTGAGGCCACAAAGGTGCCCTCCCTGGGGTCTCTGCCATGGGCTGCACGCCAGAGCCCTGCCGTCACTTAGCCCTGGGGCAGCTGGAGCCCCCAAAGACAGGCAGGGACCCACCACAGGTGGCAAGCAGGCCGAGGGCAGGGACGGGGCTGGCCGGGAAGGTGAAGCTGTGGGCAGAGCCGGGGCCGAGGCCGGGCGCTGGCTGTCCATGTGCCCAGACCTGGCCGACACTTCAGTGCGGCTTCCAGTGCTTGGAGCGCTGGGACCAGGGCACCCCAGCCACCGTCTCCCTGGGTGACTTCACCTCCGTCTCAGCCGGGGTCTGTGTGGCTGGGGACAGGAACGCAGGTTGCCTCTGCTCTGTGCTTGCGCAGCGTGATCCATTTGAGCGTCCTGCAGGCGGGGGTTTGGGCAGGAACAGGGACTATGTCCCTGTGTGATGTTTCTGATATATGGGGCCAAGGGAGCACGGTCACCGTCTCTTCAGATAAGACGGCTGTCCCTCTGCCTCCTTGCTCTGGGCACAGCGTCCTCTGTCCTGGAGCTGAGAGATTAATGCCCAGGGGCTCTTGGGTCTGTGCAGGGCCTTGTGGGGCTCTCCGGGGCTCCTTCTGGGGCTGCCTGAGCCACGTTCAGCAGATGGCCTTTCTTTGGGGGTCAAGACTCTGCTCCTGGGGTGAAGGGTGGGCAGAGTCATGCTTGTGCTGGGACAGGGTGACCTTGGGACACAGGCCCGGCCGCCCAGCCCGGGACAGACGGAGAGTTGGGTTTTTGCACACCTCTTAACGGGGCCTCTCACAATGTGACTACTTTGACTACTGGGGCCAGGGGACCCTGGTCACCGTCTCCACAGGTGAGTCCTCACAGCCTCTCCCCTGCTTTAACTCTTCTCTGGGGTTAATTTTGGGGGAAAATGAGTGTGCCTCGGTCTCATGCCAAGAAAGCCTGGGAGCAGCCTTGGGGGGCTCAGGAGAACGCCCCAGGCCACGGCGGCCGCTCCGACAGAGGGCAAGGGCTCCAGACCTTCCTCCTCCTGGGCCCGGCAATGGGGTCTCTCCGTAGTCAGGGCCACCCGGGCCCTTCCCGGGCTCAGTCTGAGAGGGTCCCGGATACTTGGCCGGGGATCGGTTCTTGCCGGGGTCCTGGCATTGCTGTCACAATGTGACAGCTGGTTAGACTCCTGGGGCCAGGGGACCCTGGTCACCGTCACCTCAGGTGAGTCCTCACCCCCCCCACTCTGAGTCCACTTAGGGAGACTCAGGGTCGTAGTCTCGGAGACATTTTGGAGGTCAGGAAGGAAAGCCGGGGAGAGGGAGCCTTCCAATGGGAACCAGCCTCCCTCCCCTTCCCCAGGTTTGGCCACAGGCGTCGGGGCCGGGGCGCCCCTTTGTCTGGTCTGGGGTGGCCACTCTTGGCTTCATCTGGAGCATTGCCAAGGGCTGTCGTGTTGATTGTGGGTCAGGGCTCTGTCCTGCTCCAAGGCACCTGCTCTCCGGGACGGGTGCCCCTGGGGTGTTTGGACTCCTGGAATGACTTAGGAGCCGTCTGCTTGCACCTGGACTTCCCAGGCCGGCAGTGGTCTGGCTTCCGAAGGGTCAGGCCAGAATGTGGGGTCTGTGGGAGGCCAGCAGAGGGTTCCATGAGAAGGGCCAGGACAGGGGCATGGACAGTCGGCTTCCACGTGATACCTGGAGACAGAGGGTCTCTGGGTGGCTGCAAACAATGTGAGCCGGGCGCCCAGGGTTTTTGTGGGGTGAGGATGCACATTCTGCCATTGTGATTACTACGGTATGGATCTCTGGGGCCAAGGGACCGAGCTCACCGTCTCCCCAGGTAAGAACGGCCACTCCAGGGTCTCTGTTTTCTGCTAGTGCCTGTGGGGTTTTCTGAGCATTGCAGGCTGGTCCTCGGGACAAGTTCTGAGGGGACCTGGGTGGGCGGCCAGGAGGGGACGGGCACTGGGGGGCCTGGAGGGTCTCGGAGCCTCTGTGGATTTTCTGATGCCTTTGGAAAATGGATCTCAGGTTGGGTGCGTCTGATGGAGTAACTGAGCCTGGGGGCTTGGGGAGCCACGTCTGGATGAGAAGCCAGAGCAAACCAGGGCTCCATGGCTGGAGGGCCACTGTGGGGGCCCCTGCCGAGGTGCTGGGGTCTTAGTGATGGCTGAGGAGTGTGTCTCCGGAGGGAGTGGTGTCGGTAGGACTACAAGATCGTGGCACAGACAGTCAATAGTGAAATATTTTCTTTAGAATGACGAGGTGCACTGTGTGAGAGATAAAGAGATAAATTATCTCCAGCCAATAAAGAATTTAAGCTGCATCTTAAATTCTTTATTGGCTGGAAAGAGAACTGTCAGAGTGGGTGAATCCAGCCAGGACGGACGCGTAGCCGTGGTCTTGATGAGCGCGGGGTCGGGGGCAGGGGCAGCCCAGAAAGGGCGGCTGCTGATCTGACAAGGACTTAGGGAGGCCGCTTGAGCTTCCAAGAGAAAAGGATTTGTCATCTTAAGAGGCGTGCTCACTAGATGTTAAAAGACAGGGTATGTTTGAAATGGCTCCTGAGAAAAATGGTTTAGAAAATTCTGACTTAAAAATGTGAGAGCTTTTCAAGTATATTAATTTTTTTTAACTGTCCAAGTATTTGAAATTTTTATCATTCGATTAAGACCCATGAGTCGCCTCTCTCTGGAACTGAGGCCAGAGCAAGTTCAGCTAAGAAATACCAGCACGGTGCTGTCGGCCCCGTGCAGGCCTGAGCTCTGACAATCATAAATCAAGTTTATTTTTCTAATTAATTAGTGAGGCTGGGAGCAGATGCTGAGTTAGAGTCAAGATGGCGGCATGAGGGTCTCGGGTACCCACAGCAGGTGGCAGGAAGCAGGTCACCGCAAGAGTCTATTTTAGGGAGCGAAAAAACACACTTGGTAAATCTGTCACTTCTGGGTTCTGCCAGGCCCTGGTCTGAAAGCGCTCCACTGAGCAAAACAACACCTGGGCCATTTGCGTTTCTAAAATAAGGTGAGGCCCAAAACTGAAAGGCTCTTTTTTTAACTATCCGAACTTAATTTCCAGTCTTAGCTTATCAACTCTGGTTTGTGCAAACAGCATACCAACTTCTAAACTGCATTCATTTTCAAAGTAAGATGTTTAATAAATTTAACAGTCTTAGGAAGAACTTATGACTATATTCAAAAAACTTTTTAAATTAGTTTGTTATCCCTTCATGTGATAATTAACCTCAGAGCATTATTTTTATAATGACTGCGCTCACAGTTTTTTTTAGGTTAACCTGTTTTCTCTTTGTGATTAAGGAGAAACACTTTGATATTCTGATAGAGTGGCTTTCATTTTAGTATTTTTCAAGACCACTTTTCAGCTACTCATTTTAGGATAAGTTTTAGGTGAAATGTGCATAATTATCCTGAATTATTTCAGTTGAACATGTTAGTTGGTGGATTAAGAGAAAACTCAGTCAGACGGAAGGACAGGTTCTGTTTGGAATCCCGGTTTGGCCTCAGCAGGAGTGGTCTAGCGAGGTTTTGAGGGGGTGGCCGCCAGGCCCGGGCTGGGCTTTGGGTCTCCACGGACCTCCCAGAGCCGGGATGCATGGCTTATGCCACCAGCCCGACTGACCGCTCGGGACCCAGCCCTTGTTAACGGACTCGGAGGAATTATTCCATGCCAAAGCCTTGCACGGCTCGACGTGACCAGACGCCCGACACGGTAGGAGACGGGCGGCCGGCGCTGCCTCATCTGCTTCTCTGCAAACTTTGTATTTGATGTCTCATTTCCACCAGAGGGGGCATCGGTCTTAAGTGCTTGATGAAGAGCGGGAGACTCAGTTGTGTGAGTCTTTTGAGTGACCATTGTCTGGGTCACCCCCATTTAACTTTCTCTGAAGCCCATTTCGAGGAGAGGTCTCATGAGCTGCTTTGCAGCCCATGGATGGGGCCGGGCTGCTTCGTGGTGCCTCACCGGCCTCGCCCTCGTTTAAGTCACAGACTGTAGGTCATCGTCGCGCCGTTGAAACTAGCTCACGCCTTCCAAGGCGACTTATGGTAAACGGCAGAATTTTAAGTGGCAAATTCAGATAAAATGCATTTCTGGGTTGTTTCCAATGACGACTGTTATCTAGAGGGAATGTGAAGGCGGGGGCTTGTTTCAGACTCGGGAGGGAGGAGATGCTCCGGGAGGATGGAGGCTCTGAGCATCTCCAGTGCCGTCCTCTCGGTGCAGAGGCTGTGCTGCCGCTTCTAGTGCAAGGGGAACTGCTCGTTTTTATCACAGTACGAGCTCCTAAGTTCTAGTCTAATTCTCAAGATGTTTTAATGACTTTAAAGAAGCAAAGAAATATTCCACCCAGGTAGTGGAGGATGGTCATGCTTGGTACTGCTTTGGAAGCAAAACCCAGCTGGTTTTGCTGGGGTGGGCTGGGCTGAGCTGGGCTGAGCTGACCTGGGATGAGGTGGGTTGAGCTGAGCTGGGTTGGGTTGAGCTGAGCCAAGCTGGGTTGAGCTGAACTGGGCTGGGCTGAACTGGGCTGGGCTGGGCTGAGCTGAGCTGAGCTGGGATGAGCTGAGCTGGGATGAGCTGGGTTGAGCTGGGCTGAGCTGGGCTGTGCTGAGCTGGGCTGGGCTGGGCTGGGCTGGGCTGGGCTGAGCTGGACTGAGCTGAGCTGAGCTGGACTGAGCTGGGCTGGGCTGGGCTGAGCTGAGCTGGGATGAGCTGGGTTGAGCTGGGCTGAGCTGGGCTGTGCTGAGCTGGGCTGTGCTGAGCTGAGCTGGGATGAGCTGACCTGAGCTGGGATGAGCTGAGCTGGGATGAGCTGGGCTGAGCTGGGCTGAGCTGAGCTGGGATGAGGTGGGTTGAGCTGAGCTGGGTTGGGTTGAGCTGAGCCAAGCTGGGTTGAGCTGAACTGGGCTGGGCTGAACTGGGCTGGGCTGGGATGAGCTGAGCTGAGCTGGGCTGAGCCAGGCTGAGCTGGGCTGTGCTGAGCTGAGCTGGGATGAGCTGGGTTGAGCTGGGCTGGGTTGGGTTGAGCTGAGCCCGGTTGAGCTGAGCCCAGCTGAGCTGGGCTGTGCTGAACTGAGCTGGGATGAGCTGAGCTGAGCTGGCTGAGCTGGGCTGGGCTGAGCTGGGTTGAGCTGGGCTGGGCTGGGCTGGGCTGAGCTGAGCTGGGATGAGCTGAGCTGGGATGAGCTGGGTTGAGCTGGGCTGAGCTGGGCTGTGCTGAGCTGGGCTGTGCTGAGCTGAGCTGGGTTGAGCTGGGATGAGCTGAGCTGGGATGAGCTGGGTTGAGCTGGGCTGAGCTGGGCTGTGCTGAGCTGGGCTGGGTTGAGCTGGGATGAGCTGAGCTGGGATGAGCTGGGTTGAGCTGGGCTGAGCTGGGCTGTGCTGAGCTGGGCTGTGCTGAGCTGAGCTGGGATGAGCTGACCTGAGCTGGGATGAGCTGAGCTGGGATGAGCTGGGCTGAGCTGAGCTGGCCTGGGCTGAGCTGGGCTGAGCTGGGCTGAGCTGACCTGGGATGAGGTGGGTTGAGCTGAGCTGGGTTGGGTTGAGCTGAGCTGGGCTGATCTGGTTGAGCTGGGCTGAGCTGAGCTGGGCTGGGCTGAGCTGAGCTGGGATGAGCTGAGCTGGGCTGGGCTGAGCTGAACTAGGCTGGAATGGGCTGAGCTGGGCTGTGCTGACCTGAGCTGGGATGAGCTGGGCTGAGCTGAGCTGGGCTGGGTTGGGTTGAGCTGAGCCGGGCTGAGCTGGGCTGAGCTGGGCTGAGCTGACCTGGGAAGAGCTGGTCTGAGGTGACCTGAGCCGGGCTGGGCTGTGCTGAGCTGAGCTGACCTGGGCTGGGCTGTGTTGAGCTGGACCAGGCTGAGGTGAGCCAGCCTGGGCTGGGCTGGGCTGGGCTGGGCTGAGCTGAGCTGAACTGAGCTGGACTGAGCTGTGCTGGGCTGAGCTGGGCTGGGCTGGGCTGAGCTGAACTGAGCTGGACTGAGCTGTGCTGGGCTGAGCTGGGCTAAGCTGATTTGAGTTGAGCTGGGCAGGGCTGGGCTGAGCTGGGCTGGACTGAGCTGAGCTGGGCTGGGCTGGGCTGGGCTGGGCTGACCTGGGCTGACCTGGGCTGACCTGGGCTGAGCTGAGCTGGGCTGAGCTAGGCTGGGCTGATCTAACCCGAAGCTCAGCTGGGCTGGGTTGAGTTGAGTTGAGCTGACCTGGGCTGGGCAGGGCTAAGCTGGGTTGAGCTGTGCTGGGCTGAACTAGGCTGTGCTGAACCAGGCTTAGCTGTGCTGGGCTTGGCTGCGTTGAGCTGAGATGGTCTTAGATGATCTGAGCTCAGCAGGGCTGGGGTGACCTGATCTGATCTCATCTGCGTTGGGCTGGCTGAGCTTGGCTTTGCTGAGCTGGTCTGGGCTGGGATGAACTGGAGGACATGGCACTGGGTCAGTCTTCATGATCTTGTTGGACTTGGGTGGATAGCCTTAGCTGAGTCCACACTGCATTCCCCATCACTCCCGCCCTCCCTACACCCACCACCAGGGCTGGGTTGTCTGCGTGGGGAGACTTCAGGGTGGCTAGAGCGTGGCTGGGCTGGGGCACCCGCTCTCTGCTGGCCGCCTGTGTGGTGTGTGGCTCCAGGCTTCACATTCAGGAACGCAGCCTGGGCCCTCCAGCTGTGTGTGCTGGGAGCTGATGTGCAGTGCCTCTCTGCTGATGCCTCAGGGGAAAGCAGGTCCGGTCCACCCAAGCCTGAGCCCTCAGCCATTCTGAGCAGGGAGCCAAGGGCAGGCTGGCCTCGAGCGCAGCAGGGCAGCCAGATGAATGGTGGCAGGGGCGGCTAGGCCTGCTCCAGAAGACCCTAGGTTGGTCCTGGTGGTCAGCGCTGGGCCCTGCAGCCCCAGCAGCCTTGGACAAGGACCCCAGGCCTCGCCACGGCCCCACCACCCTGTTAGCCATGGCCTTCTGCGCTCTGGAGGCCTGCAGGTGGGCTCGGCCTTGGTGGGGCAGCCACGGCAGGATGCGAGCAGGGAGAGGCCACTCAGAACGCCGCTCGGCCACGACAGACAGGGCGCGAGGAGACCGCTCCTCACCCCTCCCTTTCCGTTTTGTCCTGCGGGTCCTCAGGGACTGCGTCCGCCCCAGTCCTCTTCCCCCTCGTCTCCTGTGAGAACGCCCTGTCGGATACGAGCACGGTGTCGGTCGGCTGCCTGGCGCGGGACTTCCTGCCCGCCTCCATCACTTTCTCCTGGAAATACAAGAACAACTCTGACATCAGCAGCGTCCGGCGCTTCCAGTCACTCCTGAGGGAGGGCAAGTACATGGCCACCTCGCAGGTGCTGCTGCCTTCCAGTGACGTCTTGAAGGGCGTGGACGACCACGTGGTGTGCAAAGTCCAGCACCCCAATGGCAACCAGGAGAAGAACGTGCCTCTTCCCGGTGAGGGCCGGGCTTCCCCCAGTCCCGGGCGGAGCGGGCGCGGGAAGGGCGGGAGTGGGCCCCGGCTGACCTGTGTCCCTCCCTGCAGTGCTTGAAGAGCTGCCCCCCAACGTGAGCGTCTTCGTCCCGCCCCGCGATGCCTTCGCCGGCAACCCCCGCAAGTCCAAGCTCATCTGCCAGGCCACGGGCTTCAGCCCCCGGCAGGTCAAGGTGTCCTGGCTGCAGGACGGGAAGAAGCTGGAGTCTGGCTTCACCACGGGCCAGGTGGAGACTGAGGCCAAAGGCTCTGGGCCCACGACCTTCCAGGTGACCAGCACGCTGACCATCGCCGAGAAAGACTGGCTCAGCCAGAGCGTGTTCACCTGCCGCGTGGATCACAGCGGCCTGGCCTTCCAGAAGAACGTGTCCTCCGTGTGCGGCACCAGTGAGTACCCTGTCCCCAAGGGCAGCGCCCACGGACACACAGGGGTCCACCGTGGTCTGGCATTCGCCACCCCGGACACAGCCGTCCGCTCCCTGAGCCTTGGCTTCCCAGAGCAGTCAAGGGCAGGGGCTCGGGCACGGGGCCCCTGGGCTGGGCAGAGGCGGGTGCTCGTCTCTGGGTGGGAGCTGTGCCTCCACCTCTGACACCTTTCTCTTGACTCCAGATCCAACCACGGGCATCCGAGTCTTTGCCATCCCTCCATCCTTTGCCAGCATTTTCCTCACCAAGTCCACCAAGTTGACCTGCCTGGTTACAGACCTGGCCACCTATGATAGTGTGACCATCTCCTGGACCTGGCAGGATGGCAAAGCTCTGAAAACCCACACCAACATCTCTGAGAGCCACCCCAATGGCACCTTCAGCGCCACAGGTGTGGCCAGCATCTGTGAGGACGACTGGAACTCCGGGGAAAGGTTCACGTGCACCGTGACACACACGGACCTGCCCTCGCCGCTGAAGCAGAGCATCTCAAGGCCCAAGGGTAGGCCCCTGCCCAGCCCCTGGTCCTGCACTCCCCGGCACCCTCCCTCAGCCTCGGGGGCACGGTGAAGAGCGCCCCTCAGCCCCTTACTCACCAGCGTCTCTGCCCACAGGGGCGGCCCTGCACAGGCCTGATGTCTATTTGCTGCCGCCGGCCCGGGAGCAGCTGAGCCTGCGGGAGTCGGCGACCGTCACCTGCCTGGTGACCGGCTTCTCTCCCGCGGACGTCTTCGTGCAGTGGATGCAGAGGGGGCAGCCTCTGCCCCAGGAGAAGTACGTGACCAGCGCCCCAGTGCCCGAGCCCCACACCCCAGGCCTGTACTTCACCTACAGCACCCTGACGGTGTCCGAGGAGGACTGGAACGCAGGGGAGAGCTACACCTGCGTCGTGGGCCATGAGGCCCTGCCCAACAGGGTCACCGAGAGGACCGTGGACAAGTCCACCGGTAAACCCACCCTGTACAACGTGTCCCTAGTCATGTCTGACACGGCTGGCACCTGCTACTGACCCTGCTGGCCTGCCCACGGGCTCGGGGCGGCCGGCCGCTCTGTGTGTGCGTGCAAACTAACCGTGTCAATGGGGTGAGATGTTGCATCTTAAAAAACTAGAAATAAAAAGATCCATTCAAAAGATACTGGTCCCGAGTGCGCGATGCTCTGGCCTGCTGCACCTCCCCTGCAGACCACCTTTCTCCACAGCCCCCATGCCGCCTCACCCACCTGCGTGCCTCAGTGGCTTCTGGGAGCCCCAAATTCCCTGCAGATGCTCACCGCAGGCTGACCTCACACTCACCATTCCTCCTACTGCTTGAAAAAGGGCTGAGAGCAAGGCCACACGAACACAGGCAGCACACATGCACATGTGTGGACACACGTGGACAGACATGGACACACACAGACACACAGGGACACACAGAGACGTGCTAACCCACGGACACACACACAGAAACACGGACACACACACAGACGCATGGCACAGAGATGTGCTAACCCATGGGTGCACACACACAGACATGGACACACACACAGATATGGACACACAGAGATGTGCTAACTCATGGGTGTGCACGCACACACACATACACACAGAAATATGGACACACAGACACACAGACACACATGCTTGCTAACCCATGGGCATGCATGCACACACACACACAGACACAGACATACAGAGATGCGTTAACCCATGGGTGTGCACACTCAGACATGGACACACACATATGCAAACACACACGGACACACATGTGCAAACATGCCCAGGCACACAAAGATGGCACACAGTCTACAGGCACACATAGACACACACACATGGACACACACATCATGGACACATAGACACACACATGGACACACAAATATGGACACACACAGACACATGCACAGACACGGACACACACATCATGGACACACAGGGACACACAGACACATGGACACACACACGGACACACATCATGGACAGACATCATGGACACATGGACACACACATGGACACACACATCATGGACACAGACACATGACACACACATGACACATCATGGACACAGAGACACACATGGACACACAGAGACACACATGACACACATCATGGACACAGAGACACATGGACACACACATGGACACGCATAGACACATACACATGAACACACACATGCAGGACATGTACACACAGACACACTGGCACAGAGGCATACACACAGGCACAGGCACACACACATTCACAAACACACAGGTACATGCACACACAAAAACAGACACAAATACATGGACACTTGCACACACACACACACTGACACACACAGGAGCATGAGCATATGCTAACATGTAGACACCCGCACATCTACACAAAGACACACAACAGATAGATGGACGTGCACACACCCACACCACACAAACCCATGCCGGCCAGCCCCGCCCACGTTCTCCCGCTGCCCTGTCGGATGCTCTGTCCCCGCAACACTTTGCTCCCCGCGCTGTCCTGGCCCCCGGGGCTTCGGGCCCAGGCTCTGCTTCTCCTTCTGTCTCTGCTTGGAGGTGCTGCCATGGCACCCAGCTTGGACTCTGCCTGGGGAGCGGCATCCCCAGGGATAGTGTGACCCTCCCAAGGCCAGGCTCTGGAGGAAGGCAGCAGGTGGCCCCCACATGTGTGACCCCCCTGAGGCCAGGCTCTGGAGGAAGGCAGCAGGTGGCTCCCACATGTGTGACCCCCTGAGGCCAGGCTCTGGAGGAAGGCAGCAGATGGCCCCCACATGTGTGACCCCCCTGAGGCCAGGCTCTCGAGGAAGGCAGCAGATGGCCCCCACATGTGTGACCCCCCTGAGGCCAGGCTCTGGAGGAAGGCAGCAGATGGCCCCCACATGTGTGACCCCCCTGAGGCCAGGCTCTGGAGGAAGGCAGCAGATGGCCCCCACATGTGTGACCCTCCCAAGGCCAGGCTCTGGAGGAAGGCAGCAGGTGGCCCCCACATGTGTGACCCCCCTGAGGCCAGGCTCTCAAGGAAGGCAGCAGATGGCCCCCACATGTGTGACCCCCTGAGGCCAGGCTCTCAAGGAAGGCAGCAGGTGGCCCCCACATGTGTGACCCCCCTGAGGCCAGGCTCTGGAGGAAGGCAGCAGGTGGCCCCCACATGTGTGACCCCCCTGAGGCCAGGCTCTCGAGGAAGGCAGCAGGTGGCCCCCACACATGCTTGGGAGCAGAACTGGGGCCAGTGCCATATGCTCAGGCGGTGACTGGACATGTGTCCAGGGGCAGGGTGGCTGCCCAGCAGCTGCTGCTCTTAGCGGGAGGCCTCAGGAGATGAGCTGGTGCAAGGCTGCCCCGCACACACCCCCTGCCCCAGCCCAGAGCAGGGAGCAAGCCAGGTCCCACTGCAGCAGCCCAGGGAGGACAGAGCCCAGGCAGGAAGGCAGGGACCCAAGTCAGGTCTCCACACCCAACAGACAGTGCTGTCCCTAACTGGGGCCAGCTCTGAGTCCCCACACACACGCTTGGCCCTTTGGGGTCCTGGGCTCCAGGTGTCCCCCAAGGGCCTGTCTGTGCAGGGGATGCAGCACCCCCAAATGTCCTCATCCCACTGTGGCGCTCAGGTCTCTGTCTGGGTCCTGACAGGGTAGACAAGCCAGCCAGGGTGCAGACTCTGCTCCGAGGGGGAACTGCAGAGCCAGGGCCCTGATGAGGAGGTGAGGAGGGGAGGAGGTGAGGAGCGGGCACCTCCCAGCTCAGGCCTCCTGCCTGCGTAGCCCCACAGCACAGGGCAGGACCACACCCCCTGCTTCCCCTGCAGGAGAGTCAGGACATGCTGGCCACCGCTCCGCTGGCCCCGACCTCCGGCCCCCGGCTTGTGTCTGTGTGCTGCCTGTGCTATCTGAGCCACCCCAGGGCTCCTGGGACAAGACCTCAGGGTCCCTGCCCTGCCCAGCCTCAGCCTGCGCCCCCCTGCATCAGGCTCTTGGGGACCCAGCCCATGCCTTGGACAGTGCCTGAACCCCTCCACTGGCTCTCCCCACCCATGGGTGCAGCACAGCCTAGGGGCCAAGGGTGGACTTAGAGGAGGGGCCCCAGGGCCTGGCTTTGCTGGGTGCCACCCCAGCCTGACCCTACCCCGTCCCGTGCTGTGTCCCCTGCAGAGGGGGAGGTGAGCGCCGACGAGGAGGGCTTTGAGAACCTGTGGGCCACCGCCTCCACCTTCATCGTCCTCTTCCTCCTGAGCCTCTTCTACAGTACCACCGTCACCCTGTTCAAGGTAGCACAGACAGGGCACGGGGGGCATGGGGCCCAGGGAGCAGCAGGGCCGGACGTCCGTCACGGAGGCTCCCACCAACCCGCTGGGTCACCTCTGCCTGGCTCCCTTCCCACCCAGGGGGAAAGCGCTTCACACCGTCTCTGTTGCCCGCAGGTAAAATGATCCCAACCGAAGAACGGAGAACATCGGAGACCAGAGAGAGGAACTCAGGGGGCGCTGCTGCAGGCCTGGGGTCCCCGCCCGCCCTCGTGGCCCTCAGCGCGCGTTTCTCTTCCCGCCCGGCCTCCAGCTGTGCGCTCCAACACAGGCTTCCTTCCAGACGGGCAGGGGCCACCACGTTGGCTCTACCCACGCTGCTCTGCTGTGTATACGCTTGTTGCCCTGAAATAAACATGCACATTTTATCCATGAAACGGCTTTCTCATGAGGGACTTTGTTTCTCTTTCAAGCCTTTCGTGCTACATGGGCCTCTCAAGGGGGGACCCCACTTCCGAAGGGAGCCATGGGAAAGAGAGCTCGGCCAGCACAGGAGCTTTTAAGGCCGTGTGCCCAGGAGAGGGGCCACAGCAGCAGGCGGCTGAGACTCAGATTGGGGAGCACGCAGCCTGACGGAAGGAGGGCGACTGAGCAGGGGAGGGTTCCAGGCCTGGTCTCCCAAGCACGACCTGAACTGGGGGGCCGGGCTCAGGCCTCGGGGGCCTCAGTGTGTGCCCCACATACCTACAACTCCTGGGCCACCTTCCGCTGTTCCCAGCAAGCCCAGCCAGTCCTCGGCCTTGCCCCAAAGCTTCGTGATGGGTGGCACACGCCACCAGGATCCAGGAGGAGAGGGTTGAGCCCTCGAGAGCAGTGGCCCTGTCTGCACAGCATGGGGGCGTCACACTCGGCAGGAGCACTGCCCTCAGCAGGAGCACTGCACTCAGCAGGAGCACTGTCCTCAGCAGGAGCACTGCCTTCCTCAGGAGCACTGCCCTCAGCAGGAGCACTGCCTTCCTCAGGAGCACTGCCTTCCTCAGGAGCACTGCCCTCAGCAGGAGCACTGAACTCAGCAGGAGCACTGTCTTTTGCAGGAGCACTGCCCTCAGCAGGAGCACTGCACTCAGCAGGAGCACTGCACTCAGCAGGAGCACTGTCTTCCTCAGGAGCACTGCCCTCAGCAGGAGCACTGCCCTCAGCAGGAGCACTGCACTCAGCAGGAGCACTGCACTCAGCAGGAGCACTGTCTTCCTCAGGAGCACTGCCCTCAGCAGGAGCACTGCACTCAGCAGGAGCACTGCACTCAGCAGGAGCACTGTCTTCCTCAGGAGCACTGCCCTCAGCAGGAGCACTGCACTTGGCAGGAGCACGGGGGTGGAGGGCTGCAGCCGTGCCGCGGCAGGGCTGTGGAAGTTGGACAAAAGTTTCTGGTGAACCAGTTGTGCTGCTCTCACAAGACACCATGGGCTGGGAGACTTGAGCAACAGACACTTGCCTCCCACAGCTCCGGAGGCTGGAAGTCTAAGATCAAGGCGCCAGCAACTTCAGCATCTGGTGAGGGCCAATTCCCGGCTCAGAGACGCGCCTTCTCACTGCATCCTCGTGCAGCAGAAGAGGGTAAAGGCGCTCTCAGGGTCCCAGGGTCTCTTTCATACGGCACTAAGCCCACGATGACGGCCTCATCATCTCCCAGACGCCCAGGCCTCCAGTGCCATCCCCTTGCAAGTGAGGTCTGGGGGGTGGGAGGCGTGACTGTATCACCCATAGAAGCTGTCAGGGGATGCATGATGGAGAGGGCGGGTCTCTGCCATCACCGTGCAGATGAGCAGGTGGTGGAGGAGAAGTGACTGCCAAGGAGGTGGGGGTGGGGTCAAAGAGCAGGGGTTGGGGGCTCATTCCAGGAGGCTCACCTGGCCATGGTGCTGTCAACCAGCGGTGACCCACAGGCCATGGCAAAGTCAAGGCCAGCAGTGGCTGTGAGACCAGGGTGGAGGCAGGTGGGGAGGGGAGAGGATCAGGCTGGAAGGACTGGGCAGACCACAGGGTCAAAGAAATGTCCTGGGGGAGCACCCAGGATGGCGTCTTGGGAGGGTGCACAAGCCAGGGGCCTGAAAGGAGGCCATTTCAGGTTCTGGGGAGCAGCCTGGCGCTTGCTCTGAGCCAGCTGTCCCGGGCATCTGGGGGCTGCTGGGTGCAAGTTGTGTCCCTCCCACTAAATGTGCTCTCCCCAAGGACACGGCCCGACCTTGGGTCCCTGCTGGATCCCTGAGCTGGCAGCAGCCCTGCCCTCAGAATGTCCAGGAGACAGGTGGAGGTGCACCTGGGGGTCCCGGGGGAAACCCATCCTCCAGTCTCGGGCTCCCCGTCGGCTCCCAGCATCCAGCTCCAGCTCCGCCTTGGTTACATGGAGCTCCTCACAGGCTCAGCCTCCCAGGCTGGGGGAGGACAGAGTGAGGGGCCCCGCACTGCCCAGGGCAACGGAAGTGTATTCCGTCCTGGCTCTGGAGGCCGGCAGCTGGGAGGGAGGCCTCGGCGGGGCGGGCTCCTCTGTGTCACGGGAGACTCTGTCCCGGCTCTCTCCTGGCTGCTGGGGCTTTGCCGCCATCTCTGCTGCTCTTGGCTTGTGGGAGCAGTGCCGTCTTCACAGGGCGCTCCCCCACGTGCTGTCCGTGCTCCAATTCCCTCTTCAAATGCGGACGGCGTCACATCGGATCGGAGGCTCACCCTACTCCAGAGTGACCTCATCTGAACTTGATGACATCTGTAAAGACTGTTTCCAAACAGGGTCACATTCTGAGGTCCTGGGAGTTAAGAGTTCAACACACGAATTTACAGGGGACACATTTTAACCCATGACAGTTTGCCCTCCGGTCCCCCATAATCATGTGCTTGGGAAAGAAGGCCAAGGAGGTGTCCGGGCAACCATTTGTGAAAGAGAATGGATAGGTGACTTGAGGATCCATTCAACCATCTCAGCAGAAACCAGGAGTAGAGAGGAGGTTACTGAGGAGGTAACTGTGCAGGGCTCTCTTGTCTGATTTGCCACTTTATCACAAGGGTCCCCTTTCCTCCAGTTTTCAATAACATGTTCCTCATTTCTGTCTGGGGCCTCACCAGAGGCACCTTCAGCATTCACATTTCTAGCAACGTTCTGTTGGTGACAATTTATGTATTCTCTAAGATGACGGGAGTTTTCTCTACAGCTCTCCTCCTTCTGAGCCCCCACTGGGATCATCTTGAATGTCCAAATTTCTACCAGCAATCTTCAAGGAAATCTAGGTTTTTTCTAACATGCACCTCAAAACTCTTCTTGCCTTTACACATTACCCTGTCCCAAATTCACTCCACAGTCTTAGGTATCAATTAAATCAGCACCCCACTTCTAAAGCCAAAATCTGTGTTCGTTTCTTATGAGCTGTTGTAACAAAGTACCACAACCACATGGCTCGAACAACAGAAATGTAGTCTCCCCCAGTTCTGGAGGCCAGGTGTCTGAGATCAAGCTGTGGGCAGGGCTGGCTCCTCTGGGTCGGCGGGGAGAACCTGTTCCAGGCGTCTGTCCTGGCTTTTGTTGGTTTGCTGGGAATCTCTGGCGTTCCTTGGCTTTCAGAAACCGCTCCGCTGTCTCCGTCTTCACCTCCACATGGCATTCTGCCCGTGTGCATGTCTGTGTCTAGACTTCCCTTCTGCATACAAACACCAGCCACATCGGCTCGGAGGCTCACCCTACTCCGGCGTGACCTCATCTCCACTTGATGGCATCTGCAAAACTCTGCTTCCAAACAAGGTCACATTCTGAGGTCCTATGGGTCAGAGCTTCAACATACCATTTATTTGGAGACACGAGTCAACCCATAACAAGCCCATCCCCAGCGTCTCACCAGTGGTGCTGCAGAGGGAGGCCTGGCAGGGCCGCTATCCCAGCACGGTCCAGGGTGGCTGCAGGAAGGGAATTAGGGGCGTGCTGTTGGGATGGGAGATTCTGAGGGGGCCATGCATACCGCCGAGGATGTGGAGGGCTGACAATCCTGCTTAGAAAATCCAAGGGAAGGATGTGAATTGGAGGAAGGGCTGGGTCACCTGGTGTCTGGGAAAGCAGGGCGGCAGGCTCTGCCCCAAGGGAGAAGGGCGGGAGGATGGGGCCACTGCACCAGAAGACCTCGCGTACCAGGCGAAAGAAGGGAACACCTGGCCCCCCTGAGCAGGGACAGTCAGTGTGGGGGTGGAACGACGGGAGGAGGCAGAGGGAGCATAGAAAAGGCCTCCAGTAGACAAAGACGGAGGACCTGGGGCCACCAGGCACCCAGCAAGGACCCTGCACTCACTCAGGGTTACAGGCCCTTTAAAAGAAAGTGTGCCGGCTTCTAATTGAGGTCATCGCTGAGCCGAGAACCTTTCACTGGGGAGAGTATGAGCCAGTGTCTAATCAGTTCAATCCTCCTGGAGTGGGATGCTTTCGAGAGTGGAGGTTGCTGATGAGGGACAGCACGGTCCCCGCTGCCTCCACCCCGTCTCCCACCCCCACACTGACTGTCCCTGCTCAGGTGGGGCCAGGTGTTCCTGTCTTCCGCCTGGTACGCGAGGTCATCCGGTGTGCCAGTGGCCCCACCCTCCTGCCCTTTTCCCTGGGCGCCCAGGTCTTCAGGAAAGGGAGTCTGAGAGCCAGGCCCGGCAGGGAGCCACACATTCTGGGACCTGCCGCCCCTACAGCCTGCCGACCACGAGTGACAGCCCTTACAAGGGGCCAGGCGAGCTCATGGGCTTGTCCCAGCATCAGAGCCCCTGGGGCCAGGCATCAGGGAGAGGAGGAGCCAATCCCACCAGCTCCTCCTAAGCCACTCAGAGGGCCAGACACAGGGCCCTCTGCAGGGCTATGGCACCCCATGATCCCTGCAGGGCAGCTGAGGACCAGTGGCTGGGGGCCTGGGCAGGGGGGCCACACAGCCCTAGGCCCGCTGCTCCCCAGCTTGAGTGCCCCTCCTCCCCTCAAGGGTCCAAGGGAAGTGGTTCCCAGAGAGATGGGGGCAACAGGGAAGGTGGAGGGCCCAGGAGTGGCCAGAGGGGCACCACAGCCTCTGGAAGAAAGACCCCTCCGTTCCAGGGGCTCTGGCAACAGCAGCCCAGTGACCGCAAGGCCCTGGGTCCCACTCAGTTATTCCGACTCACAGCACAGGAGCGGCAGCAGGCCACTGGCCCAGCCCCGCTCACCCCAGGCCCTCCTGGACCACTTTTCCCTGGCTCCCCCACCTGCCCGCTGCCAGGGTCCCCTGCCCTGCCCCTCACCCTGAGAGCCTCCAGCCTCGGACTCCCGCTGTGTCTGTCTTCCAGGGCCTGCCCGGTCTCCGGACGTGTTTCGCATCACATCGGAGTGTGAGCTCCCGAAGGATGACAACTCTGTGGTCCTGGCCTGCTTGATAACTGGGTACAACCCGAAGCCCGTGAATGTCACCTGGTACCTGGGGACACAGATCCAGCTCCAGAGGAACTTCCCTGAGGTACAAGGAAAAGAGAACAGCTACACGACCAGCAGCCAGCTCTTCACCCCTGTCTCCCGGCAGCACCAAAGCGAGTACAAATGTGTCGTCCGGCACGTCCCCAGCAACAGCAGCACGGAGAAGACCTTTCACCGGCCCGGTAGGTGGCCCTGGTGATCACCCAGAAAGGCCCCCAGGACCCCCACACCTTCCACTCAGGGCCTGACCACAACGACAGAAGCAAGGGCTGGGCCATGAGGTGGCCCCCAACTCCCCTCTCCCCCCCGCCGTTTGTACCCCTGCCGGCCCTCCCCGCTCAGTCCCTCTCCCTCGGCCCCTCTGCTCCCTCTCTCTGCAGCCCCATCTCCCAACATTCAGATCCTTTTCCTTCCAGACCCTTTCCCCACTGCATGGAGGCAGCTTGTCAGCAGGTGGCTGTGGAGCAGGGGCCCCCCACAGCCCAGCTCCCACCCTTGCAGCAGCCCTCCCTTCTGCCCACCTGGCTGCGGTGCCCCCACCTTCCTGTCCACAACCCGGCCCCCGGTACCCGCGTGCCCTCTGCCCTCACCCTCACCCACACTGCTCCTCGGATTTCAGAGTCTCGGCAGGCACAGTCCCCCTCAGTGCCCACCGCACCATCCCAAGCACCACCCCAAACACCACCCCAAACACCACCCCAAGCAGAGGGCAGCCCCTCCAAGGGAAGCAGAACCCCAGCGGCCACCAGGAACACAGGTGAGAAGCCCTTTCCCTGCACGGCCCACCCCCACCTACCTGCTCATTCCTCAGCCGCCTCCTCCAGGCAGCCCTTCACAACTCCAAGTCACATGCTGGGTAAGGAAAGGGACATTGAACTGCCTCTAACAAACCCCTACCTCCAGTCAGCCCCGGCCTGCGGGCCGGCAGATGCCAAACAGCCGCAGACTCCCAGAGCGGACCCAGGGCCAGCTCCAGGACTCCCTGGCCCCCTGGACCCAGCTCCACACCGCTGAGCTGAGGCGTGGACACGTGTGCAGCCTCACAGGGAGCCACCCTGCCAAGGCGGCCCAGCGTGTGGACTCACCGGTCACTCAGGCGGCAGCGGCCCCTCCCCGTGACCCTCGCCTCCCGCCTCCCCCAGGCCTGGCTATCTCCAAGTGCTGAGTCCTGGTAGCCAGCCTGCTTCTCCCCTTCACCCTGCCTGCTACCCCAGAATGGTGGAGGAAAGAGAGTCCTCACCAGGAAGTTTATCTGAGAAGTCCGAGGCTTATGACTGAACTGCCCGAGATGGCCACGTGGCCGGGGAGGGGTTCCGTGTTCGGGAGAACCCAGGTATGTGCCTGACCCTCTCTGAGCATGGCGGCAAGTGTTAGAAGTGCAGTGAGGTGGGTGCACCCACAGGCAGAATGGCTGCCCCTCGCCCACCCTCTGGGGCGTGGTCAAGCTCTGCCAAGGGTGTGGCACAGCCATGGTGGCCCCAGCCTGGATGGGTGGTCACGGTGCCCTCACCCTGGGCCAGGATCTGCCTCCACTCTGCAGGTACAGAAACGTGACATTCCCGTCTGTAAAAGTGCCTAGCCCCTGGGCTTGGGGTGACCGATCGGACGCAGGGAGATGGGCCACAGCTTCCCGTGAGAATAGTGAGGGTAGCCACTCCCTGAGCCAGGCACCTGCATTCATCCCCCTCCGCCCTTCTCATGGGCAGTGGAGACTCAGCCACTAAATGAGCTGAGTGCATCGGCGGCCAGCCCTGGAGCCCAGTCACACCCCACGGCCTGGTCTGCTGGTGGAGGCGCTTCCCCCGCGCAGCCTCCGCGAGGACCGCCAAGTGCTCTTACTCAGACCACGGCGCTGCTTCCTGCACCTCGACTTCCCACAACAAGCCAGGGTGCAGACAGCCTAGGCCCTCCTGCCCTGGAGCCTGGGGGCATCCAGTTAAAGGTGACCCTTCGTGGGAGGTGCCTGACGTGTGCTGAGCTCGGCAGCTGAGCCCTCAGGTCTGGTCTGCTCTGCCCCACCTGGAGGACCCAACCGACCCAGACGCAGACAGGGTTGTGGCATGACCCCATAGACGGCGACCCGCAGGCCAGGCGCAGCCACAGCCATGGTTATGTGACCCCATAGACGGCCACCCACAGGTCAGATGCAGCCACAGCCATGGTTATGTGACCCCATAGACGGCCACCCACAGGTCAGATGCAGCCACAGCCATGGTTATGTGACCCCATAGACGGCGACCCGCAGGCCAGATGCAGCCACAGCCATGGTTATGTGACCCCACAGACGGCCACCCGCAGGCCAGGCGCAGCCGCAGCCATGGTTATGTGACCCCACAGACGGCCACCCGCAGGCCAGATGCAGCCACAGCCATGGTTATGTGACCCCACAGACGGCCACCCGCAGGCCAGATGCAGCCACAGCCATGGTTATGTGACCCCACAGACGGCCACCCGCAGGCCAGATGCAGCCGCAGCCATGGTTATGTGACCCCACAGACGGCCACCCGCAGGCCAGATGCAGCCGCAGCCATGGTTATGTGACCCCACAGACGGCCACCCGCAGGCCAGAGGCAGCCACAGCCATGGTTATGTGACCCCATAGACGGCCAGCCGCAGGCCAGATGCAGCCACAGCCATGGTTATGTGACCCCATAGACGGCGACCCGCAGGCCAGGCGCAGCCAAGGCCTGTTTTGTGTGGCCCAGAAATGTCTTTACAGGTTTAGTGGGAAGGAGGAAGAGAGAAAAGCAGGGAAGAGGCAGAAGACGAGGTCAATGAAATCTCTACAAAATGTCAATGACATTCTCCACAGACGTGGAAAGACCAGGCTAACGCACACGTGTAGCCACAGGAGACCCCGAAACCCAGAACAATTGTGAGCAGAAAGAACAAAGCAGGAAGCAAACCAGTGCCTGACTTCAAAACATACGATAACTCAATTATAATCAAACCAGGATGGTACCTCATGGAAACAGACACACGGACCCACGGAACAGAAGAGTGAGCCCAGAAGTCAAGCTGCGTGTTTGCAGTCCACTGACTTTCAACAAGGGCACCAGGAGAGCGCAAAGGACACTTTCCTCAGTAAACGGTGCTGGAGAAACTGGACGCCCGCGTGCAGACCAACGAAACTGGACCCTGGTCTCACCCCATGCTCAACTATCAGATGAAACCAGTCTAGACCCGGTGCACTGACTCACGCCTGTAATCCCAGCACTTTGGGAGGCCGAGGCAGGCAGATCCCTGAGGTCAGGAGTTTCAGACCAGCCTGGCCAACATGACAAAACCCTGTCTCTACTAAAAATACAAAAATTAGCCGAGTATGGTGGGGCACACCTATAATCCCAGCTACTCAGGAGGCTGAGGCAGAATTGCTTGAACCGGGGAGGCGGAGGTTGCAGTGAGTTGAGATCGCACCACTGCACACCTGGGCGACAGAGTGAGACTCTGTCTCCAAAAAAAAAAAAAAGGAGAGGGAAGGAGAAGGGAGGGGAGGGTCTTAAGGTTTAGCTGAACAGATAAATCCACTAGAAAAAAACATTGGGGGGATACTCCATCACATTAGTCTGAGCAATGGTTTTTGGTACGACCCCAAAAGCTCAGACGGCCAAAGCAAAAACACACAAATGGGATCGTGTCAAACGAAAAGGCTTCTGCACAGCAGAGGGAACAGTCAACAGGACGACACGACCTACAGACTGGGAGGAAATCATCTGCAAACCTACGACTGAGAACTGACTGGTATCCAAAATGTATAAGGAGCTCAGACGACTCAGTGGTAAGAAAACAAATAACTCAATGTAAAAATGGGTAAAGTGTCTCGGTAGACATTCACTAACAGGAGGCCTGTAAATGGCCGCCACGCACATGAACAAATGCTCACTGACCTTCAGAGGAATTCAAATTAAACCAGAATGGGTATCGTCTCACAGCTGTTAGGATTCCTACCACCAAAAAGACAAAACATCACAGGTGTTGGTGAGGGTGTGGAGGAAGAAACCCTGCACGTGGGAGTGCGGTTAGCTCAGCCGCCATGGGAAGCAGGACGGAGCTGCCTCAGAAAACGAAAAACAGAGCTACGTACCGCCCGGTAATCCCACTGCTGGGGACACAGCCACAGAGAAACAAGACATTATCTAGAAGAGACGCGTGCCCTCCCATCTCCTGGCAGCCCTAGTCACAAACGCCAAGATATGGAACCCACCTAAACAGCCCCAGCAGACGCACGGGTGAAGAAAACGTGGTGCGCACGCACGGCGGATGCTACTCAGCCTTTAAAAAGAGTGAAATCCTGGCCGGGCGCGGTGGCTCAAGTCTGTAATCCCAGCACTTTGGGAGGCCGAGGCGGGGGGATCACGAGGTCAAGAGATCGAGACCATCCTGGTCAACACGGTGAAACCCCGTCTCTACTAATACAAAAAAAAATTAGCTGGGCGTGGTGGCGCGTGCCTGTAATCCCAGCTGCTCAGGAGGCTGAGGCAGGAGAATTGCCTGAACCCAGGAGGCGGAGGTTGCGGTGAGCCGAGATCGCACCATTGCACTCCAGCCTGGGTAACAAGAGCGAAACTCCGTCTCAAAAAAAAAAAAAAAAAAAAAAAAGAGTGAAATCCTGTCCCTGGCGACAAAGCACATGAGTCTGAAGGACACTTCTGCTGAGTGAAGTCAGCCAGGCACAGAGAGAGCAACCCGTGCAATGGCAGAGAGCAGAGTGCGGTTTGCCGGGAGCCGGCGGGGGCTGCGGAGATGCCGGTGAAAGGACGCGGAGCCTCGGCTGGGAGGAGTGAGCCCAGGATGTCCCTGTACGCGGGAACTGAAGTTAGTCACAGTGGGCTGTATTCTGGAGAAAGGGGATTTCAGTGTCCTCGCCACAGGGAGTGACAGGCGTGTGAGCTCATGCCCG
Organism: Aotus nancymaae; assembly: GCF_030222135.1. NCBI lineage: Eukaryota > Metazoa > Chordata > Mammalia > Primates > Aotidae > Aotus > Aotus nancymaae. Next base: position 88,827,615 of record NW_026988422.1, on the reverse strand, counting down.
GGCGTCCGCTGCATGGAGCCGTTCCACGATGGACACAGATTTCAAATCATCGTGTTGTACATGATAAATGTCTATAATTTTTGTCAATTAAAACAATTTTAACAGGAAGAGGAGGAGAGAAGGAGGAGGAAGAGGAACAAGAGGGACAGACAAAGCCCCTGCTGTCCTCCGCTGCTCCATCGAAACACCCGTGGCCCCATCAGTAGTTGGCCTAAGCTGCTGACGCGACGGCTGCTGTGTGGACGGGCCCTGAGCGCTTAGAAACTCGTGACCACTAAGGGCCCCCACAAGGACAGTCAGGGTCCGCCCGGAACCAGAAGCCCACTCAGGGAGCGCTGAGAAAGAAGCTCTTAGACTCGTGGGGTGTCCCAGGTCCCTCGGAGGGCTGTGCCGCGGGGTCGGGGTGCGGTGAGGGAGGGTCCCAGGTTTGGTGGGCGAGGTCAGGCAGCCTCTCTGCCTCTGGCCAGCGTGTGCCCAGCACTGCCTCCTCCCCACTGCCCCCCGTGGGCCACACCTGTCCAGAAGCTGGGGAGAGGAGAGCACAGTGGAGAAGTCAGTCCCTCTGGGGAGGTGGCACTCCAGCCCTCTCCCCAGAGAGCCTGCGGGTGCGTCCCGCCTGGCAGCCACAGCGCAGAGAGCTCTGGAGGCGTCAAAGGCCCACATCTGCTCAGGGGAGAGCGGGCAGCAGCCCGCCCATGCCCAATGGGCCTTTGCCCACAGATCTGACCTCCTCCCCCGCCTCCCCGCAGCTGCCCAGGCGCCCGTCAAGCTTTCCCTGAACCTGCTGGCCTCATCTGCCCCTCCCGAGGTGGCCTCGTGGCTCCTGTGCAAGGTGTCCGGCTTCTCGCCCCCCAACGTCCTCCTGACGTGGCTGCAGGACCAGCACGAGGTGAACGCTTCCTGGTTTGCCACGGCGCACCCTGCCCCGCAGCCTGGGAGCACCACGTTTCAGGCCTGGAGTGTGCTGCATGTCCCGGCCCCGCCCAGCCCTCAGCCAGCCAACTACACGTGCAAGGTCCATCACAAGGCCTCCCAGACTCTGCTCAACGCCAGCCTGAGCCTGGATGTCAGCTGTGAGTCACCACCAGGCCCAGGGTTGGGAGGGGGACTCTGTGGGGGGCCACAAGGAGCTGGAATCCACACTGGGCAGGGGTGGGGTGGGCAAAGGCTGCCCAGGGCACACGGGCCCCTTCTCGGTGTCCGGCGGGAGTGCAGGGTTCCCAGTGCTCCTGGGCCACAGATGTCCCTGTGCCCATCCTCACTGTCCACACCGCTTGCTGGCCCAGGCTGGCCGGCACAGTTGAGAGGTGGATCTGACCCCTGGCTGTGCCCGGAGGAGCCGTGGTTTCCTACCAAGATGCTCTCCATGGCTGGGTGCTGGGCACGGGTCTTCCCTGGTGTCAATGTGAACATGGTCACCCGAGCAGCTGCCCTCCCTGGGGACGTCTGACCATCCAAGAGCACAGAGCCAGAGGCGTCTCCAGAGACCCCACATGTCAGGTTTGGGCTCAAGCCTAGTGAAAGGCCTGCCCTGCACATGCCCATAGTGGGCGCTGACCACGCTGCTCGGAGGTGCAGAGGGAACAGGGCCCCAGAGTCATGGCCCCCAGCCTCCTGCCAGGCCCACCCTTGGCTGCCCCCTTGAGTCATGGCACCCAGACCAGTGCCCCACCCCCACCTGAGCATGGCCCAGGCTGCACACACAGCAGGAGGGTGCCTGCCCAGCTCAGGCCTGCTGCCCAAGCCCCAGCTGCCCAGCCAAGGGAGGTGCAGGAGGCCCCCGGCGTGAGCTGGAGCCAGGCGCCCATGCCCCTGGGCTGCCCTGCAGAGCCAGAGAAAGGAAGGCACCCGAATCCACATGGGGCAGGAGCGAGGGCTGTCCCAGGCTCTGCTGGCCCTGGGGTCTCCCAGCAGCCCTGACTCCAGGCATGGGCCTTACCCCAGAGTGGCCCTGTGAGGTGGCCTCACAGAGGACAGTGTCTGACCTCTGTGTCTGACCCTGCCTGCCTCACACAGGTGGGCTCCACAGCCATGGGTGGCCTGGGGGGCAGCAGCCCCACCTGACCCTGCAGGGACCCCCATCCCCCTGCAGCAACAGCTGCTTCTCAGTCCCTCAGCCTCCCATCCCCCTGAGAGGGTCTCCCCCGAAGCTGCAGCCCCAGCCCACGGCTGCCCACCTGGGGCTGAGACTCCCTGTCCACTGCCTCCTCCTCGTCAGGACGCCATCTGTGCTGGGCCCCAGGCTTGGCCTACACCTTCCCATCCTTGCCATGGCCTCTGACCTTGCCTGCCCGCCCTCCGCCACAGGCTCCACACTGACCCCTCCAGGCTCCCACACCCAGCTGGGGGCCGTCCCCAGGCACAGGCAGTCTGGGATCTCACAGGGGAGCCTAGACCATCACCTGGTCAGACCCAGGAGAGGCTGGCGGCTGCCCTGCCACCACGCCCCAGGCTGCAGTCCTATCGGTGTGTGTGCGTGCATCGTGTGTACCCCGTGTGTACCCATGTGCACCCAGGATACCCAAGCATACCCTTGTGCCCCCAACACAAGTCTCCCTCCCAGGCAGTGAGGCCAGACGCTGCAGTGGTTAGGGCCGAGGCTTATCCCACAGAGCCCCTGTGCCTTTCCTGCCTCGATTTCCCCTCTCGTCTGCTGGGCCAGCATGAACCACGTCCCGGGCTGCAGTGAGGAGGAAGCGAGCTGGTGCTGGGAGGGGCTCCCGTGTGCACATGGGCAGGAGGGGTGCGGTGTCTGAGCACCCGGCCTCCACCTGAGAGAGAGGGGCAGGAGCTCCCTGACCCGCCCAGACCACACGCCCCGTGTTCCAGGTGCTTCCCGTTATCTATGACCGAGGACCCAGCTTCTTTCTGAATTTCCAGTTCTTCACGGAGCAATGCCTTTGTAAAATGCAGTAAGAATCACTAGAAAAATGATAGGAACAGAAAGACACACCGATTGTTTGTTATTAGATTTAACAGACCGTGGCCCCGTGACGTGGCCCCTGGACCAGATCCCTCCACAGCCGCCACTCAGCAGCTCTGGCTGAGCTCACCGCACGGCACAATAAACGCTTGTCGAGTGAACACTAGGAGACCTGTGGCGTGGCGGTTTCTTGCTGTTTCTGGCCTGCCCACGGGCTCTTCCTCATGGACGGGGCTGTGCCCACCAAGGAAGTGTTTCTCCCCGCCCAGGCTCGCCTCGGGCCTGCTGCCATCTCCAGCCAGAGGGAACAGTCCATACACACATCTGCTCACGCCAGACCCTTGCTAACCCCCTTCCACCGCCCCCTCCCGCTGCTGCGATCGAATCGCCCTGCCTGGACCTCCCCTCCCGGCCCCTCCTGCCCTCCTGGGTCAGCCCCCAGGTCAGGACACTCACTGGTCCCCCAAGGAGAAGCCACGCTCTGCTTGCTGCCCAGCCATGTGTCATCTCCCACATCCTGTCACCCGGGTACTTCCTAAGGAAGGTCTCCATGTGCGCAGACTGCCAAAGAGCCCCCGCCCTCCATCGCCCTTCTCACAGGAGCCCAGTCCACGAGAGTCTGTGGTTCCATCTGCCTGCCCCACTCAGGGAAGTGTCCAGGCGATGTGTCCAGGCAGGGAGGACACTGTGGGCAGAGGCTTGTCAAGGGGACAGATCGGGAAGAGAGTGGGAGCTCCCTGGAGACAGCCATACCTTCTGGGGAGGATGCACCGTCAGCTCAGCTCCAGCCTGTGCAGGGTGGGCGGAGGGGCAGCGTGGCCCTCAGGACCAGGGAGCTTCTCACTCGGCCCCTGTTTCTCCCCAGACCTGGCCACGACCCGCCTGATCCCTCAGAGCGAGGATGAGAACAGCGATGACTACACGCCCGCGGATGACGTGGGCAGCCTGTGGACCACCCTGTCCACGTTCGTGGCCCTGTTTGTCCTCACCCTCCTCTACAGTGGCATCGTCACCTTCATCAAGGTCAGGGGAGCGGCCGGGCCCTCAGTGCCCCTCGGGGTGGGTATGGGGCCCTTCCGGGCAACATGCCGGAGCTCGTCCAGGGATCCTGGGCCAGGCAGAGGCAGAGCTGAGGGATCCTAGAGGACATGCAGGCCGTCCATGGGCTGAGGGCCCTCTGTCTCCCCTGCACCCCTCAGGCTGCCAGGCCCCTGTCTGACCCCAGGGGCTCTCTTGCAGGTGAAGTAGCCCAGGAGAGCAGGATGCCCTGTACCTGCAGGGAAGGGAAGCGGCCTCTGTGCCTCACCCGTGGCTGCCAGAAAGCAGAGAGGACCCACCCTGGACTCTGCTGTGTGCGGGAAAATGCTCCAGCCCCTGCCCCCAGCTCTGCTCTGCTCTGCCACAGAACCCAGTCTTCTAGACCAGGGCGATGGGCGCCCATCACTCCACGGGCGAGGCAGAGCACCCCTGCCCGGGCCCTGACCCCTGTGCCTCCTTCCTGTGCTTCCCCAGAGCCAGCCAGTCCCAACTGCAGCCCCCTGGCCGCCCCATAAACACGCTTTGGCTCATTTCACCTGCCTCCTGTTCTTTGTCCGGCGGTCTGGATTCACCTCAAGTTAAAGGACACAGGGAGCTGAGGGCAATGGGGATGGAATTGGGGTGTCAGCAGCAACAGGGAACACGGCAGCCAGCTGTCACGGCAAGGAAAACCGAGCAGAGACCCTGCTCTGAAGTTAATGGACTGAGAACCCTCCTCCCCACACCAAACACAAGCACACACAGTCACCTGTACATGCACACACACGCACACAGCTCACAAATAAGCACAGAGCCACACACATACAAGTGTCTATGCACACATACGCATGCGTACAGCTCAGAAATAAGCAGAGAGGCACACACGTGCCATACATATGCAGCTGTGCACCTGCAAACATGCAGCACAGCCACACGCATGCACACACACAGGCATGGACACACACAGGCATGGACACACACACACAGGCATGGACACACACACAGGCATGGACACACACAGGCATGGACACACACACACAGAGGCATGGGCACACACACACAGGCATGGACACACACACAGGCATGGACACACACACAGAGGCATGGGCACACACACACAGGCATGGACACACACACAGGCATGGACACACACACACAGGCATGGACACACACACAGGCATGGACACACACACAGGCATGGACACAGGAACACAGGCATGGACACACACAGGCATGGACACACACAGGCATGGACACACACACAGGCATGGACACACACAGGCATGGACACACACACAGAGGCATGGGCACACACACACAGGCATGGACACACACAGGCATGGGCACACACACACAGGCATGGACACACACACAGGCATGGACACACACAGGCATGAACACACACACAGAGGCATGGGCACACACACACAGGCATGGACACACACACAGGCATGGACACACACAGTCATGGACACACACACACAGGCATAGACACACACACAGGCATGGACACACACACACACGGGCATGGACACAGGAACACAGGTATGGACACACACAGGCATGGACACAGGAACACAGGCATGGACACACACACGCAGCATGGACACACACAGGCATGGACACAGGAACACAGGCATGGACACACAAGCACACGCATGGACACACACACAGGCATGGACACACACACAGGCATGGACACACACACGCAGCATGGACACACACAGGCATGGACACAGGAACACAGGCATGGACACACAAGCACACGCATGGACACACGCACAGAGGCATGGACACACACACACGCATGGACACACACACAGGCATGGACACAGGAACACAGGCATGGACACACAAGCACACGCATGGACACACACAGGCATGGACACACAAGCACACGCATGGACACACACAGGCATGGACACAGGAACACAGGCATGGACACAGGAACACAGGCATGGACACACACACAGGCATGGACACACACACAGGCATGGACACACAAGCACACGCATGGACACACACAGGCATGGACACACACACAGGCATGGACACAGGAACACAGGCATGGACAGACAGGCATAGACACACACACAGGCATGCATGTGAAGGTCTGTGGACACACACATCTGCATGTGCACACATGGGCTCGCACCCGCACACACATGTGCACACAGGCATCAAAGACACACATGCTCCTGACGCACATACACACAGACATGCACACTTACGCAGGCACACACCATGAGAAGTGGCACCGGAACAACCTTGCATGTGGAGCCCATTCTGTGTCTCTGCCTGCACCTCTTACTGTCTGCATGCTGTGGGCGAGAGCCTGAACCCCCGTCCCTCCATCTCCTCATCAGAATGGGGTGAAAATGCACCTGTCAGATAGGGTGGGTGAGAAGTAAATAAAATCCCATCTGAAAGGGGCTCAGCAGGGCCCGGCTACTGGTCGGCCCTCCTGTTACCATCTGCTTGGGCTGAACATTTGTGTCCCCCTGAAATTCACACATTCACACATCCACACGTTTCCCCTGAAATGCCAACCTGCAATGTAATGAATTAGAAGATGGGGCTTTTGGGGGCGATGAGGTCAAAACTGGTGTCCCCGTGACGAGGATTAGCACCCTTATAAGAGAAGCCAAGAGAGCTCCCTCACCCTTACTCACTTGTGAGGAGACGCCCTCTGTGAACCGGGGTGCCGGCCTCACCAGACACCCGTCTGCTGGAGCCTTGGTCTGGGACGTTCAGCCTCCAGAACAGTGAGAAATAAGTTTCTGTTTTTTCTAAGCCACTATGTCTGTAGTGTGTGGAAGTCATCAGGATCAAAATGGAGTCACCTGTATTTCAAAAAAAAAAAAAAAAAAAAGTCCTGACAAATAAAGCCTGGGAAGGCCAAGAAGAGCAGAGAGTTCTTGTGCACAAACACTTGATAACAAGAACTATCGCAAAGGACTCCACAAAACCGCGACTGGCACAAAGGCCATCACAACCTTACACAAAAAAATGCCTCTGGGAGGACCCGTACAATCTCAGACTGGTGTGGCCTTTGTCACTGGTCCTTGTGGCCAAGGGTCATATCTCAGAGCAATCACGTAACCCTCCTCGTTCTTCCTGTGAGAGCCCTGGTCTCCGTCCACCTCCCTGAACGAGCTTAGTTCACCATGGCACACGTCCCACTGCAATGCTCTATTCCCAAGTAAATGCCTTCTCCTTTTAGAGAGCTTGTCTCTGTTATTCAGGGTGAGATCCATGGAGTCCGAAGTGGGGTGTGGAGCGGGATCACTGCTGGAAGACGTCAGCAACCCCGGGCTGGTGTGCAGTCTTCACCTGAGCCTTCTTCGCTCTCAGCTTCCCCGGCCCCCTTTTTCTGACCTACTCAGTCTTCTCTCAGGCCAACCCTGCCTCTTTTTGGAAGACACTTTTTTAATATTACTTGGGGTTTCTTTTGCTTATCAGACTACCTTAACAAAGGACCTTACGTCCCTCCTGCGATGAGAAAAGACTTTTTGCCTTTTCTGGCAAGTCCTGTTTGGCGTGCAGACGCTCTGGTCCGAGCTCTGTGGTTTCAGAGTCTGCACTCCGTCTCTGAGGACGTCCTCTCTGGCGCGGCGACCGGTTCTTTCTGCGTGCCCCCTTTAATACGTGGTTGGATCTGCGTGCCTGGGTCGACTCTTTTGAGAGGACCCTTATCTGACTTATTCTGCTGTGGTTACATATATCTGTAAAAGATTCCACTCTTTTCCTCTGCTTCTTTCTAAAAATCTTTTCAGAACGAAATAAATGTTGTACATGGCGGGCACAGGCTGGCTCACCATCAAAGCAGCAGTCCGAGCTCCAGCGTGGCCTCATCAGATCTGGGGAACGTTCTTCACCGTCAAGGGATTCATGAGAAGGGGAATGATTTCTAAATATTAAGGCACGCCAAGTTCTCTGGGACTCCAGCTGGCTACATATTAGGCTCATCCTTGTGCACATTTTTTAACTAATGTGCAAATTACATACAGGAAAATTTAGAGTTATAGACTAATCTGGCTGGCTGTGATGGCCCACACCTATAATCCCAGCACTTCGGGAGGGCAAGGTGGGCAGCTCACTTGAGGTCAGGACTTTGAGACCAGCCTGGCCAACACAGCAAAACTCCATCTCTACTAAAACAAAAATTAGCCAGGCATGGTGGTGCGCACCTATAATCCCAGCTACGTGGGAGGCAGAGGCAGGAAAATCACTTGAACCGGGAAGGCAAAGGTTGCAGTGAGCCACTATAGCACCCCTGCACTCCAGCCTGAGCGACAGAGCGAGACTCCATCTCAAAAAAAAAAACTAATTTAATATTGCTGGTTTAATAAAAACAGCTGTATCTTCTGAGTCGTCGACAAAGTACCCATACACTTAACTTTCTCACCTAAGTGAACATCTGATAGTCACAGGCTATAAAAATGGCTAAAATGGAAATAACTTTAAATGATGACTAGCTTTATCTAATATCTCAGTTTTCATAAGTAATCTAGGTGAATTGTTAAAAATAATTAAGCCTGGTGCCGTGGCACACGCCTACAGTCCTGGCTGCCCAGGACGCTGAGGTAGAAGGATTGCTTGAACCCGGGAGTTCAGGTCTCCCTGAGCAATTCCACAAGACCCCCGTCTCCAAAACAAATAAATAAGATAAATGTAAAGAAATAAATGTTTCTAAATAAATTCTTATATAATTTAAAATCTTAAGGTTATGTTATCTTTAGTTAAATAATAGATATTCATTAAATGTCTGGGCCGTTTCCAAATAAGATTTTGAAAAGTGAAACAAATTGCTGAACCTAAATGTTTGTTCTTGGCTTCTCAAGTTTTATAGAAATTTCATAGAAAGACTAAATTTATTTGGGTCTATTAATATACATAAAAACTACGTTACGGTAAAACGTGCTTTTAAAAATTAGAAAATTGTTCTCATGTATAAAATAGTGACACGTGTCAAATGTTTAAAACTTGCTTGCTAGAAATTAAGGTGACCAAGAGTTCAAATTCTAATTAATATATATAATTCTGTTTACAAAGTACACCACAAAAAATAAGATGTGGTTTTTACTTTTAAAAATTGTAAGAAAGTCATTTACAATTTATTTTTATTGCAAAAAAATTTTGTCTAATTTGGAGCTTTTTTAAAGGCTGTTTGAAAGCATAGATTTAGGGAATAAATAAAACAAGATAGAAAAGAACCAGACTCATCTGCTGCCATGCGAGACGCGCCTGCCCCTCCACCGTGACTGTGCTTCCCAAGGCCCCACGGCGTGCGGAGCTGAATTTAATCTACAAATAGAGGTGAGCAAGTATTTTAAGGGACGTGGACAACAATGTGCTTTGCAGCATGAAGACCTGAAAACAAATGACACGCTCCTAAGTAGGAAACTGTTTCAATAAACTGCAGAACACCCAGCGGAAAACTCCACGGCCAGTGAGAAAGAGTGAAGCAGGAGCCTCATCAATACTGTGGCTGCCAATAGCTTCTGTTCATGCTCTCAACTCACATCTGCCCCTAAATGTGCACTTTTATCCCAGGCGTTGACACTGGCAGTCAGCTATGTGCCTCCTACTCAAGACATCGGTGGGAAGTAGGAAAGCTCCTGTTTAAAGCTTCCTTTCTCGTTAAAGAATAAGTGTGCTCGTAACTTTGTGAAGCCCTGTCCTATGTAGCTGTTAGACACGCCGGGCTTACAGGCACCTAGTACATCCTGTGTCCTGTACTTTAACCAGGATATCTGTGCTGGACGTGCTCACAGGCATGCCCAGCTCTCCATTGCTTTCACCTGTTTAGAAAAGTGTTAAGTTGTTAGCCAATCGGGTTTTAGTTTAGATCGTGAGGTCTGGCTCCAGCCAACGGAGATCAGACACAGCAGGAAGGATGACCCCAAATGCATAAGGAATAAATTTGTGTGTTTTCCTTTGTTCATTGTACTCTTGTGGCACGATGGCTAGCGAGGGTCCCTTCCTGCAGTCCAGGAAGTAAACACTGCGTTGCTGAAAGGTCCTTTGTCTCAGTGCTGATCTTTCTTTGTGGCACGGAGCATCGATTTCCAACAGCATCTGAACCAGCACAACTGAAGGTGGGTAGTTGGCTAAGTCAGGCCCCAGCAGTGTCCTGATTCCCAGAACTGTGACTCTCAGATCTTACATGGCAAAAGGGACTTTGCGGTTGTGACCAAGTCAATGACCTTGAGATGAGGAGAGGGGCCGAGGTTCCTTGGGTGGCGCCGAATGTGATCAAAGGTGTCATATGAGGGAGGCAGAAGGAGACGTGAGACAGAGGAGAAAGTGCTGTGACCCCAAAGCCAGAGGCTCCTGCTGACCCTCCAGCCCCGCCCCACCCCACAGACCGTGTGGTCTTTTTAAAACATAAATCTGTCAGGGCAGCCCACTCAAACCCACAGAGAGGTACCCACTGCACCAAGAACAAAGCCAGAACTCTCAGGCCGGACCCACTGCCCTCAGCCAGGCTGGAGCCCCAGTGCCCCCAGGTCTGGTCCCGGCCTCAGAGTGTAACTGGCTCCCAACACCCGTCTGCACTGCGGGCGCCTCACCATCACCTTCCCCGAGAGCACAGCCAGCCACGGCGGCCCTCCCGGTGAAAGGACGAATCGACAGTCAGGCCGGGCGCGCTCTCAGAGCTGCCGGCCAGCGGAGGAAGCCGCTCAGGCCTCTGCCCTAAGCACGAAGCCCTCCACGTGCTATCACAGCTGCCGCCCCGCCGTCCCCAAGGAGGCAGCTCTTGGCTTGTCCCTTGGGCCTCGAATTTGCAGGGAGCCCCGTCCACAGGCCCCCTGGGAGGCGGGAAGACGTCTCGGGCTCCAGAGCCCGTCACCTGTGATTCCCTGAGGACCGTGGGAACCTGGTGTCGGGCAGATGGTCTGTATCTGAGCTTTGTTTCTGTCTAGGAATCATACCTAGAAAATGCCCTAAAATGCACGATGCAACGCACATTGTCCCCAGCAAACTCCCCACCCTGCGCCGCTTTCTAGGGCCGGGGCTGACCCAGCACAGCCTGTGCACCTGCCCAAATGTCCACAGCCCCGGCCTCAGCCACACTTGTTTTCCTGAACCTTCAGCCAACAGAACCGCTCCAAGAGAATGACTCAGTGAGCTGCCTCCAGCTCCACTTCCCCTTTTCATGTTACATAAACGTCCGTTGAGTCCTGACGGACTACAGAAATCTGTCTGCTGGGGCCATGTGACAGCCGCAGGTGGCCCAGGGCCCCGCACAGGGCTGTGTTTACAGCTTTCCCGGCACCGAAGCCACGGCCATAACTCAGCCCCGTGACAGGGGCCTGGGCGCTCGCCCCCTCACGCTCTGCAGCTCACCCGTGTCACCGCAGCCTGCTGGGCCCGGACGCCACCCTCTGAGGTGGCACTCAGGGCAGAAACATCTGTTTCCAGCTGGGAACAAACAGGACATGTGTGCCTCCCACAGCTAAATCAATACTTGACAAGCCTGGCCTGACCCTGCCACTCACTGCCAGCCACCTGCCTGGGACCAACCCAGCTACTCTCACTTGGTATTTTGGGGGAAGGGTCTGAGTCCTTTCTGCCCCACTAGACTTGGGGACAGAGGCCTCTCAAGACCTGGACAGCAACCAGGCCATAGTCTCCAGCCCAAAGGCCTTCCAGAGGCCTGCACCTCTCCCGCCAAGGCCCTGATGTCTGTGGCTGTGGCCACAGCCGGGTCTGTACTTGCCAAGTTTATTCTAGAAAACATTGGTTGGGACAAGAACGCAAAACAGAATTGGGGAAGTGCAAGAGAAAAGAGAAAGGATTTCTGCTCTCATTGTAAGGACAAAAAGCATATTAAGGACCAGCATTGACACACATCAGTAATCAGACCAGAAGAAGGTGGGGCAAAATATCTGTGTTCTCGTGGGGTGAGCGAGAGTTTTCTCAGAATGAAGCTGAGACCCGGAATAGGGGAAACTAAGATTGATGAATTTGCCCACGGGAAAAATAAAGCGTCTACAAGGACAGAGCCACCAAGAAAAACAAAGTAAACCCCGCAGGAAAGAAAGTGGCCCGAGAATCTAACGCCAGAGAGTCTATTCGCGTGGGCTCCCGAGAGGCAGAGCCAAGAGGATGTGCCGTGGACAGAGACAGGGCTGGGCGTGGGGCCACGGCCACGGGTGTGGGCGGAGGAGAGACGCGAGAGGGAGAGTTTACGGAATCGGCTCACACAACCATGGAGACGAATGTCCAGGATCTGCCGGGCAAGCCAGCAGGCTGGAGACCGAGGAGAGCTGAGGCTGCTGCTCCGTCCGCAGTCCAGCCTGCTGGCAGAACGCCTCCTCCTGGGGGACCACCGTCTGTTTTCTGTTAAGGCCTCCAGCTGCCTGGATGAGGCCCACCCACGTGGTGGATGATGAGCTGCCTTTCTCGAAGTTCACTGGTTGAAATGTTAAGAGCATCTAAAGCTTCACCCGCACTATCCAGACTGGTGTTTGCCCAGGTGTCTGGGTACCGTGGCCTACCCCAGTTACCACCTAAAACTATCACGGAGTCCCAGAAAATGAATGTCAAAGAGAAAGACATGACGAATGTGACAAACTCGACCTTGAAGAAGCTTTCGGTGAAAGGGAAGAAGAGTTCACTTTGGCACGCTGCAGACACAAATAGCCGATAGAAGACACGGAAATGGTTAACAGTCAATGCAGCTTCCCGTGTGACGTCGCTGAACACCCACCGCAGGCCGGGCACGTGCTAAGGTGGACACGTGCAGCGAGCCTGCGCTGCAGCACTGAGGTCTCGACGGGGAACGGATGACGCAAATAACAAGAAAACAAAAGAGGGGAAAAAAGCATTAAAAAGAAGTAAACACTCGGTAAAGGGCAACAGTGCCAGGTGAGGCTGTGGCCATCGATGCCAGGTGTCCAGGACACATCCTTGGGGACACGGACCACGGAGAGGGGCATCCCAGGCAGAAGGAATGGGGGGAAGGGTCCGGGGCAGAAACGTGCTTGCCAAGTTCAAGAGCTGTGGGAAGGCCGGTGGGCTTGAGAAGGAGTGGGCTGGAAGGACAGGCCAGAGGCCAGACTGCACGGGGCCAGGCGGGCCCCGATTCCAGCCGCGGACTTCACTCTGTGGGGATAGGAAGCCCTCAGAGGGACTCGGCTGGGGGGCGGTTGTGTGTTTTCCCGGGAACCACAGGACAGTGAGTGACACGGGGCTGAGGAGGGAGGTCACAGGGCCCACCAGTCTCTGCGCAGGAGTCCCAGAGGAGGAGCAGAAACATCCAGAAGAATATACAAAGATTCAAAAGTAATTCAAAATAACAAAAAGCAAAATATTCAAAAATTACATGTTATTACTTAAAATAGTATTAGAAATAATAAAAATATATAACTCATCCATGTAACCAAAACCACGTGTATCCCAACAACTGTTGGAATAAAAAATATGAAGAAATCCTCATCTGGGAATCCCACAGCTGCGCCTGGAGCCCCTGCTCATCTCCGCTTCCGTGGTTCCTCCTCGCCCTGCGTCTCCTTGCATGTCTGGCTCTTGGGGCCTGTGTGCCGGATGTTGTATCCAGAAGTATTGGGTTAAGCCATTGAGCCTAAAGTGATATTATCATTTTCCAGAGGTGATTTTCATATGCTTCTGGCTGGTTCCTGGTAGAATTCAACATCGGAGGCCAACTTAATCCAGTGGTAGAGATGAATCCTGAGATTTTAGGGCACCCATCATCTAAGCAGTGTTCACTGCACCCAATATGCACTTTCTGATTCCTCACCTCCCCACCCACCCTCCTCCTGTGAGCCAGGCATGGTGGCTCACACTTGTAATCCCAGCACTTTGGGAGGCCAAGAAGTTTAGGACCAGGCTGGGCAACAGGGCAAGACCCCATCTCTACAAAACATGTTTAAAATTTACCTGGGCATAGTGGTGCATGTCTGTAGCCTGGGTGACACAGCGAGACTCTGTCTCAAAAAATTAAAAAAAAAAAAAAACTCCCATAAGTAAGGCTGTTTTCCTGTTCCTGATGCCATCTTGTCCACAGAAGTCAACCACTGTTCCATATTTGTCTTTTAGGAACACCCGGGACAGTCGGCTGCTGTCCACGGTGCTGCCTTGGGCAGACACGTGGTATCCAAGCTGCTGTCCACGGTGCTGCCTTGGGCAGACACGTGGTGTCCAAGCTACTGTCCACGGTTCTTTCATTTTTGTGCCTAGCATGACGATTTTTTTGTTTTTGTTTGTTTAATTGATTTTCTTTTTTTAGAACAGTGCTAGGTTTACAGACAAATTGAACAAAAAGGGCTTAGACTTTTCACATACCCAGTGTCTCTCTATACAGTCATTGTGCACCAGGGCAGCACATTTGTCACAGATGATAGCCGATATTGATAACTTATCATTCACTGAAATCCACAGTTTACATTAGGGTTCACTACTTGTGTTGTATAGTTCATGAGTTTTGACAAATGCACAATGTCACCTATCCACCATGGCAGTTTTATACAGAAGAGTAACCCCGTATTTCACTATTCATTCCTCACCCCTCACCCCAAACTCTGGCACCTGCTGATCTTTCTACTCTCTCTGGTTTTGCCTTTCCAAATATCACATAGTTTGGAAACATACAGTATTTAGCCTTCTCCAACCAGCTACTCTCACTTAGTAGTATGTATATAAGATTCCTCCATGTGGTTTGTGATTTAATAGCTCTTTTTTTTTTTTTTTTTTTTTTTTTTTTGATAGGGTCTCACTCTGTCACCCAGGCTGGAGTGCAGTGGTGTGGCCATGTTTCACTATAGCCTCAACCTCCCAGGCTCAAGCGATTCTCTTGCCTTAGCCTCCTACACAGCTGGGATTACAGGCACCACCATTGTGCCCATTTTTTAATTTTTTGTAGAAATGGCATCTGGCTATATTGCCCAGGCTGATATAGAGCTCTTGGGCTCAAGTGATCCTCCTGCCTCAACCTCCCAAAGTTCTGGGATTGCAGGTGTGAGCCACCATGGCTAGACTTGATAGCTCACTTTTTATTTCTGAATGATATTCCACTGTCTGGATGTACCACAGTTAACTGACCCATTCACATGTG
This sequence comes from Aotus nancymaae, assembly GCF_030222135.1. Taxonomy (NCBI): domain Eukaryota; kingdom Metazoa; phylum Chordata; class Mammalia; order Primates; family Aotidae; genus Aotus; species Aotus nancymaae. The sequence goes on along the minus strand of NW_026988422.1, from coordinate 88,812,592 downwards.
AATGGTATTTTACTGGCTTCCAAGTTTTGGCAATTGCAAACAAAGCTGCTATAAAAACTCATGTGCAGATTTCTGTGTGGACATAAGTTTTCAACTCATTTGAATAAATACCTAGGAGTGTGGTTGTATGGTAAAATTAGATTTATCTTTTATAAACCATCAAACTGTCTTCCAGAGTGGCTGCACCATCTTGTGTTCCCACCAGCAATGAAAGGGAGTTCTTTTTGTCCCACATCCTCCACAGCATTTCACTTTGAGGGCTTTCTGTTTTGTTTGGGATTTTCTCCATCCTATATCTGGTAGTGGTAGCTCATTGCTGTTTTTATTCGTCCTCCCAATGGCACCTCACGTGGAGCATATTTTCGTGTGCTTATTTGCCATCTGCAAGCCTTCTTTGGTGAGGTGTCTATTCAGATCTTTTGCCCACGTTTAAATTGGGCTGTTTGTCTTCTTAGTGTTGAAATTTAATAATGGTTCTTTAAGTGTTTTAGATACAAGTCGTTTATCAGATATATATTTTCTCCCAGTCTGTGGCCTGCCTTTTTCATTCCTTTGACAGTGTCTTTCACATGCAGACTTATTTTCATTTTAATAAAGCTCAGGTAATGAATTTTTCTTTATTACAAATTGTACTTTTGGTGTTATATCTAAAACCTCATTGCCAAACCGAAGATCATCTGGATTTTCTCCTGTTATCTTCTAAAAGTTTCATGGTTTTGTGGTTTACATTTGGGTCTATGATCCACTGTGAGTAATTTTTGTGAAAAGCATAAGTTCTGTGTCTAGATTTTTTTTTTTTTTTTTTTTTGCTTTGGTGCCATTTAGTTAAAAGATGACCCTTTCTCCATTGAGCTGCCTTTGCTCCTTTGTTGGAGATCAGTTGAATGTGTTTATGGGAGTCTATTTTCAGAAAATTTTGTTCTATTGATTTGTCTATCCTTTCACCAGTTCCACACTGTCCTGATTTTTGTGGCGTTACAGAAAGTCTTGCACAGATGTTGGGAAGAGTCAGTAGAGTCAATCCCCTAACTTTGTTCTTCAAAATTGCGTTGCCTCTTCTGAGTCTTTTTCCTTCCATATAAACTGTAGAATCCGTTTGCCGACATCCACAAAATAATGTTGTGGGAATTCGATTAGGATTGTGTTAAATGTATAGATAAAGTTGGGGAAGAACTGACATCTTAAGAATATTGTCTTTCTATTCATGAATGTGGAATATCTCTCGACTGGTTTCGATCGTCTTTGGTTTCTTTTATCAGAGTTTGATAGTTTTCCTAACATACATCTTGTATGTGTTTTATTAGATTCATACCCAAGTATTTCAATTTCTGGTACTAATGTAAATGGTATTAGGTTTTCCACTTTAAATCCCGATTGCTCATTGCTGGTACATAAGAAAAAATTGGCTTTTGTCTGTTAAACTTAACATCCTTCAAATGTGCTGTTAGGTCATTCTTGCGTTGCTATAAAGAAATACTGGAGCAGAAGCAGGAGAGAGATTCTGCAGGGGGAGGCGCCACTCATCACCAAAGGGCTGGCCCAAGCCATTCATGAGGATCCGCCCCCGTGACTTCAACACCTCTCAGCAGGCCCCACCTCCAGCATTGGGGATGACATCTCAATATGAGATTTGGGCGGGAACAAATCAAAGTACACCATTGCTGTAATCACTTACTAGTTCCAGGAGGGGATTTTTGTCGATTATTTGGGATTTTCTGCACAGACATCACGTCATCCGATGACAAATGCAGCTTCATTTGTTCTCCAATCTGTATGTCTTATGCTTGCTTTTCATGATGAATGCATTAGCTAGACTCCCAGCATGGTGCTGAATGGGAGTGGAAAGGGGACCCACCCACGTGCTCCCAACCTCAGGGGAATAACATGCTGCTTCTCACCGTGAAGGGTGGTGGCAGGAGGTTTTTCATAGTTGTCCTTTATCAATTTGAGGCTATTCCCCTTTATTCAAAGTTTGCTGAGAGTTGTTATGATGAATGGAGTTGTATTTTGTCAAATGCTTTTTTGTAATCTATTGCTATGACCACATGAGTTTTCTTTAAACTTTTGAAGAGATGGATTATATTAATTTGCTTTTAAGGGGAAAGCTTATATTAATTGATTTTGAAGTCCAATCAGCCTTGCTTGTATTGCTGAGAGTTCTCCAGATAAACAGAACCAATATGATGGGTGTGTGTGTGTGTGTGTGTGTGTGAGAGAGAGAGAGAGAGAATTTTAAGGAATTGGCTCACATGGGTGTGCAGGCTGGCAAGTCCAAAATCAAAATCTGCAGTGTGGAAGCTGACCCAGGAAAGAGCTGATGCTCCAGCTTGAGTCCAAAGACAATCTAGAGGCACAATTCCATCTTTCTCAGGGAACCTCAGTCTGTCTTTTCTTACAGTCTTCAACTGATTTGATGAGGCCCACCCATGTTTTGGAGGATGATCTGCTTTATGTAAGTCTAACAACTTAAATGTTAATTCTGTCTAAAAAAAAATACCTTCACAACATCCAGATTCATGTCTGACCAAATATTGGGTTCCAAGACCTAGCTAAGTTGACAAGTAAAATCAGCCATCACATTTGCATACCTGGGATAAATCCCAATGGGTATATTATTTTTTATACATGGTTGGATTCCATTTGCTAATATTTCATTAACATTAGATTTTACACTGTCAATATCAAAGGTAAGGAGTCTGAAAAAGACTGCTAGAACTCACCCATGCCTGTTTCTCTCCTTCCTTCACCTCCTGCTAGACTGTTTCCCAGTGCCATCACATGCAGACCTGTTACCAGTTCTGTTCAATGAGTAATGTGAGTAAGTCAGACAGCACCATGAAGAGGTGTGAAGCTGTAACAAAAAATATTCCATGGTTCATGCCTGTAGTCCCAGCTACCAGGGAGGCTGAGGTGGGAGGATCACCTGAGCCTGCAGAAGTGGAGGCTGCAGTGAGCCGAGATCATACCACTATACCCCAGCCTAGACGACAAAATGAAATTCTATCTCAAAAAAATAAAATAAAATAAAATAACTTGCCTTAGAAGAAGGGAGGTAGCTAGCGGGAAACCTGGTGTCAGGCTGGAGGGCTGCAGATCCTTGTCATGCCTTACTAAATCGGCTGTTAAAAGTTGAGAGGCAGAGTCCCTGCCTACTCAGCCTGCAGCTCTAGGGTGAGAGATTGCAAAATCGAGTGAGTATGAAGAGTCTGGTGGCTACTATTAGCTCCCTTCATTAATTAATTAGAGAAAAGAGGTTAGGTCAGAGAATTGGTGGCTTTGCAAGCAAAAATTTAAAAAGAATAGAGAAAATCCAAAAATTATAGGGAGGGCGTGGAAAAGCTGACTTATTCAGAACCCAAACAAGACGGGACACTAAGAACATTTGGATGATAAGGAAGACGGCCAAGGTCTGACTGCAGGTGTGGCCTTCCCATCCACAGACTCTTTCATAAATAACCGAATTTTTAATTTGTTATTTTTGTGGATACATAATAATTTTACATTAATGTATTTATGGGGCACACGTGATACTTTCATACATGTCTAGGATGTGTAATGATCAAATCAGGGTAGTTAAAATACCTATCACCTCAAAAGTTATCATTTCAAATCTTCTCTTCTAGCTATTTTGAAATATACAATAAATTATTGTTAACTATAGTCACCATACTGTGCTACTAAACACTAGAACTTATTCCTTCTATCCAACTATATATATATATATTTTTTTTTTTGAGATGGAGGCTTGCTCTATCATCCAGGCTGGAGTGCAGTGGTGCAATCTTGGCTCACTTCAGCCTCCACCTCCTGGGTTCAAGCAATTCTCCTGCCTCAGCCTCCCAAGTAGCTGGGATTACGGGCACATGCCACCATGTCCAGCTAATTTTTGTACTTTTACTAGAGATGAGGTTTTACCATGTTGTCCAGGCTGGTCTCAAACTCCTCACCTCAGGTGATCCACCTCCCTCTCCTCAAAGTGCTGGGGTTACAAGCGCGAGCCACCACATCGGCCTATCCAGCGGTATTTTTGTATACATTAACCAATCTCTCTCATCTCCTCCTTGTCCCAGTGATCCTTCCCAATCTCTGGCAACCACCATTCTCCTCTCTACCTCCACAAGGTCCACGTTTTTAGCTCCCACATATGAATGAGGACACATGATATATGTCTTTCTGTGCCTGGCTTATTTCACTTTAACGTAATAACCTCCCATTCCATCTATGTTGCTGAAAATAATGGGATTTCATTGTTTTTTAAGGCTGAATAGTATTCCATTACATATATACACCACATTTCTTTATTCTTTTATCCATTGATGGACACTTAGCTTGATACCCTATCTTAGCTATTGTGAACAGTGCTGCAATACATTTGGGAGTGCAGGTATCTCTCCAAAACATTGATTTTCTTTTACAAATATATGCAGCAGTGAAATTGCTAAATTATAAGGTAGTTCTAGTTTTAATTTTTTGAAGAACCTCCATACTGTTTTCAATAATGACTGTACTAATTTACATTCCAACCAGCAGTGAACAAGTACGCCCCTTTGCTCACATCCTCACCAGCATCTGTTACTTTGTGTCTTCGGGAGTCACCATTCTAACTGGGGTAAGATGCTATCTCATTGCGATTTTGATTTGCATTTCCCCATCATTAGTGATGTTGAGCATTTTTCCATGTACACGCTGGTCACACTTGCATGTCTTCTTCTGAGACATGCATATTAATGTCTTTTGCCCATTTTAATGGGATTTTTTGTTATTGTTGAGTTCCTTGTATATTCTGAATATTAGTCCCTTGTTGAAAGAATTTCATCCGATCAAAGGTTGACTCTTCACTCTGCTGACTGTTTCCTTGCTGTGCAGAAGCTTTTGAGTTTAATATAGTCTTATTTGCGTATTTGCGTTTCTGTTGCCAGTGCTTTTGAGGTGTTAGCCATAAAATCTTCCCCTATGACGATGTCCCGGAGTGTTTTCCCTATGTTTTCTTCCATTCATTTTATAATTTTGAGTCTCATGTTTATAAGTCTTTAATACATTTTGGCTGCTTTTTTTATTCAGTGAGAGCTCAGGGCCTAGTTTTCTTCTTCTGCATGTGGATAGCCAGTTTTCCTAGCATCATTTATTGAAAAGGCTGTTCTTTCGTAACACTTTCATTGAAACTCAGTAGGCTATAAATATGTGGTTGTATTTCTGGGTTCTCTATTCTATTCCATTGGTCTGTGTCTGTTTTTATACCAATGCCATGCCGTTTTGGTTCCTATACCCTTGTGATATGTTTTAAAGTCAGGTGGTGTGATGCTTCCAGCTTCGTTCTTTCTCCTGAAGGTTTCTTTGGCTATTCAAGCTCTTTTTGGTTTCATATTAATTTTAGGATTGTTTTTCCATTTCTGTGAAAAATGACATTGATATTTTAATAGTGATTACGCTGAGTCGGTAGATTGCTTTGGATAGTGTGGTCATTTTAACAATATTAATTCTCCCAATTCCTGAGCGTGGAAGGTCTTCCCATTTGTTTGCATCCTCTTCAATTTCTGTCATCAGTGTCTTGTAGTTTTCCTTGCAGAAGTCTTTTACCTCCTTGGTGAAATTTATTTATGTGGATTTTTGTAGCTATTGTACATGGGATTGCCTTCTTGGTTTCTTTCTTAGCGAGTTCATTATTGGGGCATAGAAACTCTACTGACTTTCATATATTGATTTTGTACCTTGCAACTGTACTAAATGTACTTGTCAGATCTGTGAGTTTGTGGTGGAGTCTGGGTTTTTTTCCATTCAGCCAGTTATATCTTCTAAGTGGAAAATTCGATCTGTTTGCATTCAGGTTATTATTGACACACAAGGACGCATCGCTGCCATTCTGTTGGTTGTTCTCTAGTTGTTCTCTTGTTGTTCTGGATTGGCTGCGTCCCTTGCTTTCTCTCTTATTCTTTATCGTTGCGGCTTGCTGGTTCTCTGCATCTTTTTTCTTCCTCATTTTTTGTGTTTGCTGTGCTGCTGTGAGTTTATACTTTATGTGTTTTCATGATGGTAAAGATCGTCCTTGCGTGTCCAGGTATAGGACTCCCTTAAGCATTTCTTGTAAGGCCAGTATAGCAGTGATGAGACTCCGGGGGCTCGCATAGATGCTGGCTGTGGTGGGCAGGGTGAGTGATCCCCTGGGCCCCCAGCAGCAGCAGCAGTGTGCAGGGAGAGCCTGTCCTCAGGGCATGTGCAAGTGCCCAGTGGCCCTGCTGCTGGGGTCACTGCCCAGGGCATGCACTTCAGCCCTGGAAGCAGCAGCACTTAATCATAGCTTATTTCATTCAGTGGACCAAAGCATAAACCTGGGCTTCCTCTTTTTATCTGCTCATTCTGCTCCCCAAGTTCTCAAGGACTTATGTGGACAGTCTTCTTGCATTTGCCAAAAACTCAGTTCATTCTGTTATAAATCTCAGCACCTCTACCTGCTACAGACACGGAGCTCACCCCGTCAGTGGCACCCCTTCTGACCCAGAAGTGTCCTTGGGTATCTCTGTGGCCTCTGCCATGGGTGCTGGGACACCATCGTGGGAGGTGGGGGGCAGTGACTCCACCTTCACCCTCTGTGACCAGGCTGCAGGGGCAAGCCTCAGTGGGCACTGGTGGTGCCCTGGTCACAATACACCCTGGAGGTGAAGGGGACCTTCCAATTCTAAAGACATAGCAGGCTTGGGCAGTGCAAATCCTACCGGGACCAAACACCAATTCCATCACCCACTGAGGCTTGAAGTTAAGTGGGAGGGAGGGAGTCCCTGCAGGACGCTTGCTATCGTTTGCATGTTTGCCTCCCTCCCAGACTTCGTGTTGAAACTCAATCCCGTGTTGGAGGTGGGGCCTGATGGGAGGTGTTTGGATTTGGGGTGCGGATGCTTCACGAATAGACTAACGAGCTCCTTGAGGGTAGTTCTCACTCTTCCTCCTGCTAGAGCTGGCTGTTGAAAAGAGCCTGGCGTCTCTCCTCTCTCCGGCTTCCCCTCTCCCTATGTGGTCTCTGTACACACCATGGTCCGTGTACAGCCTGCAGAACCATGAGCCAAATAAACCTGCTTTCTTTATAAATTACCCAGCTTCAGGAATTCCCTCATAACGACTTAGTGAATGAAGACGCCTGACAGCCCCTGTCCCACATGCCTCCAGCAACGCTCTGCGGGCTCGCACCTCCAAGTAACCCATTTTGGAGGGATTTAATGGAGGGACGACTTGCTGGCGGAGGTCTGCGCTCGGTGCAAGAGCTCCCGGGACACAGGCCTGAGCGGGCCCCAGCAGAGCCAAGAGTAGCAGGATATGCCACTTTCAAACAAGAATAATTTTGAGCTGAAGACAATGCAAAAGAAGCATACCGAAGAAAAAAATCTCTGCCCACTCCCTTCCTACCAGGAAAAGCGGAGGATTCCTGATCCTTGGAGACAACTCCAGATGCTCATCAGCCCAGAGACGGCACCAGAGGAACCCACACAACAAATCATCGACTTATCTTCCGTGGGCTTCCCTGGATGTCTGCTTCCCACGGTTTGCTGCTGCCCTGCAGGCTGACAGCCCCTTTTATCTTCCGTGGGCTTCCCTGGACGTCTGCTTCCCACGCTTTGCTGCCCTGCAGGCTGACAGCCCCTTTCCTTTGTCTTGCCACTTCTGTAAAAACGGTTGCCCATTTGCCAGATGCTCCGTGAGCTCACGTGCCACCCACTCCTTTGAATTTCTCGTCGCTGACGGCTCCCGCGTGGAGGCGTAACGTCCATGCTAGTAAACTGTCTTCTGTTGTTAATATCTTGTTCATCTAATTGACAGGACTCCAGCTAATGAGCCTGAGATGGGTAGAAGAGGGAAAAATGCTTCTTCCCCTACAATACCAGCCGCGCCCCCACACACACTGGAGGAGGAGGCAGAGCCGCTGTGAGGTCTGCAGGAACAGAGGCTCCTCGGCTGTCTGCTGAGGAGGGCAATAAGCCCCAGGCAACCCTGCAAGGAGAGAGCCAGCGTCACGGCTCAGCATCAGCACCCTCCCTCTCATCTCCTGCAGGCAGCCAGCCCAACCACTGACCCGTCCAGCACCCAGGGAGTGAGGCGGGCCAGAGTCCACTCCAAGGGCAGAAGCTGTGGGGCAGGTGGGGAGCCAGCCGGGGGCATGTTGGCAGAGCGAGGTGGGTCATGGCACCCACAGCCTGGTGGCTTCTGCTGGAGAGAGACCCTGAGGGCCAGGCTTGTCAGAGCTGATAACAGAGCTGTATGACAGCTCATCGTGAGATACCACAGGCTGTCAGGCTGTCGGAAGAACCTGGGCAGGCTACCAAGTCTCTCCATCCACAAGACAGCTCATGCCAGCTATCAGGGTGGGCACCAGGAGGAGAGGCCATGCTCATCTCCACCCGAGCTCACTTGGTGCCTGTAGAACATTACGATGCTGAGGAGGCGTGTAGCTTGCGTGATGCTTGGGTGGTACAGTACTGGCTGTGTCCGTCCATTTTCCACTGCTGTAAAGGAATACCTGAGGCTCTGTGACTTACAAAGAAAAGAGGTTTATTTGGTTTGTGGTTTTGCAGGCCGTACAAGAACCCTGGTGCCAGCATCTGCTTCTGGTGAGGGCATCAGGGAGCTTACAGCCATGGCAGAAGCTGAAGGGGGAGAGAGCATGTGACATGGTGAGGGAGGGAGCAGGACGGGGAAGGAGGAGGTGCCAGGCTCTTTTAAACAACCAGCTCTCCTGTGAACTAACAGAGCAAGAACTGCCTCATCACCAAGAGGAAGGCAGCAAGCCATTCACGAGGGGTCCACGGCATGCCCCCAACACTTCCTCCAACACTGGGGATCACATTTCAACAGGAAGGAGTGAGCCATTCATGAGGGGTCCACGGCATGCCCCCAACACTTCCCACCCGGCCCACCTCCAACACTGGGGATCACATTTCAACAGGAGATCTAGAGGGAACAAACATCCGAAGCATGTCATTCCACCCTGTCCCCCCAAATCCCATGTCCCTCTCACATTGCAAAATACAATCATCCCTTCTCAGTAGTGCCCTAAAGTCTCACCTTGTTCTAGCACCTACTCAATCCAAACCCCAGAGTTTCCTCTGAGACCCAAGCCATGCTCCTTCCACCTACGAATCTGTAAGATGAAAAACAAGTTGCTACTTCCAAGATACAGAGATGGGATAGGAATTGGGTGATCTTTTCCACCCCAAAAGGAATAAATCGGCCAAAAAAGGAGGGGAGAAGCAGCAGGCCCCACACAATTCTGAGGGGAAGACATTAAACTTTAAAGCTCCCAATAATGCTTGACACCATGTCCCCCACGCGGAGCACACTGGTGCGAAGGGCTTTGCGGAGTGCAGCTCACCTGGCTGCTCTCACGGGTTGAGTGCTCGTATCTTTTCCCGGCTCTGGGTGCAAGCTGCTGGTGGCGCTACCATTCTTGGGTCTGGAGGGTCGCAGCCCCGTTCCCAGAGCTCCACTAGGCAGTGCCCCGACGGGGACTCTATGACGGGGCTCCAATCCTACATTTTCCCTCCACACTCCCCTAGTGCAGGCTCTGCGGGAGAACTCCACCTTGCAGTCGGTTTATATCTGGGCTCCCAGGCTTTCTTTTTTGTCTCTCTCTTTTTTTATTTTTAATTCAATAGCTTACGGGGAACAGGTGGTTTTGGTTACACAGGTAAATTCTTTCTTGGTAATTTCTGAGATTTCAGTGCACTGACATCCGAGAAGTGTCCGTTGTACTCAATATGTAATTATTTTTAACATGGTTAAGAGAATGTTTTCATGACTTATGAAAGCTTTAGGTTCCAGGGCCCAGAGTAAACACTATTTTTTAATTTTTTTTTTTTTATTATACTTTAAGTTCTGGGGTACATGTGTAGATCTTGCAGGATTGTTACGTAGGTATACATATGCCATAGTGGTTTGCTGCCTCCATCCCACCATCACCTACATGAGGTATTTCTCCCAATCTTATCCCCCTCCAATCTCCCCACCCCTTGCCCTCCCATCCCCCAACAGACCCCAGTGTGTGATGTTCCTCTCCCTGTGTCCATGTGTTCTCATTTTTGGCACCCACCTATGAGTGAGAACATGCAGTGTTTGGTTTTCTGTTCTTGTGTCAGTTTGCTCAGAATGATGGTTTCCACCTTCATCCATGTCCCTTCAAAGGACATGAGCTCATGCTTTTTTATGGCTGCATAGTATTCCATGCTGTATATGTGCCACATTTTCTTTATCCAGTCTATCCTTGATGGGCATTTGGGTTGGTTCCAGGTCTTTGCTATTGTAAACAGTGCCACAATGAACACACGTGTGCATGTATCTTTATAATAGAATGATTTATAATCCTTTGGGTATATACCCAGTAATGGGATTGCTGGGTCAAATGGTATTTCAGAAGAATAAGTCAGAGAGATCCAAGATGGCCGATGACTAGCAGCTCGGGCACGTACCTCCCAGTGAAAGCGCAAAGAACGAGAGGACGTCACACTTTCAGACGAATATTTGTTGCTCATGGACCAGGAGATTCCCAGTGGAGGAGCCCCACGGGTCACCAGGGTGACTCTTGTGGCCGGTTCAGCGGTTTTTCTGGTGCCTCAGCATGCCAATTCTAGGTGCAGAGTCCGGAGATTCCCGGGCAGAAAAGCACCATCAATCTTAACACCGCTGTTTTGGCCGGCACAGTGGACTGCTCAGATTTCGGCGCTGGGAATCAACAAGTTGGACATCAGAGACCTAGTTAGAAAGTCGGCAATTACAAAGACAACAGACGGATAAATATATAATGAAGGGAAGAAACCAGCGTAAAAAGGCAGAGAATACTCAAAATCAGAATGCCTCTCCCTCTACAGGGGATCGCAATTCCTCATCAGTAACGGAACAAGGCTTAATAGATTACACGTGTGTTCCAATAACAGAAGCAGGCTTCAAAACGTGGGTGATAAGAAACTTCTGTGAATTAAAAGAACTTGTTTTAACCCAATGCAAAGAAACTAAGAACCTTGAAAAAAGGTTTGACGAAATGTTAACGAGAATGGACAAGATAGAGAAGAATATAAGTGAATTGATGGAGCTGAAAAACACAACACGAGAACTTCGCGAAGCATGCACAAGTTTAAAGAGTCAAATTGATCAAGCAGAAGAAAGGACATCAGAAGTCGAGGACCAGCTCAGTGAAATGAAACGAGAAGTCAAGAATGGAGAAAAAAGGATGAAAAGGAACGAGCAAAGTCTCCAGGAAATATGGGACTATGTGAAAAGACCTAATCTACGTTTGATAGGTGTACCTGAATGTGATGAAGAGAATGAATCCAAGTTGGAAAATACTCTCCAGGATATCATTCAGGAAAACTTTCCCAACCTAGCAAGGCAGGGTAATATTCAACTCCAGGTAATACAGAGAACACCACAAAGATATTCTTCAAGAAGACCAACCCCAAGGCACATAATCGCCAGATTTATTAGGGTTGAAATGAAGGAGAAAATACTAAGGGCAGCCAGAGAGAAAGGTCAGGTTACCCATAAAGGGAAACCTATCAGACTCACAGCAGATCTCTCAGCAGAAACCCTACAAGCCAGAAAAGAGTGGGGATCAATATTTAACATCCTTAAAGAAAAGAACTTTCAACCCAGAATTTCCTATCCAGCCAAACTAAGCTTTATAATCGAAGGAAAAATTAAATCTTTTGCGAACAAACAAGTACTTAGAGAGTTCACCACCACCAGACCTGCTTTACAAGAGCTTCTGAAAGAAGCACTATACATATAAAGGAACAACCAATATCAGCCTTTCCAAAAATATATCAAAAAGCAAAGAATATTAACATAATGAAAAATTTACATCAACTAATGGGCAAAACAGCCAGCTAGCATCAAACGCCAGTATTAAACTTATATATATTTTAATTGGATAAAAAGCCAAAACCCATCGGTATGCTGCATCCAGACCCATCTTACATGCAACAATACACAAAGACTCAGAGAGAAGGAGGAAGATTTACCAACCAAACAGAGAGTAAAAATAAACTAATAAACAAAAAGCAGGAGATGCAATTCTCGCCTCTGATAAAGTAGACTTTAAAGCAACAAAGATCAAAAGAGGCAAAGAAGGATATTACATAATGGTAAAAGGATCAATGTAACAAGAAGAGCTAACGATTTTATAGATCAACGAGACAGAAAATTAACAAGGACATCCAGGACTTGAACTCAGACCTGGAACAAGTAAACTTAATAAACATTTATAGAACTCTCCACTTCAAATACACAAAACATACATTACCACCTCACACCTATTAGAAAAGTGACTATATAATTGGAAGTAAATCACTCCTCAGTAATCGCATAATATTTCATAGGTTTAAATGAAATATTGGTTGGCTGTTTGTTTGTTATCTTCTTCCCTTATTCCTTCCTGATTACATCATTAAGTATAATTATCAGTATAAAAGAGGTTTTTAATAATCATTACTAAATTGCGTTCTAGCCTGGGCAAGAAAGCAATACTCCCATTCTCTCTCCCTCTTTCTTTTCCTTTTTCCTCCTCCCCATTCTCTCTCTCTCTTTCTCTTCCTTTTTCCACCTCCCCATTTTCTCTCTCTTTCTCTTTTTTCTTCCTCCTTTTCAAAAAAAAAATATATATATATAAAAGATCAACAAAGTGAAAAAATTGATTTTTCAAAAGATAAACAAAAATGACAGTTACCTAGACTAAACAAAAAAAAGACCCAAATAAATGAAATCAGAAATGAAAAAGGAAACATTGCAACTCATATCACAGAAGCACAAGGATTATGAGAGACTGTACACCAGCAGATTAGAAAACCTGGCAGGAACGGGTACGTTTCCAGACAATACAACCTACCAAGATTGAGCCAAGAAGAAATAGAAAGCCTGAACGAACCAGTCATGAGCACTGAGATTGAATCTGTAATAAAAAGTCTCCCGTCAAAGAAAAGCCCAAAGAAATCCTATTGAAATACCAATGACATTCCGATGAAAACACCAATTCTAGAGCGGCCCAAACACTTCACTGGGGAATTCTACCAAACGCTAAAGAACTGATACCAGTTCTTCTGAAAATCTTCCGGAATTGAAGAGGAGGCAGTTCTTCCAAATACATTGCATGAGGCCACCATGATGGTGATTATGATTATGAGTATGTGATTTACTATGATTTCAAAACCAGACAGCACAACAAAAAAAGAAAACTATAGGCTAATTACCCTGATGAAGATAATAGATGCAAAAATCTTCAACCAAATGCTAGCAAATTGAATCCAGCAGCACATTAAAAACATTGTTTACCATGATCAAGTGAGATTTATCCCAGGAATGCAAGGACGGTTCAACATATGCAAATCACATCAAGAGAATGAAGGACAAAAACCATATTATCATAACAGACACAGAAAAATTACTTGATAAAATCCAACATCCTTCATAAACATTCTCAGCAAGTTAGGTATGGAAGGAATATGCCCTCACACAATAAAGGCTGTATGTGCAAACGCACAGCCAACATCAAACTGAACAGGCAAAAGTTGAAAGCTTTTCTCTAAAATCTGGAACAAGCCAGTGATGCCAGGCCAGGTGCAGTGCCTCATGCCTCTAATCCCAGCGCTTTTGGAGGCCAAGGCAGGAGGATCACTTGAGCCCAACAAAGGAAACCATCACCGGAGTGAAAGGACAATCTACAGACTGTTGGAAAATATTTGCAAACTCTCCATCCAGCAAGGGACTAATATTTAGAATATACCAGAAACTCCAACAGCTAAACATAAAAGAAAACAAATATTTTTATTAAAAACAGGCAAATAAAAAATATGTAAAAGTTTTTAAAATCAAAAAAGGAACTGAATAGACATCTCTAAAAGGAAGAGATACAAATGGCCAACAGACATTTGAGGAAACGCTCAACATTACTAATCATAAGGGAAATGCAAATCAAAACCACAATAACATATAGTCTCATCCCACTTAGAATGGCCATTATCAAAAAATAAAAAACAAATACTGTCAAAGATTCAGAGAAAGGGGAGCTTGAATGCGATATTGGCTGGAATCCCGCCTTTGAAATTAGTACAGCCATTGAAAAACAGTATATAGAAATTAGTGCTGCCCCACGGTCTAGCCATCCTCTACTGGGCATTTACCCAAAAGAAGGGGGATCTATGTCAGAGAGACATCCACAGTCCATGTTCATTACAGCAGTATTCACAACGCCAGTGTTGGAATAGACATACATGTCCATCAACAGATGAAAGCATAAAGAAAGTGTAGTGTTCACACACACACACACACACACACACACAGAGGAATTCTATCCAGCCATGAAAAAGAATGAAATCTTGTCATTTCAGACAACATGGATGAGCTTGGAGGACATTATGTTAAGTGAAAGGAAGCTAGACACAGACAGCCAAATAGCACACGTTCTCACTCATAAATGGAAGCCAAACAAGCTGATCGCACAGACGTAGAGAGGAGACTCGTGGTTGCCAGAGGCTGGGAAGGGGAGAGGGCGGAGATAGCCAGAGGTCAGTTAATAAATACAAAATTACAGTCAGATAGGAGGAAGAGGTCCCGGGGTTCTCTGACACCACAGGGTATAACAAACAACAATTTATTATATATTCTCATAAGGCTAGAAGAGTGGGTTTTGAATGTTCCCAGCAGAAAGAAGTCATAAATGTTTGAGGTGATGGATATGCTAATTACCCTGATTTGATCATCACACATTGTATATATGTATCCAAATATCACAATGTACCCCAAAATACGTACCATTACTATGTGTCAACTAAAAACAATAATAAAAATGTTTTTAAACAGGTAAAATAAAAGTATAAATATAGTTTTCTTCCAAAAAAATAATCTAATGCAGTTTTCCCTGCTGGGTTCTGGGCTTGCTTGGGCCCACGGCTCCCCTCTGCCTTCTGACGTATCCTTTTTGGAATGGGAATGTCTGTCCTATGCCCGTCCCACCACTGCACTTTGGAAGCAGAGAATGTCTTGTGCAGTTTCAAAGGTCCACAGATGGAGAGGAATTTCACCCCAGAATGAATCTCACCCTGGGTTTCGCCCACACTGGATGCAGGTGGCATTAAGATGAGACTTGGGACTAAGAATTGGTGCTGGAATGGGTTAGCCATCTTGGAGATGTTAGTATGGGACACAGGAACTGTGTGTGTGAGACACACATGATTATGGGGGACCGGATGGCAAACTGTCATGGGTTAAAATGTGTCCCCTGTAAATTCGTGTGTTGAACTCTTAACTCCCAGGACCTCAGAATGTGACCCTGTTTGGAAACAGAGTCTTTGCAGATGTCATCAAGTTCAGATGAGGTCACCCTGGAGTAGGGCGAGCCTCCGATCCGATATGACGCCGTCCTCATCCAAAGAGGGAATTGGGGCACGGACAGCACGTGGGGGAGCGCCCTGTGAAGACGGCACTGCTCCCACAAGCCAAGAGCAGCAGAGATGGCGGCAAAGCCCCAGCAGCCAGGAGAGAGCCGGGACAGAGTCTCCCGTGACACAGAGGAGCCCGCCCCGCCGAGGCCTCCCTCCCAGCTGCTGGCCTCCAGAGCCAGGACGGAATACACTTCCGTTGCCCTGGGCAGTGCGGGGCCCCTCAGTCTGTCTCCCCCAGCCTGGGAGGCTGAGCCTGTGAGGAGCTCCATGTAACCAAGGCGGAGCTGGAGCTGGATGCTGGGAGCCGACGGGGAGCCCGAGACTGGAGGATGGGTTCCCCCGGGACCCACAGGTGCGCCTCCACCTGTCTCCTGGACATTCTGAGGGCAGGGCTGCTGCCAGCTCAGGGATCCAGCAGGGACCCAAGGTCGGGCCGTGTCCTTGGGGAGAGCACATTTAGTGGGAGGGACATGACTTCCCCTAGCAAATGTCCGTTCTGAACACTTCCTGTACTACACCTCCTTGGCTTTGTGGTGTGCCTAGTCCCTCTGGCCTCATCCCGTCCCCTGCTACCACCCACCTCCACATCAGTCCTTGCCCAGCTCTGCCCTCTGTCCAGAGCTTCCCCTGGCAAGGGCCCTGCTGAGCTCAGTCCAGGCTCCCCCAGCACAGGTAGGAGCCTCGCACCTGCCCTTGCCCTCCCCACCCTACATGGTGCCAGCAACCCCAGGCCCCAGGGAGGCCCCACTTCTCTCTGCTGCTGGCCCAGTGGCCCTGCAGTCCCACTGCAGGTCGGGTGTGCCCCTGACCTCTGAGGAAGCCAAGTGCCCTGCCCCGAGACAGGCCATCCTCTCCACTCAGCCCCAGGGCCCTGCCCCCATCCCTTCCCCTCACCCACACCCCAGGCTCTGGCAGGCTCTGCCCAGGCCCTGAGTGGGCCCCTCTGGCTCCTCTCTGCTGATGCACTGCCCTGTGCCACCTCCACTGAGCTTCAGTGTGTTTATCCACCTGCCCCACATCCCCCCGGCCCCAGGAGCAGAGCTGGTGGTCCTGGCTCCTGGCAACCCCTCTTGTTCCTTCTGGAGTGCCAGCCTCAGGGGCCTTCCTGGCCAGAGTCCACTCACGCCAGCCCTGGGACCCTCCTGGTCTCAAGCACACACTCCCCCTGCAGCCAGTCCTGCCCCTGACCGTGAGCTGAGCCCTGAACCCTGGAATGCCTTCCCTTCTCCCTCCCAGCTCGCCCTTGCCAACTGCTCAATGAGCTGGACTCACACCCCCTCCCTGCACCAGGAGTGAGAGGCAGCTGGAGCCAGCAGGCAAAAGCAGCCACCAGGGCCCCATCGGGGCCAGAGGCTCAGGTGAGAAGCCCAGGTATTGAGAGGCTGAGTCCCCGGGCAAAGTGGGCATAATCGCTGCCAGTCTCAGTCCAGCCCCAGGGACTCAGAGACAGAGAAGAGAGCAGCGCACAAGGCCCCAGGCTCCCCCGCTTCTCCCCTGAGTATGGGGCACCCACCACCCCCACCCCCACACACCCGTGAGGCAGCCTCAGCTGTGCCCGGACTCCCCCTCGCCCTCCGACACAGAAGCCACCAGAAGAAAAGGGAACTTGAGGAAGTAGGCTGTGCTGCCAGTTTCAATCCCGTTCTTAGTCTCTGCCGGGTGCAGGGGTGGAGTTTGCACCTCTGGGGACCTGCGCCCGGAGCTGTGATTTCCTAGGAAGACAAATAGTGGCTGACAGCGGGGGCGGGGTTGCCCACAGGTGCCGGGCCAGGGCAGGAAGGGCAGGGACCCCACCTCGGGGAGTGGGGTCGGCTCAGGGCAGAGGTAGAGGCGGGAGAGGAGAAGCACAGAGCCTGGGGGCCACTGTGGGTGCTCCTGGACCTGAGCTGCTGAACATGCTACACGAGACTGGGGAGACGCAGTGCCGAGGCCCAGGCAGAGCCAGCACGGGGCAGGGGGGCAGCCTTCAGGCACCGATGCCCACCAGTGCGAGATGATGGGGCCCATGGGCAGGGGCTTCCCAGCCAACAGGGCACCAGAGGCTGACTGAGGCCTCCAGGACGACCGGGCTGGGACCATGAGAATCATGATGGGAGGTGGCAGAGCCAGCCGTGGGGCTATGCCAGGATGGGCAGGACCGACCTGAGCTGAGGAGGCGGAGGAGAGGCTCCAGGTGAACAGAGGGGCTGGTCCAGGCCTCAGCATCACCCGAGCCCAGGACAGGGTCAGCAGTGGTGGCCATGGGGCCCTCCTCTTAACCAGGACCAAGAACAGCAGGTGAGCCCGGAGCAGGGCAGGGAGGGTGGGAGCCAATGAGCCCAGAGGCAGAGGCAGGGACAGGGGAGGGACAGGGGCTGGGCTCAGAGCCAGCTGATGGGGCTGGGGTGCCAGCTGGCTGGGAGCAGGGCTGTGGTCAGCAGCGGAGAGGAGGGAGAGCCGTGCTGAATGCACGGGTGGGCGGAGGGAAGAGAACAGGGAGGCCCAGAAGGGCCCAGAGCACAGGCCTGGGATGAGGGAAGAGACTGAGGCTCCGGGGGTTCAGGGAGCTGACCCAGCAGAGCAGAAGCCACTGGGGAGCCGAGGTTCAGAAGCAGCTTACACAGCACGGCCAGTGCAGGGACGGGAGGGTCCAGGAGCTCCTCCAGGAGGGCACGTGGGCAGGAGCAAGGGGCTCCGCTGGGAAGAGATGGCTGGGCACTGGGGGTGCCTCACAGCACAGGGAGCAAGCCAAGTGCTGGGAAAAAAAGGAGGCCAGAAAAAGAGCCCAAACCTGGACAGGGGGTGCCAGGATAGGCAGAAGGGCAACAGCAGCCTGAGTCATTGAGGGAGGCAGGACGAGCAGGGGGCAGCCCCTGGAGCTCAGGGACCAAGGCAGAGAAGCTGCAGGTGAGCAGGGCCGGTGGGAGGCAGGACGAGCAGGGGGCAGCTCCTGGAGCTCAGGGGAGCAGGGCAGAGCATCTGAAGGTGAGCAGGGACCAGTGTGAGGCAGGACGAGCAGGGGGCAGCTCCTGGAGCTCAGGGGAGCAGGGCAGAGCATCTGAAGGTGAGCAGGAACCAGTGGGAGGCAGGACGAGCAGGGGGCAGCTCCTGGAGCTCAGGGGAGCAGGGCAGAGCATCTGAAGGTGAGCAGGGACCGGTGGGAGGCAGGACGAGCAGGGGGCAGCTCCTGGAGCTCAGGGGAGCAGGGCAGAGCATCTGAAGGTGAGCAGGGACCACTGGGAGGTGGGCAAGCAGGGGGCAGCTCCTGGAGCTCAGGGGAGCAGGGCAGAGCATCTGAAGGTGAGCAGGAACCAGTGGGAGGCAGGACGAGCAGGAGGCAACTCCTGGAGCTCAGGGGAGCAGGGCAGAGCATCTGAAGGTGAGCAGGGGCAGACAGGAGGCAGGAAGAGCAGGGGGCAGCTCCCGGAGCTCAGGGGAGCAGGGCAGAGCATCTGAAGGTGAGTAGAGGCAGATGGGAGGCAGGACGAGCAGGGGGCAGCTCCTGGAGCTCAGGGGAGCAGGGCAGAGCATCTGAAGGTGAGCAGGGACCGGTGGGAGGCAGGACGAGCAAGGGGCAGCTCCGGGAGCTCAGGGGAGCAGGGCAGAGCATGTGAAAGTGAGCAGTGGCAGACGGGAGGCAGGACGAGCAGGGGGCAGCTCCTGGAGCTCAGGGGAGCAGGGCAGAGCATCTGAAGGTGAGCAGGAACCAGTGGGAGGCAGGACGAGCAGGGAGCAGCTCCTGGAGCTCAGGGGAGCAGGGCAGAGCATCTGAAGGTGAGCAGGGATCAGAGGGAGGCAGGACGAGCAGGGGGCAACTCCTGGAGCTCAGGGGAGCAGGGCAGAGCATCTGAAGGTGAGTAGAGGCAGATGGGAGGCAGGACGAGCAGGGGGCAGCTCCTGGGGCTCAGGGGAGCAGGGCAGAGCATCTGTGGTGAGCAGGGACCAGTGTGAGGCAGGATGAGCAAGGGGCAGCTCCTGGAGCTCAGGGGAGCAGGGCAGAGCATCTGAAGGTGAGCAGGAACCAGTGGGAGGCAGGACGAGCAGGGGACAGGTCCTGGAGCTCAGGGGAGCAGGGCAGAGCATCTGAAGGTGAGCAGGGACCAGTGTGAGGCAGGATGAGCAAGGGGCAGCTCCTGGAGCTCAGGGGAGCAGGGCAGAGCATCTGAAGGTGAGCAGGAACCAGTGGGAGGCAGGACGAGCAGGGGGCAGCTCCTGGAGCTCAGGGGAGCAGGGCAGAGCATCTGAAGGTGAGCAGGGACCGGTGGGAGGCAGGATGAGCAAGGGGCAGCTCCTGGAGCTCAGGGGAGCAGGGCAGAGCATCTGAAGGTGAGCAGGGACCGGTGGGAGGCAGGACGAGCAGGGGGCAGCTCCTGGAGCTCAGGGGAGCAGGGCAGAGCATCTGAAGGTGAGCAGGAACCAGTGGGAGGCAGGACGAGCAGGGGACAGGTCCTGGAGCTCAGGGGAGCAGGGCAGAGCATCTGAAGGTGAGCAGGGACCAGTGTGAGGCAGGATGAGCAAGGGGCAGCTCCTGGAGCTCAGGGGAGCAGGGCAGAGCATCTGAAGGTGAGCAGGAACCAGTGGGAGGCAGGACGAGCAGGGGGCAGCTCCTGGAGCTCAGGGGAGCAGGGCAGAGCATCTGAAGGTGAGCAGGGACCGGTGGGAGGCAGGACGAGCAGGGGGCAGCTCCTGGAGCTCAGGGGAGCAGGGCAGAGCATCTGAAGGTGAGCAGGGACCGGTGGGAGGCAGGACGAGCAGGGGACAGGTCCTGGAGCTCAGGGGAGCAGGGCAGAGCATCTGAAGGTGAGCAGGGACCAGTGGGAGGCAGGACGAGCAGTGGGTAGCTTCTGGGGCTCAGGGGAGCAGGCCAGAGCATCTGTGGTGAGCAGGGACCAGTGTGAGGCAGGATGAGCAGGGGGCAGCTCCTGGAGCTCAGGGGAGCAGGGCAGAGCATCTGAAGGTGAGCAGGGACCAGTGGGAGGCAGGAGGAGCAGGGGGCAGCTCCTGAAGCTCAGAGGACCAGGGAGAGCAGCCACATGTTTGCTTGGCAGGTGGGAGGCAGGATGAGGAGGTGGCAGGCACTGGAGCTCAGGTGTCCAGGCCAGAGCAGCTGCAGGTGAGCAGGGGCCGTCAGAGGTGAGGACTAGCCGGGGAAAGCTCCTGGAGGTGGCCTGAAGGACAAGCAGGGGTCAGTGGGAGGCAGGAGGAAAAGGAGGCAGCTCCCGGAGCTCAGGGGACCAGGGCAGAGCAGTAGGGGGCAGGCACTGGAGCTCAGGGGACCAGGGCAGAGCAGCCACAGGTGAGCAGTGCTGGTGGGAGCCAGCACTGAGCTCCTAGGCTTTGGCAGGAGCTGGGCAGTTGCTGGCAGCTGACAGCTGAGAGACGGTGAAAGCACAGTGCAGCCTCCTGGTGCAGGGAGCGGGTGTGAGCCCAGCCTGCTGAGCAGTTGGCAAGGGCGAGCTGGGAAGGAGAAGGGAAGGCTTTCCAGGGTTCAGGGCTGATCTCACAGGCAGGGGCAGGACTGGCTGCAGGGAGAGCGTGTGCTTGAGACCAGGAGGGTTCCAGGGCTGGCCCGAGTGGACCCTGGCCAGGAAGGCCCCTGAGGCTGGCACTCCAGAAGGAACAAGAGGGGCTGCCAGGAGCCAGGACCACCAGCTCTGCTCCTGGGGCCGGGGGGATGTGGGACAGGTGGATAAACACACTGAAGCTCAGTGGAGGTGGCACAGGGCAGTGCATCAGCAGAGAGGAGCCAGAGGGGCCCACTCAGGGCCTGGGCAGAGCCTGCCAGAGCCTGGGGTGTGGGTGAGGGGAAGGGATGGGGGCAGGGCCCTGGGGCTGAGTGGAGAGGATGGCCTGTCTCGGGGCAGGGCACTTGGCTTCCTCAGAGGTCAGGGGCACACCCGACCTGCAGTGGGACTGCAGGGCCACTGGGCCAGCAGCAGAGAGAAGTGGGGCCTCCCTGGGGCCTGGGGTTGCTGGCACCATGTAGGGTGGGGAGGGCAGGGGCAGGTGCGAGGCTCCTACCTGTGCTGGGGGAGCCTGGACTGAGCTCAGCAGGGCCCTTGCCAGGGGAAGCTCTGGACAGAGGGCAGAGCTGCGCGGTGGCGTGCGGTGACGTGCAGTGACTGAACTTCAGGAAGTAATGCAGGGAAGCCGAGGAGGCGTGGGGGGGTCCAGGCGCTCGGGGCCCTGGCGCGGGCTGGTGCACGCTGGGGCTAAGGGGAAAGGAGGGGAGAGGCTGAGCAGGAGGCTCCCAAGGGCTCTTCCAAAGCAGGCGATTCCAGGGCCTGGGGCTGAGGGGCGCCGGCCTGTGCAGTGCCTGGCCCCTCCGCTGCACAGAAGACAAGGGCCCTGGAGGGCAGAGGGCAGAGGGCAGGCTCTGACCAGGGCCCTGGGCATGTCAGGCCCACTCACTACAGGGGGCCACGCTGGGCAGCAGGGTCGGAGCTGAGGGTGTCGGGGAGCCCACCAGAAGCCATTGGGGAACAGTGGCCACTGGTCAAGCCAGGCACCCACAGAAGGCTGGAGTGGGGCTGATGGGCACAAGCCGTGCTTGAGGGGGCACCGGTGGCCAGAGCCGAGGCCAAGCCAGAGGCCCTGGGCTGTGCTGACTCCCAGCAGACACAGAGCACTGTCCCAGCAGCCGAGCCCGCCTCCTAGGCTCCAGGGGTGCCTGCAGCGGGACACCACAGGGCCGCTGGTCTGCAAGCTTTCCGGGGCAGGCTGGGCCTGACCTTGTCCTCAGGGCAGGGAGGAGGCCACCAGCCAGGTGCACACCCCATGCCCATGAGCCCAGACACTGGACCCTGCCTGGATCCACGTGGAGGGACAGGAACGGAGGGGCCTGTGGGGCCTGGACCCAGCTCCGTCCCACACTGTGGTCACATGGTGCCACCTCTCTTGCAGCCTCCACCAAGGCACCGGACGTCTTCCCCCTGACGCCCTGCGGTACCTCTGGGACCACGACGGCCCTGGGCTGCCTGGTCAAGGACTACTTCCCCCAGCCGGTGACCGTGTCCTGGAACTCGGGCGCCCTGACCAGCGGCGTGCACACCTTCCCGGCCGTCCTGCAGTCCTCGGGGCTCTATTCCCTCAGCAGCATGGTGACCACCAGCAGCGCGGGCAGCCAGACCTACACCTGCAACGTGGTCCACCCACCCACCGGCTTCAAGAAGGACCTGACAGTGCGACCTCGTGAGTGGACTGCGCAGGGAGGGAGGGTGTCTGCGGGCAGACGGGCTCAGTCCTCCTGCCTGGACACGCCACAGTGGAGCAGCCGCAGCCCAGGGCAGCCGCAGAGGCCCAGTCTGTCTCCTCACCCATGGGCCTTGCCTGCCCCACTCATGCTCAGGGAGAGGGTCTTCCGGCTGCTTCCACGAGGCTCCAGACAGGCACAGGCTGGATGCGCCTACCCCAGGCCCTGCGCACACAGGCGCCGATGCTGGTCTCAGGCCTGCCAAGGGCCGTATCTGGGAGGTGCCTGGCCCTGACCTGAGCCCACCCCAAAGGACAAACTCTCCTGCCCTCTCCTCCCAGACCCCAGTAACTCCAAGTCTTCTCTCTGCAGACAACCCATCACCACCCTGTCCCCCATGCCCAGGTAAGCCAGCCCAGGCCTCGCCCTCCAGCTCAAGGTGGGACTAGTGCCCAGAGGGGCCTCCATCCAGGGACAGGCCCCAGCTGGGTGCTGACGTGTCCGCCTCCATCTCTTCCTCAGCACCTGAATTGCTGGAGGGACCATCAGTCTTCCTCTTCCCCCCGAAACCCAAGGACGTCCTCAGGATCACCGGGACCCCTGAGGTCACGTGCGTGGTGGTGGACGTGAGCCAGGACGACCCCGAGGTCCAGTTCAACTGGTATGTGGACAACGTGGAGGTGCACAATGCCAAGACGAGCCCGAGGGAGCAGCAGTTCAACAGCACGTACCGCGTGGTCAGCGCCCTCCCCGTCCTGCACCAGGACTGGCTGAAGGGCAAGGAGTACAAATGCAAGGTCACCAACAAAGCCCTCCCGGCCCCCATCCAGAAGACCATCCACAAGGCCAAAGGTGGGAGCCACGCGAGGGCCACGTGGACGGAGACCAGCCCAGCCCGCCCTCTGCCCCGGGACTGACCCGTGCCCACCTCTGTCCCCGCAGGGACGCCCCGAGAGCCGCAGGTGTACATCCTGCCCCCGTCGCGGGAGGAGATGAGCAGGAGCCAGGTCAGCCTGACCTGCCTGGTGCACAGCTTCTACCCCAGCGACATCGCCGTGGAGTGGGAGAGCAGCGGGCAGCCCGAGAGCAGCTACAAGAACACGCCACCAGTTCTGGACGCCGACGGCTCCTTCTTCCTCTACAGCAAGCTCACCGTGGACAAGAGCCGCTGGCAGCAGGGCAAGGTCTTCTCGTGCTCCGTGATGCACGAGGCTCTGCACAACCACTACACGCAGAAGAGCGTCTCCGCATCTCCGGGTAAATGAGTGCGGCGCCCGGCAGGCCCCGCTCCCCAGCCTCTCGGGGTTCCTCGAGGGTGCTGGTCACACACCCCATGTACATACCCACCAGGCGCCCGGCATGGAAATAAAGCACCCAGCGCTGCCCTGGGCCCCTTCAAGACTGTGATGCTTCTTTCCGTGGGTCAGGCTGAGTCTGAGGCCTGAGTGGCACAAGGGAGGCAGAGTGGGTCCCACTGGCCCCACACTGGCCCAGGCTGTGCAGCTGTGCCTGGGCCACCTAGGGTGGGGCTCAGCCAGGGGCTGCCCGCGGCGGGGTGGGGGCTTGGTCAGCGTGCCCCTCCCTCCGGCGGCGGCTGCCCTGGGCTGGACAAAGACAGGCCCTAGGAGCCCCCTGGGGACAGGCACACAGCCTTTGCCTCTGAGGAGACAGGCCTGTTCTGTGAGCTCCCTGTCCTCATGCCCCCTGTGCCCACTCGGGGACATGCCTCATCCATGTGCACAGGGACAGGCCCTTCCTCACCCACCTCCCCCACCACACGAAGCCCAAGCAGCCCTGCCCAGCCTTGCACCCACATGGGGACACAACTGACTCCCAGGGAGGGACTGTTCCAGATGCCCACACACACACTCACACCCAGCCCAGACTCACACTCACACTCACCCATACACACTCACACAGCCCAGACTCACACCCACACACACTCATGCTCAGCCCAGACTCACACCCACACACACACACTCAGCCCAGACTCATACCCACACACACTCAGCCCAGACACACTTACCCACACACACACCCAGCACAGACTCACACACCCATACACACTCACACTCAGCCCAGACTCACATACACACACACTCACACTCAGCCCAGACTCACATACACACACTCACTCAGCCCAGACTCACACCCACACACACTCATGCTCAGCCCAGACTCACATACACACACACTCAGCCCAGACTCACATACCCACACACACACTCAGCCCAGACACACTCACCCACACACACACCCAGCACAGACTCACACACCCATACACACTCACACTCATCCCAGACTCACATACACACATACACACACTCAGACAGCCTAGACTCACATACACTCAGCCCAGACTCACACTCACACTCACCCACCCACTCCCAGACACACTCGCCCACACACTCCCAGCCCACACACACCCATACACACTCACAGCCCAGACTCACACCCACACACACTCAGCAGACTCACACACACACTGAGCACAGACTCCCACTCACACTCACCCACACACAACCCAGACTCCCACTCACACACACACACTCAGCCCAGACTCACACTCACACACACACACAGCCCAGACTCACATACCCACACACACACAGCCCAGACTCACACTCAGCCCAGACACACTCACACTCACCCACACACACTCACATAGCCCACACTCACACACAGCCCAGACCCATTCCACAAACCTTTCACGGAGGCTGGCCAGCCACTCAGCCACCACACACACACATGTACACCCTACACGGAGCCTCACCAGGCAGCCTGCGCAGCACCCAGACCATAGCAAGGTCCCCACACAGCAACACTCCTTGCACGTGGGCCCCCACGAGCCCCATGCAGCACCTCAAGGCCCACAAGCCTCTCAGCAGCTTGTCCACCTGCTGACCAGCTCAGGCAAAACCAGCACTGCCCTCACAAGGGGCCCAGCAGCCACCCCACACACACGGGCCCCCACCCACGGGGGCACCCACGCCTTCTCACTTCCCTGGCACCGGCCCACTTCCCAGTACCACCCTTCCCTGCAGCTGGGGTCACATAGGGGGCGGGCTTTGCCATCCTCCTGCCCTCTGGGCCTCAGAGAGGGGTACGGGGAACGGGGAGTGGGTCCCGCCGAGGGCCAGGCTGCGCTCTAGGGCCAGGCATCTGGCCGAGCCATGGGGTCAAAGCTCATGCACGGGGCAGGCAGCTGTGGGGAGCAGACCTCAGGGCACTGATGGCCCATCCCGGCCATGCCCTGCACCCCAGGCCCCACCACAGATGGAGTCGCCCCCGAGGCCTGAGCCTAGCAGACACAGCACTGACCACCCTCTTCCTGTACAGAGCTGATACTGGAGGAGAGCTGTGTGGAGGCGCAGGACGGGGAGCTGGACGGGCTGTGGACGACCATCACCATCTTCATCACACTCTTTCTGCTGAGTGTGTGCTACAGCGCCACCGTCACCTTCTTCAAGGTTGGCCCCATGCTGTCCCCAGCTGTCCCCAACACTGTCCCCATGGTGTCCCCAGCTGTCCTTGACACTGTCCCCAATGCTGTCCCCACCTGTCCCCAACACTGTCCCCCATGTTGTCCCCAGCTGTCCCCGACACTGTCCCCAATGCTGTCCCCACCTGTCCCTGACACTGTCCCCCATGTTGTCCCCAGGTGTCCCTCACACTGTCCCCCACACTGTCCCCACCTGTCCCCGACATTGTCCCCCATGCTGTCCCCAGGTGTCACTGACACTGTCCCCCACACTGTCCCCACCTGTCCCAACACTGTCCCCCACACTGTCCCCACCTGTCCCCAACACTGTCCCCCATGCTGTCCCCAGGTGTCCCTGACACTGTCCCCCACACTGTCCCCACCTGTCCCTGACACTGTCCCCACCTGTCCCCGACACTGTCCCCCGTGCTCTCCCCACCTGTCCCTGACACTGTCCCCCACTGTCCCCAACACTGTCCCCACACTGTCCCCACCTGTCCCCACACTGTCCCCACCTGTCCCCGACACTGTCCCCACACTGTCCCCACCTGTCCCCACACTGTCCCCACCTGTCCCCGACACTGTCCCCACACTGTCCCCACCTGTCCCCACACTGTCCCCACCTGTCCCCACCTGTCCCCACACTGTCCCCACCTGTCCCCACACTGTCCCCACCTGTCCCCACCTGTCCCCACACTGTCCCCACCTGTCCCCAACACTGTCCCCACCTGTCCCCGACACTGTCCCCACACTGTCCCCACCTGTCCCCACACTGTCCCCACCTGTCCCCGACACTGTCCCCACACTGTCCCCACCTGTCCCCAACACTGTCCCCACACTGTCCCCACCTGTCCCCACACTGTCCCCACCTGTCCCCGACACTGTCCCCACACTGTCCCCACCTGTCCCCAACACTGTCCCCACACTGTCCCCACCTGTCCCCACACTGTCCCCACCTGTCCCCGACACTGTCCCCACACTGTCCCCACCTGTCCCCACACTGTCCCCAACACTGTCCCCACCTGTCCCCGACACTGTCCCCACACTGTCCCCACCTGTCCCCACACTGTCCCCAACACTGTCCCCAGTGCTCTCCCCACCTGTCCCTGACACTGTCCCCACCTGTCCCCACACTGTCCCCACCTGTCCCCGACACTGTCCCCACACTGTCCCCACCTGTCCCCAACACTGTCCCCACACTGTCCCCACCTGTCCCCACACTGTCCCCACCTGTCCCCGACACTGTCCCCACACTGTCCCCACCTGTCCCCAACACTGTCCCCACACTGTCCCCACCTGTCCCCACACTGTCCCCACCTGTCCCCGACACTGTCCCCACACTGTCCCCACCTGTCCCCACACTGTCCCCAACACTGTCCCCACCTGTCCCCGACACTGTCCCCACACTGTCCCCACCTGTCCCCACACTGTCCCCACCTGTCCCCGACACTGTCCCCACACTGTCCCCACCTGTCCCCACACTGTCCCCACCTGTCCCCGACACTGTCCCCACACTGTCCCCACCTGTCCCCACACTGTCCCCACCTGTCCCCACCTGTCCCCACACTGTCCCCACCTGTCCCCACACTGTCCCCACCTGTCCCCACCTGTCCCCACACTGTCCCCACCTGTCCCCAACACTGTCCCCACCTGTCCCCGACACTGTCCCCACACTGTCCCCACCTGTCCCCACACTGTCCCCACCTGTCCCCGACACTGTCCCCACACTGTCCCCACCTGTCCCCACACTGTCCCCACCTGTCCCCGACACTGTCCCCACACTGTCCCCACCTGTCCCCAACACTGTCCCCACACTGTCCCCACCTGTCCCCACACTGTCCCCACCTGTCCCCGACACTGTCCCCACACTGTCCCCACCTGTCCCCACACTGTCCCCAACACTGTCCCCACCTGTCCCCGACACTGTCCCCACACTGTCCCCACCTGTCCCCACACTGTCCCCAACACTGTCCCCAGTGCTCTCCCCACCTGTCCCTGACACTGTCCCCACCTGTCCCCACACTGTCCCCACACTGTCCCCGACACTGTCCCCACACTGTCCCCACCTGTCCCCAACACTGTCCCCACACTGTCCCCACCTGTCCCCACACTGTCCCCACCTGTCCCCGACACTGTCCCCACACTGTCCCCACCTGTCCCCAACACTGTCCCCACACTGTCCCCACCTGTCCCCACACTGTCCCCACCTGTCCCCGACACTGTCCCCACACTGTCCCCACCTGTCCCCGACACTGTCCCCACACTGTCCCCGACACTGTCCCCACCTGTCCCCGACACTGTCCCCACCTGTCCCCACACTGTCCCCAACACTGTCCCCAGTGCTCTCCCCACCTGTCCCTGACACTGTCCCCACCTGTCCCCATGCTGTCCCCACACTGTCCCCACACTGCCCCCAGTGCTGCCCACACACCATCTTCATGCTGTCCCTCATGCCGTCTTCTGTGTTGTCCACATGCTTTTGCTGCCCTAGCCCTCCTCTCCATGTCCATGCCTGGGTGATTTGAGGGGGGGGTTGGCCTCGGGGCAGGGCTGTGGCCTGGGTGGCCTGAGGAACAGATGGACCTTGGGGCAGGGACGTGGCCTGGGTGGACTGAGGAACAGATGGACCCTGGGGCAGGGACGTGGCCTGGGTGGCCTGGGGGCAGGGCTGTGGCCTCGCTCACACTGTCTGCGCCACCCTGCAGGTGAAGTGGATCTTCTCCTCGGTGGTGGACCTGAAGCAGACCATCGTCCCCGACTACAGGAACATGATCGGGCAGGGGGCCTAGGGCCACCCAGACCTCACACAGGAGCTGTGGGCCACGCTCAGCCGCCACCCAGGCCGCGCCTGTCCCTGACCTCGCCGCCCTCGACCCCATGGCTCTCTGGCCTTGCAGTCACCCTCTGACCTGCCACACCCAGTGTGCCCCTCTTTGAGCCTGTGCATAGCAGGTCTGTCCCAGGTCTCTGCTGCTTGGTGCGTGCAGGGCGCTGGAGCCAGGTATCCCCTCAGCAGGACGCCTCTGCCCTCCAGCCCCCTAGCTGCTCACACCAAAGGAGGCAGCGGCCAGCATCCCAGGCGCCCACCCAGGCAGGAACCGGCCTGGAGCCAACCCCGTCCACACCAGCCTCCTGAACACAGGCGTGACCAGTGGGAGCTTCCACCACCAAGCCGGGAAGTCACAGCACCCTCGGGCCCTGCTGGGGAGGCTTCAGAGAGCGGAGAATGCTCAGATGGCCTTCCTCCTGGCCCGCGGCCAGCCAGGCTCCATTCTGGGCAGTCCCGTGAGCTCCCAACGTGAGGAATGAGGTTAAAGAACCCTGTTCTCTGGCTCCTGGGAAGACGCCTCCCACTGAGCAGGGTCTCAGGTCCCAGCACCACCTCTTGGCTGCCTGCTCACACTGCTGCATTCTCAGGACTGGAACTTGACCCGCAGGGACAGACAGCCCCAGAGTCTGCACTGGGAAGAGGAGGGGCCGGGCGCAGGACACTGCCACCTCCCACCCCACCCCACCCCACAAGACCACAGGAGAAGAGCCTGGGCCACGCGGCCACTGCAGCAGCCCCCACACCATGCAAGGCCAGGGTGGCCCAGAGAAGAGGTGGGCATCGGCCAGACAGGCCTCCCGAGGGGCCTAGTGACCAGGTCCCAGGTGGGCAAGAATCAGCCTTGGTGGGGCCTGAGGACAGAGGAGGCCCAGGAGCACTGGGAGAGACGTGTAGGGACACCAGGAGAGCCAGGAGCAGGGGCACAGCCGGAACCATCCCCGAGGCTGAGTCCAGCCCCAAGGCACCTGCAGCAGGACCCAGCAGCCACTCTGGAGGCACGAGGCGGAAGACCACAGAGAGGGCGCCGTGGCCTCGGGAGGCTGGGCTGCTGGCCACGAGGGCTGCACAGAGGCCGCCACGCCCTGCCGCCCCCGCCACGCCTTTGGGCAAACGTCAGGCAGAATCCGCAGACAGGAAGAGGGACACGCGGGAGTGTGGCCGGCGCCTGCCTCGGCCGTCGGGGGACTCGGGGCCTCACTGGAAGGAGGTGCCACGGTCTCAGCTTTGGTAGCTTTTGTTCTTTTAAATTGATTGTCTTGAATGTTTCTTTTTAACGACAATAAAATATCCTTTTTAAGTCTTGTACTTCATGGTGGGAGCAGCCTTCCGGTCCAAGCGCCCCCTGCCCCGGCGGGAAGCACGGTCAGAAGGAGGCTGGGTGAGCTGCACTCAGGGCTCCCGGTACACGACCCCCCACCTCCCACAGCCATACTCACACCTCCCACAGCCACACTCACGCCTCCCACAGCCACACTCACACCTCATACCTCCCACAGCCACACTCACAACCCCCCACCTCCCACAGCCATACTCACGACCCCCCACCTCCCACAGCCATACTCACATCTCCCACAGCCACACTCACGCCTCCCACAGCCACACTCACACCTCACACCTCCCACAGCCACACTCACACCTCCACCTCCCACAGTCACACTCACAACCCCCCACCTCCCACAGCCATACTCACGCCTCCCACAGCCACACTCATACCTCACACCTCCCACAGCCACACTCACACCTCCACCCCCCACAGCCACACTCACACCTCCCACAGCCACACTCACTCCTCCCACAGCCACACTCACGCCTCCCACAGCCACACTCACGCCTCCTGCAGTCACACTCACTCCTCCCACAGCCACACTCACGCCTCCCACAGCCACACTCACACCTCCCACCCCCCACAGCCATACTCACACCTCCACCCCCCACAGCTACACTCACACCTCCCGCAGCCACACTCACTCCTCCCACAGCCACACTCACGCCTCCTGCAGCCACACTCACTCCTCCCACAGCCACACGCCTCCCACAGCCACACTCACACCTCACACCTCCCACTGCCACACTCACACGTCCACCTCCCACAGCCACACTCACTCCTCACACCTCCCCACAGCCACACTCACACCTCACACCTCGCACCTCCCACAGCCACACTCACACCTCCCACCGCCACACTCACACCTCCACCTCCCACAGCCACACTCACACCTGACACCTCCCACAGCCACACTCACACCTCCCACAGCCACACTCACACCTCCACCTCCCACAGCCACACTCACACCTCCCACAGCCACACTCACACCTCCCAGTCCCCACAGCCACACTCACTCCTCCCACAGCCACACTCACACCTCCCACAGCCACACTCACACCTCCCACAGCTACACTCACACCTCCCACTCCCCACAGCCACACTCACACCTCCCACAGCCACACTCACACCTCCCACTCCCCACAGCCACACTCACGCCTATGCAGCCCTCCCTGGGCTGTGCCACTACATGGACCCCGGGGCTTCTCCTCTTTCCTGCATGGACGCAGTTTCTCTTCCCTCTGGGCATGGTGCTGCCTGTCCTGGTCACTCTGCGGCGGGCAGGGCCTCCGGGGCAAGCTGGGTACAGGCCTGGTAGCTGGTTCAGGCTGGCCAGGCAGAGCCACATGGAGGCCCTGCCAGCATGAACCATGGTCCGAAGCGAGACGTGTGTGTGAATCCGTGTCAGCTCAGGGCCACCATGGGTGGCTCACACAGCAGACGCGGATCCTCCCAGTCCTAGAGACCAGGGGTCTAGCACGGCAGTGTGGGCCGGCGGCTTCCTCCCGAGCCCTCGCATCTTGGCCTGCAGACCCGCCTCCTCCCTGGGCCCTCACGTGGCCATCCCCCTGGGTCGCATGTCCCAAGCTTCTCTTCTTAGAAGGACTCACATCAGATTGGATTAGTGACCGCACTTCAACTTAATTACCTCTGTAAAAACCCCATCTCCAAACAGAGTCACACTGTGAGACCAGGATTAAGACTCCAACACATGAATTCACAGGGGCCACAGTTTAACTCAACACTCCATGCTCTGGCCCCAAAATTCATTATCTTCTCACATGTAAAATACATTCATCCTATCTCAGCGTCCCCCAAGTATTAGCCCATTTCACCATCAATTCTAAGCCTAAAATCTCATCAAAATATCCCCTTAATCAGGTACAGTGAAACCTAGTGTGTGAATCAGGGACGGGTGAACCCGGTGTGTGAGATTCATTCTGGGGTAAAACGCAACCCGTAAGAGACATGTTGGGGGCCAGGAGCAAGGACCAGGCGGGAAGTCAGAGGTAGGGAGAGATTTTCAGAGACAAAGCTGGGCACTAGCTCATGCAGCGAGGACGGACTTTCAACAGCGGTGACTACTGCAGCAGAAGAAAGAGTCTGGCGTGAGCTGAACTCACCTTCATCTGTGCGGAGGCGACAGCCTGGTAAAGGGAGGTGGCGGCGGGAGCAGGGAGGGCGCCCGGGGCTCAGTCGTCGGGGAAGGGAGATGATGCCCGGCGCTGGTCCGCGTCCCGGGATGGGCCCCCTGTGTCCGCGCCGACCGCTGTTGAGGTCAGGATTCTGTCCTCCTTCCCACTGAGGACACTTCAAGGGAGCGGCTCTCAGGTCCCGAGGAAGACCCTCCTGGCCACAGGAGACGCGCAGACGTCGGGAACGGACAGAAGGACGTGTGGCTGCAGCCCTTTCGGCAGACGCCCTGAGAGAGGGAGGTCGGGGATGGAGCAGACGGCCGGCTCCGGTGCGAGGAGCTTTCTCGGGCAGGTGTTGGCGGGGCAGGGGTCGGCCTAGGACTGCGGCCTGAAGCCGTTGGAAACTGTCAGTGTCCACTCAAGTCTTTCCAAGCCAAGGCTGAGGCCGAGTGGACAGGCTCCAAGGAGAGGGTCTTATTACTGCGGTGGCCCCGGAGTCTCCTGTGGCAGGAGAGACACCATCACGCCAGGAAAGGGGGTGGTTACATTCGCTCGCATGGCATCGAGTGGCAGGAGCAGAGTTGGGGGTGAAATCCCCAGACTCCAGGCCCAGTCGCGCCGTGGGAGGGCTCGCCGCTGGAGGGTGGGCTCCGGGGGCCTGGCCTGAACTGGGTGCTGAAGCCCAGCCCTTTGACTGTCAGGACTCACTGCTGCAGCCGCTGGGGGGGCGAGGGAGACAGCACCCAGGTGTGGAGCGGGCAGCTGCTGCATCACCGGCTCTATGCCAAGCCCAAGGATGGCATCCCAGAGATGCAGGAGAGCTCTGTCCAGAGAACGCGGCAGCCTTCGGAGACCCTGCTGCACAGGTCTCCACCTTCTGCCCTTCAAGGGGCCCTAGGCCCCTCCGGGTGCTCTGGTGGAGTGGGCTCCAGTCCACTGCCTGAGGATGGATGGCCCGGCTGGGCTAAGGAGAGGAACCCCAGGCCAGTGCTGGGCGCCGGGCCATTCCGTGCACTGAGCAGACTGCGCTGGGACGAAGCAGATGCTCCCTGTAGCTCCTGCCACCTGCAGGGCCTGGCACCTGGACCAGGCTCCCCTGGGGAAATTGGGCCCCTCCCTGAGGCACCCGGGCCCCCCACTCCCTTTCCACCTGGAACTGAGCACCCTCCAGAGGGCCAGCCCTCCCACGGGAACACCACGCCCAGCCCCAGGACCCTCCCTCAACTCTCCAGCAAGGCTGCACTGCAGGCACACCCCTAGTCGTCCGTGCTGTGATGTGACATGACATGGTGTGATGTGGT
This sequence comes from Aotus nancymaae, assembly GCF_030222135.1. Lineage (NCBI taxonomy): Eukaryota > Metazoa > Chordata > Mammalia > Primates > Aotidae > Aotus > Aotus nancymaae. Next base: position 88,778,940 of record NW_026988422.1, on the reverse strand, counting down.
GTGATGGCCCTGGTGTGACAGGGTATGTGGCGTGATGTGATGGGACATGGTGTGATGTGGTGTGACATCCCCAGTGTGATGTGGTGTGACGATGTGACATGATTGGACATGGTGTGATGGAGTATGACATCCCTGATATGATGGGGTATGATATGGTGTGATGTGGTGTGAGATGATGTGATGTGACATCCCTGGTGTGACTCTCATGACATTTGTGGTCAGCCCAGGATACAGAGGTCCATTTGGCCAAAGGAAGGGGGAGAATGGAACCATCTGAGCATGCTGACCTGGAGGAATTGGTGGCCCTTGAGTCCACAAAGCCCACCCTGCCAGGTGTCCCTGCCCCACATGACCCAAGTGGGCTTGCAGAGCAGCAAGAAGGGCTCTGGTTAGACTGGAGGAAGGACCTGCCTCAGTGTGGCCTTGTGAGGAGACAGAGTGAAGCTGTGACCTCAGCATCCACCCGGCACAGGGTGAAGCCCCTCATGTCCTCTCCACAGGGGTCCCAGAGCAAGGTCCATGGCAAGCTGAAGGGGGGGCAGAGGGAGGATGCTGGGGAGGCAGGGGCGAGGGGAGTGAGACCCCACATTCTAGCTGAGCCCCTGCACAGGGAAGGAACCCAGCTGAACACCCATCTCCTGACACGCCCCTGACTCTGCCCCTGCCCGACCACCTCCCAGAGGGCACCGTGACCCCTCTGCTACTCACACCCAGCACGGGGTATGGTGTCCCCCCCGAGCCCAGCCAGTGAGGCCTGGCACAGCCACACCTGTGCTCAGCACTCCTATGGCCAAGCTCCCTACTGACATGGCAGGGCCAGGCGTGGAGGAGACAGAAGGCCCGGCCTGGCGTAACACTCAGGCTGCACATGCCTGCCACGCATGGGGGCCACATGACACACACACACACATGTACTCACATGGGCCTCACACAGGGATGCGCGTGCCTGTGGCCCCAGCAACCACCCTGCGCATTTGGGCCCGGGCTCCCAGGCGGGTCACATCCTCACGCCTTGAGCCGCCCCATGTGCCAGGCCCTTCGCCCGAGACCCCATCCCCAGTGCTGGCTGTTGAGCCACACCGTCTTCTCTGTGGGTCCCTCCCAGCCACTCAGCAGTGTCCACGAAGACACAGACATGGGACATGGGATGTAACTTAACATGGCTGTTGATTGACATTGTCAGGGTGAGGGAGGCCACCTGGGGAGACGTGGCCTGTCTGCTGCTATCAGTTTAGGAGCAAAAGGAAAGGCATGACTTTTGTTCTTTTTTTTTCATGACTGGGCTTGCCAGCTCAACTTTTCTTTTTGGCACAGTGAGTTTGGGGTCCTGAGATTCTATTTTCCTTTCACAATGGTCAAGATCAGTGGTGTGAGATTCAGGAGCACTGGTCCGCACCCAGACCCCTGCCATCCTTGGACTCTTTTCAAATGCATGCTGCGGTCTCTGACACTCTCTCACCATGGCAGGAACTGAGGCTGCAGCCCCCGCTCCTGGGGACAATGCCAGGCTGGAACCCGCATTTCTGACCCCAAAGCTCCTGTTCCTTCCACTCACCCCACACCACCACTTTGAGTCCTGAACATTGTCCTTGCCTGAATCCTGCCCTCAGAGACGGGGTCAAGCCAGCCACCAACACATCACACCCAGAGAAGGTCCCTTGAGCCCAGAGATGTTTGGAGACCACAGAAACCCTGGAAGCTCTGTGGATACGCTGCACATTTCTCTATTCAGCAGATATTCACCAGGTGGCAACCGGCAGAGACGCCACATGGCATGGAGCTCACTTGGCCAACAGGATAGGTGTAGGGTTGGGAGGTGTGCCCAGGGCGCTCCTTAAAGCAGAGCTGTGGGGAAAAGTTGCGGCCAACCTCAGATCTGCTCATCAACACCTGGTCTCCTGCCCTCCTGGGCCACAGAAAACTAAGCTTCCTGGATACTGAGTCTGGGTGGGGCCATGGGATACAAGGAATTGCAACAAGTTAAAAGATCATTTTTTAAAAATATTATGATCATGACTCACATAAACATATGATGACACATTTCAGATATGTTATTTATCTCATTAATCAAGGTGTTACAACCAGTTCAAAGTGGAATTCAAAGCACTACACTCATATAATCAATTCAGGAATGCCAAAATGAGTTCACAAATAGATACAAAACTGACCTTTTCTCTGGGAGGTGAGGAGGAATCGATTGTCCTTCCAAAGATGAGGGCTTGAATTTCTACCAGTTCATGACCCAGAGGCTGGGAGCCCTGGCTTACAGAGCTGTAGAATAGTTCAAAGAAAATAAAAGATGCAGAACTCCATTGAGTGAAATGACCTGAAAGTGTGTGCAAAACGATGTCCTGCTTTCCACTGAGGGCACCTAGTCATCTTCTGGTCCATTTCAGTTTTTCACAATTTTTCCCATAAACATATATAACTGACAGAAACAGATCCATAATACAGAGAAGACCCATGTAAACCAATGAGAAAAATCAAATAACTCCACAGAGGAATAGGCAAGAGAATGGAACCTTTGTTTTACAGAAGATATCTAAATACCCAGTGAACGTATGAAAAGGATGTTGACCACGCTAGTCAACAGAAAAATGAAAATGAAAAGCCACAAGAGAAAGTCGTTCTGATTCCAATAACGCTGGGGCAGCTAATATGAGACTAGCCCTTCGGCAGATGGCAATGATAAACACTGGAAAAACTACACACACACACACACACACACACAGAAACACACACACATGCAGAAACACACACACACAGAAACACGCAGAAACACATACACAGAGAAACACACACAGAAACACACACACATGCAGAAACACACACATACAGAAACACACACAGAAACACACGCAGAAACACACACACAGAAACACACAAACACACACACAGAAACACACAGAAACACACACACAGAAACACACACAAACACACACAGAAACACACACACAGAAACACACACACAGAAACACACACTCACAGAAACACACGCAGAAACACACACAGAAACACACACAGAAACACACATGCACAGAAACACACACTCACAGAAACACATCCACAGAAACACACACAGAAAAACACAGAAACACACACACAGAAACACACACTCACAGAAACACACACACAGAAACACACAGAAACACACTCACAGAAACACACACAGAAACACACACTCACAGAAACACACTCACAGAAACACACACTCACAGAAACACACACTGACAGAAACACACACACAGAAACACACACAAACACACACAGAAACACACTCACAGAAACACACACACAGAAACAAACACACACAGAAACACACAGAAACACACACACAGAAACACACTCAGAAACACACACAGAAACACACACGCACAGAAACACAGAAACACACACACAGAAAAACACAGAAACACACTCACAGAAAAACACACAGAAACACACACTCACGGAAACACACACTCACAGAAACACACACACAGAAACACACTCACAGAAACACACACAGAAACACACACACACAGAAACACACAAACACACAGAAACACACACAGAAACACACACTCACAGAAACACACACAGAAAAACACACAGAAACACACACACAGAAACACACACAGAAACACACACAGAAACACACTCACAGAAACACACACAGAAACACACACACAGAAACACACACAGAAACACACATGCACAGACACACTCACAGAAACACACACTCACAGAAACACACAGAGAAACACATACACACAGAAACACACACACAGAAACACACTCACAGAAACACACTCACAGAAACACACAAACACACACACAGAAACAAACACACACAGAAACACACACAAACACACACACAGAAACACACATGCACAGAAACACACTCACAGAAACACACAGAGAAAAACACAGAAAAACACACAGAAACACACACACAGAAACACACACTCACAGAAACACACACACACAGAAACACACACAGAAACACACACACATGCAGAAACACACACACACAGAAACACGCAGAAACACATACACACAGAGAAACACACACAGAAACACACACACATGCAGAAACACACACATACAGAAACACACACAGAAACACACACGCAGAAACACACACACAGAAACACACAAACACACACACAGAAACACACACAGAAACACACACACAGAAACACACACACAGAAACACACACACAGAAACACACACTCACAGAAACACACGCAGAAACACACACAGAAACACACACAGAAACACACATGCACAGAAACACACACTCACAGAAACACATTCACAGAAACACACACAGAAAAACACAGAAACACACACACAGAAACACACACACAGAAACACACACTCACAGAAACACACACAGAAACACACACAGAAACACACAGAAACACACTCACAGAAACACACTCACAGAAACACACACTCACAGAAACACACACTCACAGAAACACACACAGAAACACACACAAACACACACAGAAACACACTCACAGAAACACACACACAGAAACACACAGAAACACACAGAAACACACACACAGAAACACACTCACAGAAACACACACAGAAACACACACGCACAGAAACACTCACAGAAACACACACACAGAAAAACACAGAAACACACTCACAGAAACACACACAGAAACACACACTCACGGAAACACACACTCACAGAAACACACACACAGAAACACACTCACAGAAACACACACAGAAACACACACACAGAAACAAACACACACAGAAACACAAACACACAGAAACACACACAGAAACACACACACAGAAACACACTCACAGAAACACACACAGAAACACACACACAGAAACACACTCACAGAAACACACACAGAAACACACACAGAAACACACACAGAAACACACATGCACAGACACACTCACAGAAACACACACTCACAGAAACACACACACAGAGAAACACATACACACAGAAACACACACACAGAAACACACTCACAGAAACACACAGAAACACACAAACACACACGCAGAAACAAACACACACAGAAACACACACAAACACACACACAGAAACACACATGCACAGAAACACACTCACAGAAACACACAGAGAAAAACAGAAAAACACACAGAAACACACACACAGAAACACACACTCACAGAAACACACACGCAGAAACACGCACGCACAGAAACACTCACAGAAACACACACTCACAGAAACACACACAGAAACACACAGAAACACACACTCACAGAAACACACACACAGTAACACACACACAGAAACACACACACACAGAAACACACACATAGAAACACACACTCACAGAAACACACACAGAAACACACACAGAAACACACACTCACAGAAACACACACAGAAACAAACACACACACAGAAACACACACAAACACACACAGAAACACACACAGAAACACACATGCACAGAAACACTCACAGAAATACACACTCACAGAAACACACACACAGAAAAACACACAGAAACACACACACAGAAACACACACACAGAAACACACAGAAACACACACACACAGAAACACACACAGAAACACATACACACAGAAACACACACACAGAAACACACACTCACAGAAACACAAACACACAAACACACACTCACAGAAACACACAGAAACAAACACACACACAGAAACACACACAAACACACCCACAGAAACACACACAGAAACACACACACAGAAACACACTCACAGAAACACACACTCACAGAAACACAAACACACAAACACACACTCACAGAAACACACACACAGAAACACACAGAAACAAACACACACACAGAAACACACACAAACACACCCACAGAAACACACACAGAAACACACACACAGAAACACACTCACAGAAACACACACACAGAAACACACACTCACAGAAACACACTCACAGAAACACACACAGAAACACACACAGAAACACACACTCACAGAAACACACACAGAAACAAACACACACACAGAAACACACTCACAGAAACACACACTGAAACACACACAGAGAAACACACAAACACACACACAGAAACACACACACAGAAACACACACACAGAAACACACCCACACACAAACACACACACAGAAACACAGACACACCTACTGAAGGCACTGGAACATGACCAAAAGTAGGCAAACACTAGTAAGAATTATTCCCTGAAATCTTTGTCTGAGGTCACACTCCAGTGCATGTAGCAGGTGCAACTAGAGTTCAAGCAGAAAACTGCAGCCCTCCTGGTAAGGAGTGGGATGCAGGGCTGCATTTTCCGAGCAGCTGGAAATGAAGAGGGGATATCCATAAAGGAGGAGGCCACAGAAGGGAAACCCCAAAGTCTGCAAGCAAACCACTGAAACCTCCGGCTGACCCCTTAAGTGTGCATGTGTAGGGAAAACTCCAAAGAGCCCAGCAGAAAGCAACACCTGTAAGGTTGAGAGAGCTGAGATTCCAGCTACTGCCAAATGCTGGGCACACAGACTTTGGAGTTTGAGTCAAGTCAAGCTAACTGCTTTCTAACATTAAAAAAATGATCAATGCTCTGCTAAGAATGCAAAACCCACGGTCTGTATCACATGTTGTCAACAACCTCAGGTGCACATCCAAAATTACCATGTATGCAAAGAAATATGAAAATGTGATCCATAGTCAAAAGAAAAGGCGGTCAATGGAGATCAACTCCAAGATGACCTAGACGCAGACCCAGTTATCAGACAAGGACTTCAAAGAAGTTCTGTTAAATATGCTCAAAGACTTAAAGGAAACTATGGTTATAATGAGTGTCCAGATGGGGAATCTCTATAAACAACTGAAAATATTTACAAGAACCAAATGAAAATTCTAGAATTAAAAGTATAATTCTGAAATGAACAACAGCATTTGGCCAGGCACAGTGGCTCATGCCTGTAATCCTAGCACTTTGGGAGGCCAACGAGGAAAGATCACCTAATCCCAGGAGTAAGAGACCAGCCTAGACAACATGGTGAAACCCCATCTCTATTTTATTAAAAAAGAAAAGAAAGAGAAAAACATTACTCAACTTTAATAACAGATTGGAGAAGACATAAGAAGAACTGAAAACTTAAAGATGCATCAATAGAATATATCAATTCTTTTTCATCCAATCCAAAGAAGAGAGAGAAAAATACTGAAATATGAAAAGAGACTCCTCATCCTGCAGGACAAGGTGAAGCATTCTAAAACATGTGAAACTGGAGTCCAGAGGTGGATGTAATACTTCAATGGGAAAGGTGAACCCTAAGCTATATGGAAATGTACCAGCCTAGGCTAGTATGGTGGGCTGATAGCATCTCCCTAGGCAAATATATGCCCATCTGGAACCACAGAATGTGACCTTATTTGGAAATAAGATCTTTATAAATTAGGTTAAGAACTTGAGCTGATAGCATACTAAATTTTGGATGGGTTCCAAGCCCAGAGACTGGTGTCCTCATAGGAGAAAAGGACACAGACATATGTGGAGGTAAGTCATGTGATGACAAAGGAGAAGATGAGGGGTATCAGGAGCCACCTGTGTTTGCCCATTTGCATTACTGTAAAGAAATACCTGAGGCTGGGTAACTTACAAAGAAGAGAGGTTGAACTGGCTCACAGTTCTGCAGGCTGTACAGGAAGCATGGCACCAGCATCTGCCTCTGGTGAGGGCCTCAGGAAGCTTCCAATCACAGCAGAAGGTGAAGGGAGAGCAGATATGTCACATGGCAAGAATGCGAGCAAGATGCTGAGCAGAGGCCCCAGACTTGAACAGCTAGGTTGTGTGTGAACTAACAGGGGGAGAACTCACGCATCACCAAGGGGATGGTACTAAGTCATTCATGAGGGATCTGCCCTCATGATCTAATCACCTTCTACCAGGCCCACCTCCAACATTGAGAATCATATTTCGGCATGAGGTTTGGAGGGGAAAAATATCTAAACCATATCATTCCACCCCGGCCCCCGCTTCTCACACTGCAAAATACAATCATGCCTTCTCAATAGTCCCCCAAAGTCTTACCTCATTCCAGAATCAACCCAAAATTCCCAAGTCCCAAGTCTCATCTGAAGATGAGTCCCTTCCACCTATCGGCCTATGAAATCAAAGACAAATTATTTACTCCCCAGACACCATGAAAGTGCAGACATCAGGCAAACATTCTCATTCCATAAGGGAGAAATTGGCAAAAAGAAAGGCTCTATATGCCCCATACAAGTCAGAAATCCAGCAGGGCAGTCATTAAATCTTACAGCTCCAAGGTGGTCTCCTTTGACTTAACGTCCCATATCCAGGGCACACTGGTGCAGGGTTCAGTCATTACGTGAGGCCCTGGACGACTCTACCCCTGTGGCTTCTCCCACAGGATAGAGTTGAGTGCCCATGGCTCTTCAGATTCAGGGTGCAAGCTGCCACTGGATCTACCATTCCGGGATCTGGAGGACAGTGGCCCCCTTCCCACAGCTCCACTAGGCAGTGCCCTGGTAGAGACATTATATGGGGGTTCAGCCCCACGTTTCCCCTTGGCACTGCTCTAGTAGAGGTTCTCTGTGAGGGCTCCATGCTGGCAGTAGGCTTCTGTCTGGGCACCAAGGCTTTCTCACACATTTCTGTAATCCACAGGGAAGATGCCAAGCCTCCTTCAGTCTTGCATTCTGGGTGCCTACAGGCTTAATGCCAGGTGGAAGCCGCTAAGGCTTATAGTGGCTTGGACTCTCCAAAGCAGCAGCCTTATCTATACTTGGGGCCCTTTGAGCCAAGGCTAAAGGCAGAGCAGCCAGGATGTGGAAAGCAGTGTCCCAAGGCCGCACAGGGCAGCAGTGACCATGGGCATGGCCCACAGAGCCATCCCTTCCTCCTCCTTGGCCTCTGGGCCTGTGATGGGAAAGACCACCTCAGAGATTTCTGAAAGGCCTTCAAGGGCTTTTTCCCTTTGTTCTGGATACAAGTGCTTGGCTCCCTTTTAGTTATGCTAATCTCTCTAGCAAGTGGCTGCTTCACAGCCTGCTTATATTTCTTCCTCTCCTGAAAATGCCTTTTTCTTTTCTACCATATGGCTAGGCTGTGAATTTTTTAAATTTTTTATGGCCTGCTTTTCTTTGTTAATGAAAAAAGCCAAACTCTATGAAACACTTGAAGAGATTTATTCTGAGGCAAACGTGAGAGCCATGAACTGTGGCACAGCCTCAAAAGGTCCTGAGAAAATTTATCCAAGGTGGTTGGGGTACAGCTTGGTTTTATGTTTTAGGGAGATGTAAGACATCAATCAATACATGTAAAGTATATATTGGTTTGGTTTGGAAAGGCAGGATAATTCAAAGTGGGGAATTCCAAGTCATAGGTGGATCTGAAGATTTCCTGATTGGCAATTGGATGAAAAAGCTATTATGTAAAAAGTTGAAGTCAGCAAAAAGCAATGCCTAAGTTATGATAAAGGGGGTTGTGGAAGCCACAGTTATGATGTAGATGAACCCTCCAGGTTTCAGAGAGAATAGATGGTAAATATCTCTTAACAGAACCTAAAAAGTGCCAGACTCTTGGTTAAATCTCTCCCGAATCAGGAAGAGACCTGGAAAAGGAAGAGGATTCTCTACAGAATATAAATTTCCTCTGTAAGGCCGGTTGCCTCGCCGGGAGCTCAGACGCACATCCCCCCCTCCTCTTTTTTCCGAAAGCTCGGACATGCTCGGGCATGTTCCCTTCTCCCCTTCTCGCACAGCCTGGCTTTCCCTTAAAGAACCCAGTATGCAAGCAGGGTCTTGTGATTCTAGCCAATAGCAGCCGAGTCTTTCTAGGCAATAGCAGCCGAGTAATTCTAACCAATAGCAGCCAAGTCCTGTATGCAAACAAAGGCTTGTAACCTTACCCAATAGTAGTCCTGCTCTCCCACAACCAATCGAGCTCCTTCACTCTCTATAAAACCCCACGTCTGAGAGGAGTCCATGCGACTTCTCCAGCCCCTCCTGTCGGACCGCAGAACCTCGTCCAGGAGCCTGAATAAACCCTTCACATTGGATCTTCTTGTGTTGGCCTCAGTTTCTTCCTTTTAAACTCGGCAAGAACAAACCTTACATCCTCCACAAGAGACAGCTTTGCAGGGCCATTCCAAAATATGTCAAAAAAAATATGCTGGGATAAAATAATTTCCTTCCATGCCTACTTCCTGTCATGTGATGCTATACCAGAGTCAGGTTGGAATTTGATCTTATTGCTACAAAGAGTCTGGTTTGTCAATCTTAAGCTCTCTGTTTTAATGTTAATACCGGTCAGCTGAGCCTAAACTCCAAAGGGAGAGGGTTTAGTGAGGGACCTCCAACCCCTCCCCTTCCTGTCATGACCTGAACTGGTTTTTCAGGTTTCTTTGGAATCCCCTTGTCTTAGAATTTTATTTTTAACTTTACACCTTTTAAATATAAGTTCAAACTTTAAGTCATTTCTTTGCTCCCATATCTTATCATAGACTGTTAGAAGCAACCAGGTCACATCTTAGAAATGTCTGCTTAGAAATGTCTTCCACCAGGTACAGTAAGTCATTGTTTTTCTTTTTTTTTTTTTTTTTTTGAGACGGAGTTTTGCTCTTGTTGCCCAGGCTGGAGTGCAATGGTGCAATCTCAGCTAACCACAACCTCCACCCTCCAGGTTCAAGTGACTCTCCTGCCTCAGCTTCCGGAGCAGCTGGGATTACAGGCGTGCACCACCATGCCCAGCTAATTTTGTATTTTTAGTAGAGATGGGGTTTCTTCATGTTGGTCAGGCTTGTCTCAAACTCCCAACCCCAGGTGATCCACCCACCTTGGCCTCCCAAAGTGCTGGGATTGCAGGTGTGAGCCTCCACGCCTGGCCTACGTCATCACCCTTGAGGTCAAACTTCCACAGATCCCTAGGACATGAACACAGGGCAGCCAGGCTGTTTCTTAGAATTTAAAAGGGTGACGTTTACTCTAGGTCCCAATCAGTTCCTTGTTTCCGTCTGAGATTTCATCAGCCTGGCTTTTACAGTCCACATTTCTATCAGCGTTTTGGTAACAACCATTTAATCAGTCTCTAAGAAATTCCAGACTTTCCCTCATCTTCTTGTCTTCTTCTGAGTCCTCCAAATTCTTCTAATCTCGCTGCCCATTACCTAATTTCAAAGCTGCTTCCACATTTTCAGGTATCTTTATAGCAACATTCCACTCCTCAATACCAATTTCCTGTGTTAGTCTGTGTTACTAGAAAAAAAAAATACAGGAGGCTGGTAATTTATAAGGAAAAGAGGTTTAGGCTGGGCACTGTGGTTCATACCTGTAATCCTAGCATTTTGGGAGGTCAAGGCAGGAGGATCACTTGAGCTCAGAAGTTTGAGACCACACTGGGCAACACGGTGAGACCTTGTCTTGAAAAAAACAAGAAAAGACAAGCAGGGAAGGGTGAGGCAGGGTGGAAGGGAAGAGCGGAAGGGAAGGACACAGAAGAGCGGGGAAGGGAGGACAGGAGAGTTAATTACCTCACAGCTCTGCAGGCCATTCAGAAAACGTGGCCCTGGCATCTGCTTCTGGTGAGGCCTCAGGGAGATTACAATCACGGCAGAAGGTGAACGGGGAGCAGGCATGTCACATGGCAAGACGGAGCAAGAGAAGACAAGTGGCAGGTCCCAGACTTTTAAACAACCAGCTGTCACATGGACTAACTGAGCGAGAACTCACTCATCACCTGGGGGATGGTGCTGACCCATTCATGAGGACTCCAGCCCTGTGATCTAATCACCTCCCACCAGGCCCCACCTCCAACACTCGGAATCACATCCCAGCATGAAATCTGGAGGGATGCATATCCAAACCGTTTCACCACAGGAAGCTGGAAGAGGCAGAGGGTCCTCCCCTGGAGCCCTCAGAGAGAGCACGGCCACCAACACCTTGATCTCCAACATCTTGATCTCAGATTCCTGACTTCCAGAACTCTGAAAAAAATAACTTTTGTTCTTTGGGGGGGTTTAAGTTCTGGGGTACATGTGCAGAACGTGCAGGATTGTTACATAGGTATACCCATGCCATGGTGGTTTGCTGCATCCATCACCCCGTCACCTACATTAGGTATTTCTCTGAATGCTATCCCTCTCCAATCCCCCCACCCACTGCTATCCCTCCCCTAGGCCCCCCACCCCACAACAGACCCCGGTGTGTGATGTCCCCCTCCCTGTGTCCATGTGTTCTCACTGTTCAACACCCACTTATGAGTGAGAACATGCGGTGTTTGGTTTTCTGTTCTTGTGTCAGTTTGCTCAGAATGATGGTTTCCAGATTCATCCACGTCCCTACAAAGGACATGAATCCATCCTTTTTTATGGCTGCATAGTATTCCATAGTGTATATGTGCCACATTTTCTTTATCCAGTCTATCCTTGATGGGCATTTGGGTTGGTTCCAAGTCTTTGCTATTGTGAACAGTGCCACAATAAACATAGGTGTGCACATGTCTTTATAACAGAATGATTTATAATCCTTTGGGTATATACCCAGTAATGGGATTTCTGGGTCAAATGGAATTTCTATTTCTAGGTCCTTGAGGAATCGCCACACTGTCTTCCACAATGGTTGAACTAATTTACACTCCCACCAACAGTGTAAAAGTGTTCCTATTTCTCCACATCCTATCCAGCATCTGTTGTCTCCAGATTTTTTAATGATCGCCATTCTAACTGGCGTGAGATGTATCTCAACGTGGTTTTAATTTGCATTTCTCTGATGACCAGTGATGATGAGCACTTTTTCATATGTTTGTTGGCTGCATAAAAGTCTTCTTTTGAAAAATGTCTGTTCATATCCTTTGCCCATGTTTTGATGGGGTTGTTTTTTCTTGTAAATTTGTTTTACTTCTTTGTAGATTCTGCTTATTAGCTCTTTGTCAGATGGGTAGATTGCAAAAAAAATTCCCCATTCTATTGGTTGCTGGTTCACTGTGTTTCTTTTGCTGTGCAGAAGCTCTTAGGTTTAATTCGATCCCATTTGTCTATTTTGGTTTTTGTTGCCATTGCTTTTGGTGTTTTAGTCACGAAGTCCTAATTTTTGTTGTTTTAAACCACATTTGTGATATTTCGTTACAGCAGCCACAGCACGGACATAGTTGGTAACAGCGTTCTCTGGCCTCCGAAATACAAGCCTGGGGTAAATAACTATTGACTTTGACCGCATGGAAATCAGGAAGAAAGTAATAAGCATCCTCAATAGACAAGATGACCTGGGAGATCATGGCGAGTTTAAAGCTTGGAAATCCGCAACCAAAAAATCCTGTCTTGCAAATTGCCAAGAAATTGCCAAGAAAACCTTTAGAAAACATGGTCATAGAAAAGATGGAGAAAGCGGAATGACTCCCTGGTTTCTGAAGAGGTGCTTAGGCATTTAAGGGAGACTGATGAGGCTTCACACTGCACTTCAGAATGGCAGACACTCACGAGATCATCCACCACGGGATGCAGAGCTGGAGGCAGGGGCCACAAACCGGGTGGGCAGAGCGGCATCAGCATCAGGACTGGCAGGAGGCCCGGGAAGGAACAGGAGGCAGCAGTGGGGCCTGGCAAGCCCTGGGGAACGGAATTTACTTGCAGGAGACTAGGGGCTTGCATTTGGGCCAAAACTAAGGACAGGGAGCCAGCTGGTCCCAGGGAACTCTGCAGCAGGAGGAGTGGCACCCACCCCGGGGGCGAGGGCCTGACAACTGAACAGAGGGTTGTGGGCACTGGGCACTGGTCTGCCGGGGAGGGTCTGAAGGCTGCTGCCCGGCCACACATGTCCTGGTCCTGAACAAAGGGTCCCAGAGGCACCTGCAGCCCCACCCTCCTCAGAGCACCCTCTCAGCCCCAGCTGGGTTGGCCCCTGCTCACCCCACATGCCCTGACAGTGGGGCCCAGCCTCAGAAGGGGGCCCCTCCGTTTGTATTTTCTATCTGATCCTTGACACAGTGCTAACACCAAAGACCAAACCCCTAATCTTGGTTCACAGACTCTGCAAAGAAATGACTAAGACTAGTTCTTCAGGAGGTCAGTTTTAGAACATGTTTATTCCAACTTAATTGTGCCTTATCGCTGTGCACCAAGGAAAATATCTGCACATCTGTAGTAAAGTGCGAAGGCACCTTCATTTTGTTTGTATACGAAACTTTTTAAAAAAATATCTCACTTTATGGCCAGGCATGGTGGCTCACGCCTGTAATCCCAACATTTTGGGAGGCCAAGTCAGGCAGATCAAGAGGTCGGGAGTTTGAGACCAGCCTGGCCAACATAGTGAAACCCGTCTCTACTGAAATACAGAAAATTAGCCAGGTGTGCTGGTACGAACCTGTAGTCCCAGCTACTCAGGAGGCTGACGCAGGGGAATCCCTTGAACCCAGGAGGCGGAGGTTGCAGTGAGCCAAGATTGTGCCACTGCACCCAAGCCTGGCAACAGTGCAAGACTCCGTCTCAAAAAACAAAAAAAAAAATCTCACTTTTTAAAACTGGGTTTTGTGTGTTTTGTATGCTTATAATATTTCCCATAGTAGATGGTTTTAATGATGAAGTCTGAGCCTTTTGACAGAAAGCAGGTCAATGGATTCCCAGCAATCAGGGAAGTGTTGATTGCAAAGGGGCCTTGGGGAATTTCCGGAGAGATTCCACATCTTACAACTGTTCATCTGGATCACGGTGGGGGTTGCATGACTGCACAGTTGTTGAAACTCACATTTAACAGGATGTTTATACTAAACATAAACTACTTAAATAAATATGACTTTTAAACTTAGAAAAGTTGGGGGGTGTTTCACTACCCCGGCTCGAAGCCCACCTGGCCACGTGCCTGGCCAGTCACCGCCATCCTGCCAGCACTTGTCTCCAGCGTCCCGACAGCCTCCTGACCCCCTGGGCTGCGCTGCGCCCCCAGGAGCGTGGCCACCCGGGAGCAGCTGGATGGAGACAGGGAGCCCGAGACTCCTGCCGTACCAAGTCCTCCACCCCCACCAACCCACCAGCCACACACAGACGCCAAAGCTGCAATGTCCTCACATGCGCTGCCTCTGTCCACCCTGGCAGGGCCATTCCAGGCCTGGGGTAGGAGGGCAGACTCTCCCCCTGCCCCCAGACACAGGCACACATGCACACGCGCACACACACAGGTGTGTAGAGCTGAGACATGACCCGTTCTCATGCAGAGTCTAGCCCCCGTCACTGAGGGAAAGGGGCAGCTGGACACACCAGGCCCTTCTCAAGGCCTGGGCCAGCAGGGCCGGGGTGGCCAGAAGAGGGCAGGAGGGGCTGGGGACACTGTGCCTGTTGGGCTTAGGTGGGCACACACCGGGCAGGAGAGGAAGAGCCAGGGGATCCCAAGGGTGGCAGACACCAGAGATGGAGCCCCAGCTGGAACCCAGGGTTACGGGAGCAGCAGATGACCCGTCCTCCTTCCGGGGGCCACCCTGCCTGGTCCCTGCAGCCCAGCACAGCTTGGAGCACTGAGGCCCCCAGCCTGGGGGAAGTGAGCTGCTAGATGGGGCAGGTGGAGCCCCAGTCACACCCACACGGTGCACACAGCCTCACTGGGGACCGGAGAGGGCAGGAGGTTGCCAGCCCTGCTGTGGTTTCTCTCAGAATCCTGGGCCCTTCCAGGGAACTCAACATGTTCCCCTCGGCCTCCCACATGGCACCTTTCCCCAGGCAGGGCCAAGAGCAGGGCATGGGGGCCTTGGACAGCCTGGGAGGGAGGACAGTCACCCCTGGCCTGGTCTCCCTAAGCCTCACATGCTAGCCCTCCTGGTGGCCAGCGGCCCTCTCCAGGTCTTCCCCATGTGCTCAACAGCCCCCTGAGGGCGCCAGGCCTGACACCCCTCTCCCTCCACCCCTGCACAGGACCACCAGCCCTGGGCAACCTGGGTCCCAGAGGTGGGTACCTGGGGGCCGGGTCTGGTGTCTCCCTCACCAAAGATTCTACACACCCCACCCCTCCCGGGTGGTCAGGCGAGCTGGCCTCCCCAGGCATGCTGGCCTCTGGTGGACAGGCAGGCCAACAGTGGGAAGGGAATCATCTCACTCAGGGCAGAGCACTGGCTGCCACGAGGCATAGGTGCCATGGGCGCCTCCGGGAAGGCCACCGAGCCCAAGCCAGCCTTCTCCATGTGCCCACGCCTACCCACAGCACAGATGGGGCACGGCGTCCCCAGCCTCCAGCAGCGGCAGGGACCCTACAGAGCCACCAGCCACCTCTGCACAGCTCCCTGCCGGCCCCACCAGGCTTCCAGGCCCCAGCCTCGAGGAGCAGCCCAGCTAGGGACCCCCAGCTGCAGAACGGTGACCTGGGAGTGAGTATAAGGTGAGGCCACCACACAGGGTGCCAGCTCCAAGCAGGGCACGGGAACGAGGGCTGCGGCCATCAGGAGGCCCTGCACACACGTCCTGGACAAGCGGTCCCAAGGGCCGGTTCACCTCGGTGCGTCTCATTCTCCTGAACAAAAGAGCCCCCACCCTGTCTTCACAAGGTTTCCGGGGGCAGAGGGGCGACGCCCAGTGCCCTCTCCCCTTCCCAGGCAGCGGGACCCCGAGTTTGCTGACTGGCACCACTAAGCTCACACACGCACCAATGGTGAGTGTCCAGGAGCTGGGCAGGGGCCCCCGGTCGGGCTGCGGAGAGGAGAGGACCTCGCCCAGCACTCAGGCCCACGTGCGTAGTCACGGAGCCTCACCTGAGCGGCCGCTGTTGTGCAATCGAGTTCCCAAGAACAGAGAGAAAAGGGAACTTCCAGGGCGGCCCAGGCCCCCGGGGGTTCCCACCCCATTTTTAGCTGAAAGCACTGAGGCAGAGCTTCCCCTATCCAGGCTCTGCTGCCTGGCATAAAAATAACAACTACGCTTACTGATCATCTGGGAGCCATCCAGGGACCCAACGGGGAGCCGGACGGGCCACACCAGTCAGGGGCGCCAGACGGAGGACCCGGCACTGCAGGTGGGAACCCCGACCAAGGGGCTGGCCCAGGCAGCAGTGAGGGACGGGCTGCCTGGGCCCCTGACAGGGCGGGGGCTCCTGGACTGCCCTCACTGTACAGACCAAGCTTCCTGGCCACTGCATGGACTACAGCTGCCCCTTCCCTGCACAGGGACACAGGAAACGCAGGAACAGCCTAACGGCAACCAGGAGAAACCAAGGGGCTGTGAATCTCGGCTGGGACGGGGCTGGGCCCAAGATGGGAAGGTCAGAGGCCCCACGCCGGGCAGGGCTGGGCTGAGCACAGACTGCCTGCACCCCCAGGACAGGGACACAACCCAGAGCCAGGAGGGAGGGTGGGAGGCGGCAGCAGTGATCTGCACCGTGCCACTGGCTGGCTTCAGCCCACATCTTCTGGGCCGACGTGGGCCAGGCCAGCTGGACGGAACGACGGGGCCTCGGCTGAGCAGAGTGGACTAAGCAGCCAAAACAGGCTGAGCTGAGGCGAGCCGGGTGGACTGAGCTACCCCGGCCCTTCAGAGGACAGGCTGGCTAAGCTGGGCTGGCCTGAACTGGGTTCAGCTGGGCCGGGCCAGGCCAGGCGGGTTTAGCCGAGTTGAGTGGACTGAGTTGGGGTGAGCTGGGTAGAGTGAAATGAGCTAGCCTCATCGGAGCCAGGCTTGAGCTGGGTTATCCTAAGCCCTAAGTTGGACTGACCTGGGCCGAGCTGGACTTATCTGGGGGCAGGGCAAAGCCAGGCCAAGCTGAGCCGAGGTGGCCTGCACTGGGAGGTCCAGGATGGGACTAAGCTGAATTAGGCTGACCTGGACGTGACTGCACTAGGTTGAAATAAGCTGGGCCGATGCAGGAGTAGGGACGAGGTACAGCTCTCTCTCCACTCAGGATAAAATGGGCGCTCTCGGACTATCTGGGGGGAACTAGGCCCAGCTGGGACATCATCTGCTGAGCTTACCTGACCTGAGCTCGCAGGGCTGCGCTGAGCTGAGCGGGACCGACCTGCGCAAGCTTAGCTGGTTGGGCTAAGCTGGGCTGAGCTAAATTGGGTTGAGCTGGGGAGGGCTAGGCTGGCTAAGGGACCTGAGATGGACAGGGTTAGAAGCTGGACTGAGCTGGGCTTAGATTATTGAAGTGAGTTGAGCTGGGGTGACCTAAACTGGGTTTGGCTGGGATGAGTTGATCTGGGCTGAACTAAGCCTGCCGAGTGGGCTGGGCTGGGCTGACCTAGGTTCAGCTGAGCTGGGCTAATGTGGGCTGGGCTGGGTCAGGTTGAGGTTAACTGGGCTGGGCTGGGCTGAGTTCAGCTAAACTGGGCTGGGCTGGGCTGGGCTGGGCTGGGCTGAGTTCAGCTAAACTGGGCTGGGCTGGGCTGGGCTGAGTTCAGCTAAACTGGGCTGGGCTGGGCTAGGCTGGGCTGGGGTGGGCTGGGCTGAGTTCAGCTAAACTGGGCTGGGCTGGGCTGGGCTGGGCTGGGCTGGGCTGGGCTGAGTTCAGCTAAACTGGGCTGGGCTGGGCTGGGGTGGGCTAGGCTGGGCTCGGCTGAGTTCAGCTAAACTGGGCTGGGCTGGGCTGGGCTGAGTTCAGCTAAACTGGGCTGGGCTGGGCTGGGGTGGGCTGGGCTGGGCTGGGGTGGGCTGGGCTGGGCTGAGTTCAGCTAAACTGGGCTGGGCTGGGCTGGACTGGGCTGGGCTGGGCTGAGTTCAGCTAAACTGGGCTGGGCTGGGCTGGGCTGGGCTGAGTTCAGCTAAACTGGGCTGGGCTGGGCTGGGCTCGGCTGAGTTCAGCTAAACTGGGCTGGGCTGGGGTGGGCTGGGCTGGGCTGAGTTCAGCTAAACTGGGCTGGGCTGGGCTGGGCTGGGCTGAGTTCAGCTAAACTGGGCTGGGCTGGGCTGGGGTGGGCTGGGCTGGGCTGAGTTCAGCTAAACTGGGCTGGGCTGGGCTGGGCTGGGCTGAGTTCAGCTAAACTGGGCTGGGCTGGGCTGGGCTCGGCTGAGTTCAGCTAAACTGGGCTGGGCTGGGCTGGGCTGGGCTGAGTTCAGCTAAACTGGGCTGGGCTGGGCTGGGGTGGGCTGGGCTGGGCTGAGTTCAGCTAAACTGGACTGGGCTGGGCTGGGCTGAGTTCAGCTAAGCTGGGCTAGGCTGGGCTGGGGTGGGCTGGGCTGAGTTCAGCTAAACTGGGCTGGGCTGGGCTGGGCTGGGCTCAACTGGATCCGGCTGAACTGGGCTGGAGGTGCTGAACTTGGTTCAGCTGGGCTGAGCAAGACCAAACTGGACTGAGCTGGCCGGGCCTGTGCTGTGATTGGAAGACCTGTGCTGAGCGGGACCGACCTGAGCAAGCTTAGCTGGTTGGGCTAAGCTGGGCTGAGCTAAATTGGGTTGAGCTGGGGAGGGCTAGGCTGGCTGAGGGACCTGAGATGGACAGGGTTAGAAGCTGGACTGAGCTGGGCTTAGATTATTGAACTGAGTTGAGCTGGGGTGACCTAAACTGGGTTTGGCTGGGATGAGCTGATCTGGGCTGAACTAAGCCTGCCGAGTGGGCTGGGCTGGGCTGACCTAGGTTCAGCTGGGCCAATATGGGCTGGGCCAGGCTAAGGTGAACTGAGCTGGGCGGAGCTGACTGGGCTGAACTAGGCTAGCCTGAGGAGGCTGAGCTAGGTTGGGTTGGATTGAGTTGGGTTGGGCCGGGCTAACCTAACCTGACCTGACCTAACTGACCTGACCTGGGTTCAGCTGGTCTAGGTTGGCCTGGGCTGGGCTGACCTGGACCAGGCTGGCCTACAGTGGACCTCAGAGGGTGACTCCCTGGGTGGGCCGGTCTCTGCTGACTTTGGCTGTTCTGGTGGGCAGAGTGGGGCTGGACACTGTGATTTTGGTGGTACCTAGAACAGACTTTGACACCAAGCTAATGCAGCTCCAGGGGCAGGACAGGCTGGGAATCTGGGGCTCCAGGCCAGGAGTGAGGGCCTCACATGCAGATGGCTCTGTCCAGGCCAGGGGGCTGTTGTGAAGGGGCCACCTGGGGCATCAGGGCAAATCTTCCCACCTTCCCCTCGAGGCCAGCGGGGGCAGAGCATGCAGGGGTCTGGCAGGCTCAGCACTCAGAGCCTGAGGAGTAGGGGCCAGGGTTGGAGGCCCGGCTGACCACCCACTGTGAGCCCAGTGAGATTTTGAAGGGGAAGGGCTCTGGGTCCCAGGCTTCAGCCTAGGGGTGTGGCCCAGTGCCTCTGCTCCCGAGTTCCCAGGCTTCAGCACTTGGGGTGCAGGTTGGGGTCATCCTGGGGCACCCCCACCTTCCTGAGCCCAGCCTGAGGACAGTGGCTGAGCAACAGCTTCGTAGGGGAACAGGGACCCTGGGAGGTGCCCTGGGCCTGGAGCTTGTGGGGAAGCACAGGTGGGAAAAGGCCCGGAACGAGCCTGGCCATCTGGACCCCTGGGCCGCCCCAGCGTCCCCAGCTCCCCCACACAGACTCCCCCAGCCTGATGGGCTGGCCCGAGGCTGGCGCTGACCAGGCTCTGTCCTCACAGCCTCCACACAGCACCCATCCGTCTTCCCCTTGATCCCCTGCTGCAAAGAAGTCAAGAACGAAGCGTCCGTGACCGTGGGCTGCCTGGCCACAGGGTACTTCCCCACGCCGGTGACCGTGACCTGGGACACAGGCTCCCTGAACGGGAGCGTCGTGACCCTCCCGGCCACCACCCCCATGGCCTCTGGCCACTACACCACCTCCAGCCAGCTGACCGTCTCGGGTGAATGGAAGACGCAGGCGTTCACCTGCAGGGTGGTACATACCCCATCGTCCCCTGACCCGGTCAAAAAAACCTTCAAAGGTAAGAGCGGGCCAAGCTCAGAGACCACAGGTTCAGAGCAGGAGAGACTTCCCTGGAGTGCCAGGCTGAGGGCTGGCAGAGCAGGCAGGGGGTGAAGGGGGGAGGACTCCAACGCTGGGAACACCCAGCATGCTCGGGGACCCGGCCAGGACGTGGGGGCAGAGGACAGCACACAGAGCTCAGGGAGGCCAGCAGTCCTCATGACCACCTGCTCTGCCCGCAGTCTGCTCCAGGGACTTCGACATACCCACCGTGAAGATCCTGCAGTCCTCCTGCGACGGCAGCGGGGACGTCCCCCCGACCATCCAGCTCCTGTGCCTCGTTTCCGGGTACACCCCAGGCGACGTCAACATCACCTGGCTGCAGGACGGGCAGGTCGTGGACGTGAACTGGACCGTCTCTGCTCCCGTGCTGGAGGGCAAGCTGGCCTCCAGGCAGAGCGAACTCATCCTCACCCAGAAGCGCTGGCTGTCCGACCACACCTACACCTGCCTGGTGGACTATCAAGGCGACACCCTTGAGGAGAGTGCCAAGAGGTGTGCGGGTAGGTTCCCACCTGCCCTGGTGGCCACCAGGAGGCCAGAGAAGGGGGGCGGGCGGGCCTCACACAGCCCTCCCGTGTGACACAGATTCCAACCCGAGAGGGGTGAGCGCCTACGTGAGCCGGCCCAGCCCCTTGGACCTGTTCGTCAGCAAATCCCCTACGATCACCTGTCTGGTGGTGGACCTGGCACCCAGCCAGGGGACGGCGAACCTGACCTGGTCCCGTGCCAGTAAGAAGCCTGTGCCGCAACCGACCCAAAAGGAGCAGAAGCAGCGCAATGGCACGGTCACCATCACGTCCACCCTGCCAGTGGGCACCAGAGACTGGATCGAGGGGGAGACGTACCACTGCAGGGTCACCCACCCCCACCTGCCCAGGGCCCTCGTTCGGTCCATGACCAAGATGAGCGGTGAGCTGCAGGCAGGCCCGGGCCGGGGAGGGAGGGAGCGGAGCCTGCGCTGACCCCACATCTGGCCCCAGGCCCGCGTGCTGCCCCGGAAGTCCACGTGTTTGCAACGCCAGAGGAGCCGCGGAACCCGGACAAGCGCACCCTCACCTGCCTGATCCAGAACTTCCTGCCCGTGGACATCTCGGTGCAGTGGCTGCACGGTGGGGTGGTGCTCCCGCCCTCCCGGCACAGCACCACGCCGCCCCTCAGGGCCAAGGGCTCCGGCTTCTTCGTCTTCAGCCGCCTGGAGGTGACCAGGGCCGAATGGGAGCAGAAAAACGAATTCATCTGCCGTGCAATCCACGAGGCAGTGAAAGACTCACAGACCGTCGAGAAAGCGGTGTCTATAAATCTCGGTAAATGACGTCCTCCTGCCTCCCTCCCTCCCGGGGCTCCGTCCAGCGGTGCGGTGGGGAGGGCTGGCCAGACCTTCTGTCCACTGTTGCCACGACCCCAGGAAGCCACCCCCAATAAACTGCGTGCTGAGAGCCCTGGGTGCACCTGTTCTTGGGAGCGGGCAGTGCTGTGGGCAGGGGCCTCTTGGCACAGAGGAATGGGCCACCCAGGAGGGGAATGGGAGGAGGTGACAAGACCAAGGTGCCGCTCAGCCATCTGCCTTTGTGTCAGGGGTATTCGTCAAACAGCACATCCTCAGGCCCTCATCACAGATGCCCCGGGCGCTCTCTGCGCCCACTCTGGGTCCACCCTCTCCAGAGTCCAAAGATCCAGGGGAGGTCCTCAGGGAAGGGGGCGAGGGAGTCCAGCCCCCACAGCCCTCTCTCTCCTGGGGGCTTGGCTTCTACACCCCTGGACAGGAACCCCTGCACCCCCATGTGTAGCTGGGCACACAGGCCCCTCCAGGTGGAGAAACAGCCCAAGTGAAACCCCCACACAGACATGCAGGACCCCAGGCAACCCTCCCCAGACACACACACAACCCTCCCAGACAGACAGCCCTTCCCGAGTCTGTGCCACTGGCATTCACCTCTTTACCCTGTCCCACCTGGGGCTAGTGGGGCTGAGCCCACCCACACCCCACAGCCTTCGCCACCCTGCCCCATGGGCACACCAGGCCCAGATCAGCACCAGGCCCCACCTCAGACCACCCTGAATCTGCCCCCAGAGAACCACCAGCCTCACACACCCAGTCATGCCCTCGCACACCTCACCCCAGGCACAGAGCTGTGCACGTGCCAAGCACACGCCAACTACATGGTGGCATGCACCACCCCCAGGGCGCCATGGGTACCCACACATGCTCATGCCTGGCCCACGCTCCGCCCCCAACACTAACTCCAGCCAGGCTCCTCGCAAGTCCTTCCTCTGAGGGATACCTGGGCCGCTGAGTCCCAGACAGAAACGGAGAGGCCCCCACAGGACTTGGCGTCCTCCAGTCCAACCCCCGCTGTCACCCTGTCAGCTGCACCCCACAGCCAAACACAGGACAGATGCGCCCCCAGGACGTGGCCTCCATCCCACTCCCTTCTTGCCCACACCAGAAGCCCAGAGAGGCCACATGCCCCTCCCACATACCAACCATAGGTGGGTATCTGCCACCCCAGATCCAAACACTACCCCTGTCATGCACAGCTGCACACCAAGGGCACGGCACCCACCAAATCCACACAAACACAGGCGCCAGGCACCCCACGGGCCCAAAGCCCCCGTGTCTGAAGACGCGGTCCCTGCACACCAGCCTCAGTGTCACGCCCCAGCCCAGCCTCACCCAGCTCCAGGCCAGCAGTGGAAGAAAGAGGGGTGTGAGCCCCCAACACTGGACCCATGCCTGCTGGTGACCTGGGACTGGCAGGCAGCTCAGGGCGTTGGGGAAGGGAGTGGAGGGGACCCGGGCCCAGGGTCCAGGCAGGAGGAGCCAGAGGGACTAGCCTGGGCCGGGGCTTACAGTCCACACCAGGCCATCCCCTCAGAGCACCCGTGCAGTGATTTCCAGGTCCTAGGAGCCAGGCCACACAGCTCACACACCCTTCTGAGGGCCCAGAGTGGGGCAGCCACTCGTGTGCCAAGGGGCCAGGTCCCTCTCTGGGGAGGGGATGGGGTCTGGAGAGAGGCGGAGTGGAAGTAATCAGAGTTCAGGAGGGAAGCCATAATGAACAAAGGGAAAATGCTGGGTCACCCTGGGGCCAGGGCGGGGCTGGGACGAGAGGTCAGGAGTCCTGGCCCGGGGCTGGGGACTGACTCAGGACCTGGGTCCCCACCTCAGGGCTGGCCAGAGGCTCTGCGCAGTCCCGGAGGGCCCTGGACAGGGTACTCTGCCACCGCGGACAGCAGCAGGGCCTGTCGAGAGCAGCAAGGGGCTCTGTCCCCCGTCCCCGCTGCCCCTGCGGAGGCCCCGAGCTGGACGTGTGTGTGGAGGAGGCCGAGGGCGAGGCGCCGTGGACGTGGACCGGCCTCTGCATCTTCGCCACACTCTTCCTGCTCAGCGTGAGCTACAGCGCCATCCTCACGCTCCTGATGGTGGGCACCCACCTCCAGGGGCCGGGCGGGGCAGGGGGCCGGGCAGAGCTGGCGGCGCCTTGACCCAGCCCTCCCCTCAGGCCCAGCGGTTCCCCTCAGCCCCGCGGCAGGGGAGGCCCCGGCCGTCCCAAGACTACACCAACATCCTCCAGCCTCACGCCTAGGCCGCGGGCCCTCGCGCTCCACCAGGCCCGGCTCTTTCCCTGCCGTTCTGGAGCGCCCCTCGGCTGCGCCCTGCCCCAGGTGGGAAAAGGGAAGCAGATAAGCCTCTCGGGGCACAAGGACACCACTGTGGGCTGATGGCCAGCGACCCTGAGCCCAGCCCCAAGGTTAAAGCACCGATGAGACCGCCAGTCACAGCCCCTGCACCAGAACAGCGTCCGTCCCTTCCACGGAGTCATCGAGGCAGGGGTGGCTGCGGCCGCTCTGAGCTTATCCCAGGCCCCTGGGTCTCACAGTCCGTCCCATTCTGACAGTACAATCACCAAAAGACAAGGAGGACCCAGTGCCTGGCGCCCAGCCCAGGACACAGTTGGGTCCGTGTCCAGCCCAGACCAGCCCACGGCCTCACTCGGGTCAGACTTGGTCTGACCATTCCAGCCCCGAGGCCCAAGTGTCCAAGTACCTGGCCTCCCGGTCCCCCAAGCCTTGCCCAGGCCCTTTCCCTTCACCCACCCGCCCCTCCTGCCGTCTGTCCACAGCCCCCATCCCTGCAGAGTGAAGGCACCGGCAAGCCCTCTGAGGCCAGGCCGCAGGACCGTTTGGGGCTTCAGGCCCCTGGGGTGGGTGGAGGGGGCTCCCACTGCCAGAGAAGGGGTTTCCTGCAGGGACGGCCGCTGCTGACCTGGCCCCGCGACCTCGCCCAGCCTCTGGCCTCAGCAGTCCTATTTCTTTCCCTCTGCGTTTCTTAGTAAAGTTCCTTTTTACAAACCCCAGGTCTCCAAGTGCTCTTTGGGAGGTGTCTGCGGCCCTGGAGTGGCTGGTGGGAGGCAGGACCCCTGAGGACTGGAGGGGAAGCCGGGGGCAAGGAGCTCACGCCTGTAATCGCAGCACTTCGGGAGGCTGAGGCAGGCAGATCATGAGGTCAAGAGTTTGAGACCAGCCTGACCAACATGATGAAACCCGTCTCTACTAGATATACAAAAAGTAGCCGGGCGTGGTGGCGGGTGCCTGTAGTCCCGGCTATTCGGGAGGCTGAGATAGGAGAATCTCTTGAACCTGGGAGGCAGAGGTTTCAGTGAGCCAAGATGGTGCCATCGAACTCCACCCTGGGCAAGAGAGTGAGACTCTGTCTCAAAAAAAACAAAAGAAAAGTGAAAGTAAGGAGGGGGTGGAGGGGGTGGGGGGGTGGAGGGGGTGGGGGGACGGAGGGGGTGGGGGAGGGAGGGGGTGGGGGGACGGAGGGGGTGGGGGAGGGGGGGGGTGGAGGGGGTGGGGGGACGGAGGGGGTGGGGGAGGGGGGGGTGGAGGGGGTGGGGGGACGGAGGGGGTGGGGGAGGGGGGGGGTGGGGGGATGGAGGGGGTGGTGGGGTGGAGGGGGTGGGGGCGCTCCTTGGCCCTGACTGAGGGCACTTGAATTGCTAAGACCATCTTTTAGGGCCCGTTGGCGAAATCCCCCAATGCAGGAAGAGTCCAATGACAGTGAGGGCCCCACAGGGAGAGCCTCGCTCTGTGCCAGGAGACCCACGTCACACGGAGCCTGGCACAAAGTGGAATGAAGCAAGCCTGCCAGGGTCTGACGGCGGCACGTGGGTCCCCCACCCCGTCCTCCTCGGGGACCTCGGAGCGGCCAGGCATGGGGCAGAAGGTGAGGAGCGACGGCTCCCTGTGGGGTGGAGAACACCAAAGTGGGCAGCACAGAGGCCGCTGGGTCCGAGCGATGGAGGAGGGGCGTGGCTGCCCAGCGCTCCTCACACACTCGATCATCCACAGACACACACACAGACACACACAACACGCACAGGTTCACACACACACAGACCAAGCTCTCACACTCACACATGTGCACTCACACCAATCATGCAGCCACAAACACACGCTCACACGCTCGGACACGCTCACACCAACACACACACAGCCTCGGGAAGCCAGGCCCCCAGTCCGCCGCAGCACCAGCCGAGGTCCCGAAAACCCACCTCTCTTACGACAGACCGGCCCTCCAAAGACAAGGTCCCTGGGCCGGGTGCCCCTCCGGGGGGCACAGCTCAGTGACTTCCTTCTCTGCCCTGCACCCTAGATCATGAGAGCCCCATGGACCCCAGCACAACGACAACAAGGGGTTGGCTCACTGCCCCGCTCTGGGCCAGACATCCTCACACACGGAGAATTCCACCTCCTCGAAGGCCTGAGAGGGAGGCGAGATGGGCAGCCACATTGAGGAGACATTCGGGGCCCATGGGGAGGGGCAGAGGCCTGGATCCACACCCAGCTCGGAACAGCGCCCCTGCCTTCCACGTGGCCTGGCCTCCCGGGACTAAGAGGATGCCCTCGTCCCCCTCTTTATTCTCCTGTTAACCCACCAGTGAGTACAACGATGGTCCCCAAAAGATGCAGCCGCATCCTAACCCCTGGGGCCCTCGGGTGCGGCGTTGTCTGTTAAAAGGGCCTTTAGATACAATCAAGGTAAGGATTTTGAGATGAGGGCGTCCTGGATGACGAAGGGGGCCTAGATCCCAGCACAAGTGTCCCGGCTGGAGACAGTCGAGGAGACACAGGGACGGGGAGAGGCAGCGGCACGTCGGGGTGGCACTGTGGGCTGAGTGTCTGTGTCTGCCTGAAACTCGTGTGTGACGGCCCTAACCCCAGAGTGAGAGCGTGCAGAGGTGGGGCCTTGGGGGACTGGTTAGGGCCCGAGGGGAGAGCCCTCAAAAATGCAGTTCGTCCCCAATCTCACTAGAGACCCTAAAGAAAAGGGACCCCAGAGAGCAGCCCTGCCCTCTTTCTGCCTCCTGAGGACGCGGCAAGGAGATGGGGTCTGTGAACCCAGAAGCGGCCCTCACTGGACCTTGACCCCCGCTGCCATCCTGACCTTGAACTTCCAGCTCGAGAACTGCGAGAAATGAGTGTTTGTTGATGAACCCACCAAGTCTCTGGTATTTTTGTTATTGCAGCCAGAAATGACTAAGACGCGGCGGCAGCGTCCCCCTGTCGAGGGCTGTGGTCATCCCAAGCTTAATAACAAAAGCTCCGGAGCCTCCTTGAACCGCCAGGGTGTCCTCCCAGGACCCTGGGGCAGCCCCAGGCTACCCCCTCCTCCTCTGCCCCCACCTGCCCTGGCCTGGCCTCACAGTCACTCCCTGGATTTCACCCCGCAGCATCACAGCCAGGCCTCTTCCATTCCCACTGCAGTGGCTCCTCTGTGACGCGCCCCGGCCTCCCATTGCTGGTGGCACCGAGCCCCCAGAAAGAGCTGGCCTCCCCCGAATGCAGGCCAGCGTCACCCGTGGGGTCTCTCCAACACAGACCCGCAGTAGGAGCACCGCCTGGGCATGGGGGGTGGGCAGCGCTGGACTGGCCCAGCAGGCACTTGGCCGCCCTGAGCTGCAGGGCTGCAGGCTAGAAGATGGGGCACTCCCCACACCCCCAGCCTGGGCTGCAGTCTGGGGCCCCAGCAGCCCATGGGGCAGGCCGAGGGGCCAGGCTGGAGTGGCTCCAGCCCAGCAGCACAAAACTCACTATCCCCAGGCTGAAGCCCACCCCGTGGCCCCAAGTACCCTCTCACCAGGGGTCCACCCACAGGCGCCCTTCCCCTACGGACCCTCAGGGACCCTCTCTGGCCCTGTGTCTCCCCTTCTCATCTCTGTCTTGGGGTCTCTGAGCCTCTGTGTCAGTTTCTGCTTCCCTGCATCTTGGCCCCCACCCCAGCCCTGTGGAGCCACGTGGAGCCAAGAAGCTCCTGGCCGGTGGGGTCACAGAGCCCTGGCCACACACACCTGGCCCCACCACAGCCAGACCACAGACCAGACATGACGTGGAGGTGCGCGGCCGTGTCTGCCGGGGCAGGAAGTGGGCGACTGACCTCATCTGTAGGCCAGACACAGGCATGCCGGCCCTCCCCGCCAGCCCCCAGCACCCAGCCGAACGGGTGGACACGGCCAGAGCGGCGGAGCAGGGCTCTGCTGAGGAGACAGAGGGCCATCGAGGCAGGGCCCAGGCCGAGTCTGGGCTCCCCTTTCCACAACAGCCCCTCTTGGCAGCCAGACCCCTGTGAGGGCAGACCTGCAGCCACGGCGCCCACACGCCGGAGACCATCTGCTCAGCCCTGCGGACCCTCCAGCAGCCTAAGCAGGTGGGGCTCAGAGCTCCCAGGCCTCCGCCGCCTCCTCTGCACATTGAGGCGTCCAGCCAGGCTGGTCCTAGGCCCTTCTGGGAGCAAAAGATGGAGAACAGACACCAAGACCAGAGGGAAGGAGGAAAGAGGCCACCATGGAGACCCGGGAACCACGGGCAGGACTCCATACCCGGCAGGAGGGACCTGGCACTGGGGCCCAGCCAGGCTGGCCAGGCCTACACTGGGATGACCCGGCCCTTCCTGGGATGCAAGGTGAAAAGCTGTCAGGGCCAAGCTGAGGCCTAGGCTGAGCCAAGCCAGAGAAGAAGAGCCGATGACCCGGGGCCAGCTGACGCAGGTCCACGGGGGCTGCCCTGAGCTGCCCCGGGCTGAGCTGGGCTGAGCTGAGCTGGGCTGGGCTGGGCTGGGCTGGGCTGGGCTGAGCTGAGCTGGACTGAGCTGAGCTGAGCTGGGCTGAACTGGGCTGAGCTGGACCAGGCTGTGCTGAGCTGGGCTGAGCTGAGCTGAGTTGGGCTGAACTAGGCTGGAATGGTCAGGCTGATCTGGGCTGAGCTGAGCTGGGCTGGGCTAGGCTGAACTAGGCTGGAATGGGCTGAGCTGGGCTGGGCTGGGCTGAGCAGAGCTGAGCTGGGCTGGGCTGGGCTGGGCTGGGCTTGGCTGGGCTGAGCTGAGCTGGGCTCTGGGCTGGGCTGAGCTGGGCTGGGCTAGGCTGAGCTGGGCTGAGCTGAGCTGAGCTGGGTTGGGCTGGGCTGGGCTGGGCTGGGCTGGGCTGGGCTGAACTAGGCTGGAATGGTCAGGCTGGTCTGGGCTGAGCTGAGCTGGGCTGGGCTAGGCTGAACTAGGCTGGAATGGGCTGAGCTGGGCTGGGCTGAGCAGAACTGAGCTGGGCTGAGCTGGGCTGAGCTGGGCTGAGCTGGGCTGGGCTAGGCTGGGCTGAGCTGGGCTGGGCTGGGCTGGGCTGAGCTGGGCTGGGCTGGGCTGGGCTGAGCTGGGCTGGGCTGGGCTGGGCTGAACTAGGCTGGGCTGAGTTGAGCCAGGCTGGGCTGGGCTGGGCTGGGCTGACCTGAGCTGGGCTGGGCTGAGCTGGGCTGGGCTGGGCTGGGCTGGGCTGGGCTGGGCTGGGCTGGGCTGGGCTGGACTGAGCTGGGCTGGGCTGGGCTGAACTAGGCTGGAATGGTCAGGCTGGTCTGGGCTGAGCTGAGCTGGGCTGGGCTAGGCTGAACTAGGCTGGAATGGGCTGAGCTGGGCTGGGCTGAGCAGAACTGAGCTGGGCTGAGCTGGGCTGAGCTGGGCTGAGCTGGGCTGGGCTAGGCTGGAATGGGCTGAGCTGGGCCTGGCTGGAATGAGCTGGGCTGAGCTGGGCTGGGCTGGGCTGGGCTGAGCTGGGCTGGGCTGGGCTGGGCTGAGCTGGGCTGGGCTGGGCTGGGCTGGGCTGAACTAGGCTGGGCTGAGTTGAGCCAGGCTGGGCTGGGCTGGGCTGGGCTGACCTGGGCTGGGCTGGGCTAGGCCTGTCTGAGCTGGGCTGAGCTAGGCTGGAATGGGCTGTGCTGGGCTGGGCTGACCTGAGCTGAGCTGAGCTGAGCTGGGCTGGGCTGGGCTGTGCTGGGCTGGGCTGAGCTGAGCTGAGCTGGGCTGAGCTGGGCTGGGCTGGGCTGAGCTGAGCTGAGCTGAGCTGGGCTGAGCTGGGCTGGGCTGGGCTGGGCTGGGCTGGGCTGACCTGAGCTGAGCTGAGCTGAGCTGGGCTGGGCTGGGCTGTGCTGGGCTGGGCTGACCTGAGCTGAGCTGAGCTGAGCTGGGCTGGGCTGAAATGGGCTGGGCTGGGCTGTGCTGGGCTGGGCTGAGCTGAGCTGAGCTGGGCTGGGCTGGGCTGAGATGGACTGAGCTGGGCTGGGCTGGGCTGAGATGGGCTGTGCTGGGCTGAGCTGAGCTGAGATGGGCTGAGATGGGCTGAGCTGGGCTGGGCTGGGCTGGGCTGGGCTGGGCTGAGATGGGCTGAGATGGGCTGACCTGAGCTGAGCTGAGCTGATCTGGGCTGGGCTGAGCTGGGCTGGGCTGAGCTGAGCTGAGCTGAGCTGAGCTGGGCTGGGCTGAGATGGGCTGAGCTGGGCTGGGCTGGGTTGGGCTGGGCTGGGCTGAACTGGGTTGGGCTGGGCTTAGCTGGGCTGGGCTGAGCTGGGCTAAGCTGGCCTGGGCTGGGCTGGGCCAGGCTGAGCTGGGCTGATCTGGGCTGGACTGAGCTGAGCTGGGCTGGGCTGGGCTGGATGGCCTGGGCTGAGGTGGTTGCTCATGTGAGAAGGAGACCGTGGGTTGAATGTGAATCCACCTGCAGAGTCCCAGCTCGGTAGCCCCTGTGTTCTCAGGGGTTCTGAAGGCCACGCAGCTCAGTTGCACCGTGACTCTTCTCCCTGACCCGTTGCCCTGGAGGAAATTTCGAATGAGCAGGCCCAGAGCTCCCCTGTGTAGCAGGCCCTGTCCTGGAGGGCCTGGCAGGGGCGTGGCTTAGTGTTTCAACCTCTGGTCCTGAGACTGCATAGACCACAGGGGTTCACTGTGGCTTGCTGGGCCTGGGGTCGGGTTTGTGGAGTGGTGGGTGTTGGACTGACCGAGGACAGGGAGGTGGGGTCACATCCAAGCAGCACTCAGAGCCCAGGACCCCTCCTCAGAGCCCCCACCAAGATCCTCTCTAGCTGTGGGGGAGACAACAAGACATGTCCCCCAGCCAGAGCAGGCGCTGAGGTCGGGGGCTCGGGGGGTTCAGGGGACTCAGCCGCTATGTGACAGAGCCCTGTTTAACACAGCTGGTGTCAGGGACGGCCTGGGTCAGGGCCCTATCTGAGGAGCGTGTTCAGAAACCACGTCGCTGGGATCAGACAACCGGGTCCCATCGCAGGCCCATGGTGCCAGAGCTGTGTGACCTCGGGGCCGTCACGGGGCCTGTGTGTGCCAGGCTCCTCCAGTGTAGAGGAGAGGCCGGCACAGCCCGTGCTCCTGGGACTCGGCAGGAGGGCCGCACCCTCACGGCGCACCCTGTGTTCCAGAATCCCCGACCAAGCCCCAGGTCTTCCCACTGAGCCTCGCCAGCGAGCAGCCAGACGGAAACGTGGTCGTCGCCTGCCTGGTCCAGAGCTTCTTCCCCCAGGAGCCGCTCAGTGTGACCTGGAGCCAAAACGGGACGACCACAAACTTCCCGCCCAGCCAGGCGGCCGCCGGGGGCCTGTACACCACGAGCAGCCAACTGACCCTGCCAGCCGCGCAGTGCCCGGACACCAAGTCCCTGAAATGCAGCGTGAAGCACTACACGTACGACAGCCAGGATGTGACCGTGCCCTGCAGAGGTCAGAGGGCAGGCTGGGGAGTGGGGCGGGGCCACCCTGCCCTGCCCTGACACAGCGCCTAGGCCCATGCTCCCCACAGGGAGCCGCCCCTTCACTCACGCCAGACTGGACTGCTGGCAAAGCCCCAGGGGCCGGGAGTGGACGGGCCAGGAGGGGCAGGGCGGGGGCATGGGGAGGGGTGTGCCACAGGCTCAGGGCATCTCTCCACTGCAGTTCCTCCCGAGTGCCCACCCCCATGTCACCCATGCTGCAAGCCCCGACTGTCACTGCACCAGCCAGCCCTCGAGGACCTGCTCCTGGGTTCAGAAGCAAACCTCACGTGCACACTGACCGGCCTGACCAATGCCTCGGGCGTCACCTTCACCTGGACGGCCTCCGGTGGGAAGAACGCTGTCCAGGGGAAACCTGAGCGTGACCTCTGTGGCTGCTACCGCGTGTCCAGCGTCCTGCCCGGCTGTGCCGAGCCGTGGAAGCGCGGGGAGACCTTCACGTGCACCGCTGCCTACCCCGAGGCCGATACCTCGTTGACCGCCACCATCACAAAACCAGGTGGGCCCGAACCCGGCTTGGGGCCCTGCTTGTGCTCCAGTTTGCAAAGCATCTTCCTGGCCTGCCTCCTCCCTCCCCGTCCTGGGCTCGGGTTGCTCATGCCGAGTACAGACGGAAACTGAGGCAGGCTGAGGGGGGCCAGGACATAGCCCAGGGTGCCATCAGAGCAGGGGTCTCCCTCACCCCCCGTCCAGCCCCCTGACCTGACTCTCTACCCTCCAGGAAACGCCTTCCGGCCCCAGGTCCACCTGCTGCCGCCCCCGTCGGAGGAGCTGGCCCTGAACGAGCTGGTGACGCTGACGTGCCTGGCACGCGGCTTCAGCCCCAAGGACGTGCTGGTTCGCTGGCTGCAGGGGTCCCAGGAGCTGCCCCGAGAGAAGTACCTGACTTGGACATCCCGGCAAGAGCCCGGCCAGGACACCACCACCTTCGCCGTGACCAGCGTGCTGCGCGTGCCGGCTGAGGCCTGGAACAAGGGTGACACCTTCTCCTGCATGGTGGGCCACGAGGCCCTGCCGCTGGCCTTCACGCAGAAGACCATCGACCGCCTGGCGGGTAAACCCACCCACGTCAATGTGTCTGTGGTCATGGCGGAGGTGGACGGCGTCTGCTACTGAGCCCACCCGTCCCTGCCCCCGAATAAACTCCATGCTCCCCCAAGCAGCCCCACGCTTCCGTCCGGCGCCTGTCTGTCCAGCCTCAGGGTCTCAGCATGTGGGAAAGGGCCAGGCCACGGGGAGGGAAGAGCACCCCTGCCCCGAGGCTCAGGGGCCCCTGGCACCCCCGAGAGCCCTTCCACCTGCTGTGAGTGTGACATGTGAGTGTGAGTGTGTGGTGCAGGAGGCCTCACTGGGGTGAAATGAGGTCTGCCGAGGCAGGCACAGCCCAGGGTGGGTTCTGAGAGACTCGGGTGCCCCGGAGAGTTCCAAGTGGGCAGTGGCATGGCCGTCTGTCCCTGAGAGAGCCGTCTGTGGCTGCAGCTGGGAGGGAATGGGGAGGGTGAGAGGAGCAGGCTGGCAGAGAAAGAGGCTGGTACCTCGGGCAGGCAGTGGGAGGAATGGCGAGGGAGTGAGGGGCTGGGCTCCAGGATCCACTGTGAAGGAGGACAAGCTCCCAGAGAGCCCCACCACCCTAGTGAGTTGGCCTCAGGACAGCCCCACGACTCATGCAGAAACGGGCACCTCCCGCCTCCACACTGCTCTGTACGGGGCACACAGGCACACAGGCATTCTCACACTCACACACACACCTGAGCCCTGCAGGAACAGCACGTTCACAGCCCAGACCCAGCTCCAGAAAGGCCGGGGAGCCCCTCCCAAGCCCCCAGCGGGCATTCCCAGGCCCAGCCCGCTGCCCAGCCCCTCAGCCTCCCCATGTTTCCACTGTGCACAGCTCAGGGTCCAACTCCCCAGACCCAGGCAGCCCCTGCTCCCTGCCTGGCCCCAAACTCCGGTCTCTCATCCCTTCCTGAGCCCAGGTAGGACCCAAAGCATAGACAGGGAGGGGCCACGTGGGGCAGCATCAGAGCAGGCCAGCGAGACAGGGCCAGCCTGGCCCCTCTGCACGTCTCTGGGATCTGCTTGGGGCTCCCAGGAGGAAGAACAGTCACAACCGCTGCAGGGACACCTGGCACCAGGACTCCCACAAGGGGGCAGCGGGGGCCCTGCTCTGGCCTTAGGCGCCTTCCGGGACTCCCCAGGGGCCCCGCCTTCTGGCTGCCTGCCTCTGCTCTCAGGGCCGAGGTGAGGTGACTGGACCCTCTGGTGACTGGACCCTCAAGAGGCCACCATCACCCTTGAGGGTCCAGTCACCAGAGGGTAATTGAGAACAACAGGTCACTCAGGGAAGCCCTGCCACCGAGAAGCCCTCCAGCCCATGGGACCCAGGACCTGGTCCAGAGGAGGGGCTTTTAAAGAGAAGGGGGAAGAGGGAGAATCAACAGATGAGGGGCTGAACCAGCAGAGAGCAGGCAGACACGTGGGTGGATCCTAGGACATATGCCAAATGGATGGGTGAATGGAGGATGGATGGGTGGGTAAATGGCTGGATGGAGGATGGACAGATGGATGGATGATGGATGGATGGGTGGGTGGATGGAGGATGGATGGGTGATAAAATGGATGGTTGGATGGATGAAGGATGGGTGGATGGAGGATGGATGGGCGAGTGGAAGATGGATGGGTGGATGGATGGATGGATGGATGATGGATGGGTGGATGGAGGATGGATGAATGAAGGATGAAGGATGGATGGGTGGATGGATGGATGATGGGTGGATGGATGGATATGGATGGGTGGATGGATGGATGGATGGACAGATAATGGATGGGTGGTAAAATGGATGGATGGATGGATGAAGGATGGATGATGGATGGGTGGATGGAGGATGGATGAATGAAGGATGAAGGATGGATGGGTGGATGGATGGATGGATGGGTGAGTGGAAGATGGATGGGTGGATGGAGGATAGATGAATGGAGGATGGATGGGTGGATGGATGGATGGATAGATGGATGATGGGTGGATGGATGGACGGATGATGGATGGGTGGATGGAGGATGGATGAATGAAGGATGAATGATGGATGGGTGGGTGGATGGATGGAGGGATGGATGATGGGTGGATGGATGGATATTGATGGATGGATGGATGGATGGATGGAGGGATGGATGGATGGATGGATGGATGGATGGATGGATGGATGATGGATGATGGATGGGTGGGTGGATGAAGGATACACGAGTGGATAGAGGATGGATGGATGGAGGGTTGCGGATAGATGGATGGGTGAATGTATGTATGGAGGATAGGTAGAAGGAAGACAAATGGATGGATAATTGCTTTATGGATAGACATGGATGGATATTTGAATGATAGCCTGCTGTTAATGGATGAATGGATGGGTGAGTGGGTAAGAGTGTTATAGATGAAGGAGTGGATATACGGATAATAGTTTATAGTTGGGTGGGTGGATAGATGGATGGAAGGATAGAAAGAGAGGTGAATGATTGGATGTATCAGCATATGACAAGCAGGTACAACTCTAGGTGGTCTCTATGCCCTGAGACCCTGAGGAAAATAAGGATGCCTGTGCTGGTGGCCCTCGCCTGGCCCCCCCTTGCAACCCCTCAGCCACATTCCCTGGGAAGGCAACAGAAGCCTCTGGTCTTGCCCATTCAACCTCTGGCACACTGAGTGTCAGGCTCAGGTCTCTGTCTTGGACCCAGATCTCCTTGAGGGTGGACGTGTCTGATCCTCTCTGGCCCTGGGACCCAGTCACTGAATATGTGGCTGAGACTGCGACTGGGGGTGGGGGGGCAGGTACCTTGGGCTCAAGCTCCCCTTGAAGGAGAAGATGGTGCTCACTCTCTGCCGAGTCTCTCCCTGAGGGGTCTTGAGAACCTCAAAGACAGAAAGTCTCAGCCCCTCACCTGGGACCCTGCCTCCTCGTCTTCCCTGGGGGAGTCTCAGGCCTGAGATGGGGACCCAGACCCCACTGTCCCCAGACCCCAAGGAAGCATAGCCCCTGTTCACAAGAGCCTGAGCTGGGCAGGCCCTCACTGTGTTGCAGATTGGAAGGCACTGCTTCCCTGTGTGGAGCTGGACCCGCTGCAGGAGACCCTGGAGGAGGAGACCCCTGGCGCCAGCCTGTGGCCCACCACCGTCACCTTCCTCACCCTCTTCCTGCTGAGCCTGTTCTACAGCACAGCACTGACCGTGACCAGCGTCCGGGGCCCGTCCAGCAGCAGGGAGGGCCCCCAGTTCTGAGCAGCAGCCGGCAGGGCACAGGTATACACACTGTAGATAGCATCTATGGCAGGCAGAGCAAGCACTGTGGGCTCCCACTGTGGGGGGTCATGCTCTCCTGGGGGGCCTTCACGGACACTGAGGGCACAGGCGGGCCCAGGGTCAGGCCTGAGCTTCCCTCCAGTGCAGTAACCCGGATTCAGTCCAGGCTCCCCTGAGCCAGGACGGATGATGGATGGGTGGATGGAGGATGAGTGATGAGGACCGGGGCTGGGACAGAGGGCATTGGCTGCTGCTCCTTCAGGCTATGACCCTCTGTCTTTGCAGGGAGGAAGCGTGGAGGAACCTCTTGGACAAGCCAGGCATGCCAGAATTCAGCCCTTTCAGAAGCCACCGACCCACCTCTACTCAAATGCCTTCCAGGTGCAATAAAGCGGCCACAAGGAAAACGTTCACAAACTCAATGAGGAGACGGGTCGGGGAAGGGTAGTGGCTGTAGCCTGGAGGACTCCTGCTTCAAAGTCCCCCTGGGTGTCATGGTGGGCATGGTGCGCATGGACAGAGGGTGCCTCTGGTCCCAAAATCAAGAAAGGATCTGATCTTGCATGAGGCTGAGGCCCAAGGATGAATGCTGGATTCACCAGAGACCGTGGCAAAGAAACCCACTCCCAAGAACTGTATGGGAACCCCATTCCTCACAACCTGGACAGCTCTGGTCCTCCTCACTGGGTCCTCACCCTGATCACAGGGCCCTGTTCCAGACCAGTGGACCCTTTTACTGATCACTGAGCTCTGGTCCTACTACTTGGGTCCTGTTTCTGATCATGCAATTCTATCCTTGATCACTGAGCCTTAGTCTTGATCACTGAGTCCTACTCCTGTTTTTACCCCTGAACCTGATAACTCAGCCCTGGTTCTGATCACTCAGCCCTGGACCTGATCACTCAGCCCTGGTCCTCACTACTCAGCCCTGGACCTGATCACCCAGCCCTGTTCCTCATCACTCAGCCTTGGTTCTGATCATTCAGCCCTGGTCCTCATCACTCAGTCCTGGTCCTCATCACTCAGCCCTGGTTCTGATCATTCAGCCCTGGTCCTCATCACTCAGCCCTGATCCTCATCACTCAGCCCTGGTCCTCATCACTCAGCCCTGGACCTGATCACTCAGCCCTGGTCCTCATCACTCAACCCTGGTTCTGATCATTCAGCCCTGGTCCTCATCACTCAGCCCTGGTCCTCATCACTCAGCCCTGGTTCTGATCATTCAGCCCTGGTCCTCATCACTCAGCCCTGGTTCTCATCACTCAGCCCTGGTCCTCATCACTCAGCCCTGGATCTGATCACTCAGCCCTGGATCTGATCACTCAGCCCTGGTCCTCATCACTCAACCCTGGTTCTGATCATTCAGCCCTGGTCCTCATCACTCAGCCCTGGTCCTCATCACTCAGCCCTGGACCTGATCACTCAACCCTGGACCTCATCACTCAGCCCTGGTCCCTCATCACTCAGCCCTGGTTCTCATCACTCAGCCCTGGTTCTCATCACTCAGCCCTGGTCCTCATCACTCAGCCCTGGACCTGATCACTCAGCCCTGGTCCTCATCACTCAACCCTGGACCTCATCACTCAGCCCTGGTTCTCATCACTCAGCCCTGGTCCTCATCACTCAGCCCTGGACCTGATCACTCAGCCCCGGTCCTCATCACTCAACCCTGGACCTCATCACTCAGCCCTGGTTCTCATCACTCAGTCCTGGTCCTGATCACTGAGCCCTGGCCCTGATCACTGAGCCCTGGTCCTGATCACTGAGCCCTGGTCCTGATCACTGAGCCCTGGTCTCGATCACTGGGCACTGGTCCTGATCACTGGGTTCAGATCCTGATCACTGAGCCCTGTTCCTGATCACTAGGCCCTGTTCCTGATCACTGAGCCCTGTTCCTGATCACTGGGCCCTGTTCCTGATCACTGGGCCCTGTTCCTGATCACTGGACCCTGTTCCTGATCACTGGGCCCTGGTCTTGATCACTGAGCCCTGAACCTAATCACCGCACCCTGGTCCTGGTCACTGGGCCCTGGTCCTGATCACTGTGCCCTGTTCCTGATCACTAGGCCCTGGTCTTGATCACTGAGCCCTGCACCTAATCACTGCACCCTGATCCTGGTCACTAACCCCTGTTCCTGATCACTGAGCCATGTTCCTAACCACTGAGCCCTGGACCCAATGACTGGGCCCTGTGCCTGAGCACTGAGCCCTGGTCCTGATCACTGGGTCCTGGTCCTGATCACTGGGTCCTGATCCTGATCACTGGGTCCTGTCCCTGATCACTGAACCCTGGTCCTGATCACTGGGTCCTGGTCCTGATCCCTGGGCCCTGTCCCTGATCACTGGGCCCTGGTCCTGATCACTGGGTCCTGTCCCTGATCACTGGACCCTGGTCCTGATCACTGAGCCCTGGTCCTGATCACTGGGTCCTGGTCCTGATCACTGGGCCCTGGTCCTGATCACTGAACCCTGGTCCTGATCACTGGGCCCTGGTCCTGATCACTGGGCCCTGGTCCTGATCACTGGGTCCTGTCCCTGATCACTGGGCCCTGGTCCTGATCACTGGGCCCTGGTCCTGATCACTGAACCCTGGTCCTGATCACTGGGCCCTGGTCCTGATCACTGGGCCCTGGTCCTGATCACTGGGTCCTGTCCCTGATCACTGGGTCCTGGTCCTGATCACTGGGCCCTGGTCCTGATCACTGAACCCTGGTCCTGATCACTGAACCCTGGTCCTGATCACTGGGCCCTGGTCCTGATCACTGGGCCCTTGTCCTGATCACTGGGTCCTGGTCCTGATCACTGAACCCTGGTCCTGATCACTGGGTCCTGGTCCTGATCACTGGGCCCTGGTCCTGATCACTGGGTCCTGTCCCTGATCACCGGGCCCTGGTCCTGATCACCGGGTCCTGTCCCTGATCACCGGGCCCTGGTCCTGATCACTGGGTCCTGTCCTTGATCACCGGGCCCTGGTCCTGATCACTGGGTCCTGTCCCTGATCACCGGGCCCTGGTCCTGATCACCGGGTCCTGTCCCTGATCACCGGGCCCTGGTCCTGATCACCGGGTCCTGTCCCTGATCACCGGGCCCTGGTCCTGATCACCGGGTTCTGTCCCTGATCACCGGGCCCTGGTCCTGATCACTGGGTCCTGTCCCTGATCACTGGGCCCTGGTCCTGATCACTGGGTCCTGTCCCTGATCACCGGGCCCTGGTCCTGATCACTGGGTCCTGTCCCTGATCACTGGGCCCTTGTCCTGATCACTGGGTCCTGTCCCTGATCACCGGGCCCTGGTCCTGATCACTGGGTCCTGTCCCTGATCATTGGGTCCTGTCCCTGATCAATGAGCCCTGTTCCTGACCACTGAGCCCTGGTCCTTTTCTTATACATATTCATTTTGAAGTCTGATTCCTTTTCCGAGCCTGTGTCAGTCTGTCTGGACACTGAATCCTGTCTGATTTCTGAACCTGGCCCTCATTAGCAAGTGACCTGCAGAGGTGGAGGGAGACCTCCAGGGAAGCTAAGACCCTCTCAATGCATCAATGCATGCACTCGGTGGCAGACGAAGACATGACCCCAATGACTTGCTTCATTTTTTCCAGGCTCAGAGGGGTGTGTAGGCCCCCAAGAGGACTTGGTGGAGCACCATGAGCTACATCCCCAGCCCCTAAGGGGTCTGCAGGTCTGGACTTACCACGGGGGAAGGTACAGCACAGGAGTAAGGACAGGGAGGTAGGGAGGCCATGCTGTTTGTATTTCCTTGCTTTTCCCTTTGTCCTGAAGCCTCTTGCACCCCATCACCTGCAGAAACACCCAAAATAGGCCTGTGGGGCAGCTGAGTCATTGTGAATACAGCCCAGCCCAGGTGTTCTAGCCAGAGAGCTGCTGTTCTGAGAAACATGCCCCAAAACCGAGACCGGGCCAGGTGCACCTGGGGCCTGAGCGAGGGGCTGCAGCCACAGGAA
Source organism: Aotus nancymaae (assembly GCF_030222135.1). Lineage (NCBI taxonomy): Eukaryota > Metazoa > Chordata > Mammalia > Primates > Aotidae > Aotus > Aotus nancymaae. The sequence continues at coordinate 88,738,745 of NW_026988422.1, read as the reverse complement.
GGGCCAGCCCCAACCGGCTCTGGGTCAGCCAGGACCTTCCACATCCCGGATTAGGCAAAGGTCAGCCAGGGTCAACTATCGTGTATCCGAAGTCAGCCAAAGTCAGCCAGGACCAGCTAGGGTCAGCGGCGCCATCTGGGATCAGCCAGGGTCAGCCAAGATCAGCCCGGTTTCTGCCAGGGTCAGCTAGGGCCATCTGGGGTCATCTGGATCAACCAGGGCCAGCCTGCGTTCTGCCAGAGTCCGCCAGAGCCTTCTAAGTTCATCTGAGGCCAGCCAGGGCCAGCCTGGGTCCCACCAGTGTCTGCTCAGGCCATTGTGCCCCTGGCCAAGCTCTCCAGCCTGCAGGCCTCCTCCGTGGGCAGCGCTCAAGAGGTCTGTGCCCACCACACAGCAGACCCCGGGGCACTGCACTGAGTGCCTGGCAGTGACCTTGGTGGCCCCATGCCCTGCATGCACCTCCCTCAGCTCTCCCCAGGGCCCTTGGCCAGAGCCAGGATGCAGTGCTCAGCCCTGGGCTCCAGCGGCTGCCCCGCCAAGCTGTGTCCAGCATAGTCAAGCCCACAGGCCACAGCAGGACCTGGACCCCACACCAGGGAAACAGGGGCTCTGGGAAGGGGACATTGGACCAGGGACCCAGAGAGACACAGAGACATAGACAGAGACAGGGATGGGGAGAGACCAGAGACAGAGAGACAGGAAAGGAGAGAGACAAAAAGAGACACAGTGAGATGGGGAGGACAGAGGTATGAGACGGGACAGTGAGACACACAGAGACACAGAGAGACAGAGACACAGAGAGAGACAGAGACACAGAGAGAAAGAGACAGAGACACAGAGAGAGACAGAGACACAGAGAGAGACAGAGATAGAGACACAGAGAGAGGCAGAGACACAGAGAGAAAGAGACAGAGACACAGAGAGACAGAGACACAGAGAGAGACAGAGACACAGAGAGAGGCAGAGACACAGAGAGAAAGAGACAGAGACACAGAGAGACAGAGACATAGAGACAGAGACACAGAGAGAGGCAGAGACACAGAGAGAGACAGAGACACAGAGAGAAAGAGACACAGAGAGAGACAGAGACACAGAGAGAGAAAGAGACACAGAGAGAGAAAGAGACACAGAGAGACAGAGACAGAGAGAGAAAGAGACAGAGACACAGAGAGAGACAGAGATAGAGACACAGAGAGAGAAAGAGGCAGCAAGGTGGGCCCAGGAACTCAGATGCAAGCCCCCTCACACTCACACTCACACACATACACACACACCACAACTATTATACATTCACAAACACACAGAAATACATCCCCACACTCACACTCACAGCCTCACCCATGCTCACACTCACACAGTAAGTCACTGTCTCACAACCACACTCACACCCAAACACACCCGGCCCAGGAGCCAACGGCCAGAGCTCAGCCTGCAGCTGAGGCCACAGAACCGGGGCTGGGCCAGAGCCGGGGCCTGTCTGGGTTCGGGGGCAGGCAGTATGGGCCCACCTGCACCTCCCAGGCCTGGCCCCCAGGTCACTGGGTCACCACCCAGCCCTCGCCCTGTTCACTGTCTCTGTGCCGGCCGGGGCAGGCCTCTGAGCCTCGGGGAAACCCACAGACCCACACGGGACCCCGAACACTGGGCAGGGAAGCTGGGGTGGGGAACACCGTGCCAGAGGTGGGAGTGGGAGGGTGCAGGACCCTGGGCACTGCCACCCCAGCCCTGGGGCTGAGACCAGGGACTGCCTCGGGTCTCCCAGGAGGGACTGGACAGCGGGGGATGGTCAGAGCAGCCAGCAGGGAGCAGCCGGAGTACGGGGACGGATGCTGGGAGGCCAACGGGACGGCGCAGGGCTCGTGGAGTGGGAGGGCCTGGAGGGCCTAGAGAACCTGCGGCCAGTGTCTGTGGAGAGGGGGCCCGGGAGCAGCCCAGAGCGGCCAGACTGGCAGGGGTGAGGAGGTGGGGGCCGCGAGGTGACGGTGAACGAGCTAGGGAGGCCTCCGGCCGGGGAGGGGACCTTGGCTGGGCTCTGACTGAACCCAGGGCTCCTGGAGAAGGGACCCAGCCTCCAGTGGGGAGAGGGCAGGCAGGGTGAGGATGTGGGCGTCTGACTCCATCCACAGCAGGGCTTCAAACACGCATAGCGTGGCCCGCAGACCTGCACCCTCACCCGCCTCGACTGGCACTGGCCGGCCACGTGCACGGTCCCCGGTCCCCCCAGCACCTCCCCACAAGGGCCACGTTCCAGGGCCCCTCTGAAGCACCTGCTGCGGGGTGTGCGGAGGGTCAGGGACCTGGGCCTGAGCTGCTGGGTGCGGTGGGGGGATCGGGGACCCAGGCTCAGCGTGGGGCTGGGGACTGGACAGATGGGGACGGAGGAAGACACGCGTGTGAGCCCCTCCTGCCGAGGGCTGGACTCACGCCCAGCCTAGGCCACATCCCCCGAGGTCTGTGAGCCTTCACTGTGACCCACTCAAACATTCAGAAGCTTTGAAAGCAGCCCCCGTCCTTGTCACTCTACACGGTGACTCTCAGCGTCACACCGTCCCTGTCGGATCCACCCTCCAGCCCCCGGGGAGGGAGGCCGGGACCCAGGCAGCGGGCAGTGAGGGCAGCGGGCACGGCAGGGTCACGGGGATGCGCCCACCACACCCGTGCACACGCTCCTCGTGGCACTGAGTTCACCGAGGGTGCCCCGCCGTTTGTCCTTGGGGTCCCCCTGCACTCCCCGCCCCCATCCCTGTCCTGCTGGGGCTGCAGCTGGGTCCCGGGGCACGGGGCGGCCCTGAGCGCCTCGCCCTCTTGGTCCCTGTGGGGTGAGCCGCGGTTCAGCCTTGGAGGCCGGGCCTGGGGCCCCGCAGCCGTGGGAGCACTGCCCGCTCCCGTGCCCACAGGGAACCGCCCACACCCACGGGGTCGGGGTCGGGGTTGGGTCGGGGTCGGGTCAGGCAGTGTGCGCCCGGCACCTAGATCCACGTCCCGAAGTGGGGACCATGGCCCAGGGGCTCTGTTCCCTGAGGCTCTCGAGATGAGATCTCCTGTTTCCTTCACTCCTTCTTCACCTCTTAGCTGGGAACCTTCTAGAAGGAGGGGTGTCCTCAATCACTGGGTGGTGATGAGTGAGCACAGATCACTCAGGAAGCTTCGTGGCTTCTCCTTCACCAGGACACAGTGCCCAGAGACAGAGATGCAGAGAGAGACAGAGACACAGAGAGACAGAGATGCAGAGACAGACACAGACACACAGAGACAGAGACAGAGAGAGACAGAGAGAGAGACAGAGATACAGAGAGAGACAGAGAGACAGAGATGCAGAGACAGACACAGACACACAGAGACAGAGACAGAGAGAGACAGAGACAGAGACAAAGAGAGACAGAGATACAGAGAGAGACAGAGAGACAGAGATGCAGAGACAGACACAGACACACAGAGAGAGACAGAGACACAGAGAAAGAAAGATAGAAACAGAGACAAACGACAGAGAAATATAGAGACACAGAGACACACACAGAGACAGAGACAGAGGCAGAGATAAAGAATTACAGAGAGATAGAGACAGAGAGAGACAGAGACATAAAGAGAGACAGAGAGCAAAACAGATACAGAGAGAGACACTGACAGAGACAGAGAGAGAAACAATCAGAGACAGAGACAGAGAGAGAGACAGAGAGATAGAGACAGAGAAGCAGAGATAGAAACAGAGACAAAGAACTATAGACAGAGCCAGAGACAAAGTGAGAGCAAGATAAAGTTACAGAGAGACAGAGACAGACACAGAGATAGAGAGACAGAGACACAGAGAGCTAGAGAGTCACTGTCACATTCATACCCATGCTCACACACACACGCGCGCGCACACACACACACATGCTCACACACACACACCCTCACACACCCACACACACACACATGCTCACACACACACGCGCACACACACACACACACATGCTCTCTCTCACACACACACACACACACACACACACACACAGAGGTTCTCTCACGCCTGTCACTTCCTGTTGGGCCCATGGCATGTCCAAGCCTCTGGACCACCAGCCCCATGGCTGACCAGTGTGTGCCCACCACTCCCTGCTTCAGGGGTCCCCTCTGTAAGCCGAGAGCACCCTGCTCATGGGTGGCCTAGGGGCCCGCCCAAGGCCTGGCTCAGGAAAGGCCCCAAACACACCCGGCCCAGGAGCCAGCGGCCAGAGCTCAGCTTGCAGCTGAGGCCACCGAGCCGGGGCTGGGCCAGAGCCGGGGCCTGTCTGGGTTGGGGGGCAGATAGCATGGGCCCACTTGCACCTCCCAGGCCTGGCCCCCAGGTCACTGGGTCACCACCCAGCCCTCACCCTGTTCACTGTCTCTGTGACAGCCGGAGCAGGCCTCTGAGCCTCAGGGAAACCCACAGACACACATGGGATGGAGAGACAGAGAAAGATAAAGAGATAGAGAGACAGAGATGTAGAGATAAGAGACAGAGATACAGAGAGAGAGAGAGACAAAGAATGAGAGACAGCTAGAGACACAGAGATAAGAAGAGACAGAGACACTGAGATAGAGACAGATACAGAGAGAAAGAGAGACAGAGAGAAAGACAGAGACAAAGAGAGACAGATACAGAGAGGAAGAGACAGAGACACAGAAACGGGGACAAAATGACACAGAGAGGCAGAGACAGACAGAGACAAAGATACAGAGAGACAGGCAGTGACAGAGACAGACAGACAGGAAGAGACAGAGATACAGACAGAGACGGAGACAGAGAGACACACAAGACACGAAGAGACAGAGAGACAGAGGCAAAGAAAGAAACACAGCAAAGGGACAGGCACGGAGGGAGGGATGGAGGGGACAGACAGAGACACAGAGGGAGAGAGACGGGTCGGCAGCAAGATGGCGGGCAAAGCCCAACAGGTGCACTTGACAGAAATGAGTCACAGACACCCCCAGTGGACAGAGACAGATTCAGGCAGAGAGATACCTTCGGAGAGGCGGAAAGAGAGACAGGGAGACGTAAGGGAGGCCAGAGACAGGGACAGAGGGAGAGACGGAGCTGGAGGCTCAGATGGAGACGGGCGTGACAGAGCTGGGAACCGGGAGGCCGTGGCCCCCAGGCCCAGAGACCTGGCCCATCGCCACGTGGCCCCCAGCCTTCTCCCTGGCCCTGTGAGCCTCTGCACAGTGGGGCCCACCGGCCCTGAGGGTGGGAAGGTGCGGCCTGCAGTGGACAGGCCCTGGACCAGTGCCCGGGCCAGCAGGGCCATCTCTGCTCAGCCTCCGCAGGCTCCTGGGTGGGGGTTGCCTGGGGACCTGAGCGCACACCCCTCTACAGCCCTGCCATCGTTGGCACCCCTGCCCCTCCTGCCAACCTGGGGGTGATCCCTGGGCCCTGGTCCAAAAGGTGGCAACAAGTTAAGAACCACTGAATTCAATAAAGTCGACATTTGCAGGGGTCCCTGCCTCAGTAACCCAAGTGGGCCTGTCCTGGGGGGCGGGTGGCCCCCCAATCTGGAGGCCCAGGCCGGCCTGGCCATCCTGGGTGGGCGGCAGCCACAGCTGCAGGTGGGGAGTCGTGAGAGCTATTTCTGAAAACAGCCTCAGAGGGTGAGAAACATGTTTTCGGTGTGGAACAAACAGCCATTTGCATGTGCCCTTGAGGGCCAAGTTTGCCCAGAATGAGTCACTCAAGGAGAAACAGAGCAGAGCCCTCACACCTGGATGGGGGAGGGGGAGCGGGCGCCGCACCACAGACCTGCTGTTTGGGTCTAGAGGAAGCTCAGCCCAGCAGGCCACCATGGCAGGACCCCCGTTCCCACCCACTGGCCCATAGGTGGGACCCACAGGACCCCTAGGAAGCCCCCAGCAGCCCTTGGGCAGGTCCCACCCTACAGGAATGTGATGCCTCACAGGCCCACTCAGGCTAAGACCACGGAGCCCTTGGCCACTTGGATGCAGACCCCTGGGCACAGTGGCGGGTACACACCAGTGAGCCCTGGGGCCTGATGCTAGGCTGTGGGGGGCCACAGTGAGACCCCCACTCAGGATCCTCAGGGCTCACAGGTGCCCCGATGCGGGTGCAAGGGGTGAGGGTCCCTGCCAAGCAGGAAGGCTGAGGCCCCAGGACTGTCTCAGCACCGTCCCCACCACAGGAGTCAGCACCCGCGGGGGTCACTATGTGTCACGGACCCAAAGGAGGCTTGCCATGCGGAGCTGGTGCTGGTGGGTGCAGGGGTGCCCGCCAGCCTCCGTGGGGGGCTAGGAAGGGAGGGCCAGACACTAGGGTGTCACAGGAGGACTGGCAAGAGGCCAGTTTGTCCAAGGGAGAGCACTTGGGGCTGGGAGGGCGCAGGGTTCAGGCGGCAGAAGCGAGGGTGCCAGGTATGGTGCCCACCAGGGCCATGCAGCATGTGCTCCAGAAAGACTCTGGGGCATGGAATGGGCTTGCCATGCTGAAATCTGGAAAGTAAAAAGAGGCACTTGACGGCAGCATGCTGGCCCGCATGATCTGTGCCCACACCCACTGCCAGCAATGCCTTCCTTCTAGAAGGTTCCTCACTAATGCACAGCCACAGCCAGCAATGCCTTCCTTCTAGAAGTTTCCTCACTAATGCACACTCACTGCCAGCAATGCCCTCCTTCTAGAAGGTTCCTCACTAACACATGCACAAGGAATGAAGGGAATGGGGGTCCATCTCACAGCCCTCCAGGTAATAGTGCCCTCAACCAACCGACTGCTCCCCGCCAGCCCCAGCCCTCTGCCCCGCTGCCCACCTCTGCCTGACCCTGGCCCCGCTCCCCTCCTGGCAGCTCAGGGATTCGGCCACTGCCTGGGCTCACCCGGAGCAGACCCAGTGTCCCCCGGCACCCCATGCCACCTAGTCGCCCCTCCCTCACTTCCCCCACTTCCTCACCCCTGCCAGCTCAGCCCCTCTGGTCTGCTCCCGGCCCCTTCCCACAAACACGGCCCTCCAGGGCCTCTCCCACTCCACGATCCTGCCCGCTCCCAGCTGCAGGCTGAGCTCTGGACGTTTGCTCCTGGGCCGTGTGTGTTTCGGGCCTTTCCTGAGCCAGGCTTGGCGGGGCCCTGTTTCCCCGAGGCCACTCATGAGTAGAGAGGAGGGTATGCGCCCTGTCACAGAGGGGACCCCCAAGGCGGGGAGTGGTGGGCCCACAGCCGTGAGCCAGGGGTGCTGGTCCAGAGGCTTGGACGTGCCATGGGAGCCAGAGGAAGTGGCAGGGCCTGAGGGAGCCTCAGTGTGAGCATGTGAGCGTGGGTATGAATGTCACAGTGACTATCTCTGTCTCTGTCTCTGCCTCTCTGTTCCTGTGTGTCTCTCCTTATCTCTGTGTCTCTCTGTCTCTCTGTAACTCTTCATCTCTATCTCTCTGTCTCTGTCTCTCTGTCTCTGCCTCTGTCTCTGTGTGTCTCTCTCTGGGTCTCTCTGTAACACCTAATCTCTGTCACTGTTTCTCTCTGTCTCTGTTACTTTGTCTCTCTATCTCTGTGTCTCTGTCTCTCTATATATCTCTTTACCCTATCTCTGTCTCTCTGTCTCTCTGTCTGTCTCTGTCTTGTAACTCTGTCTCTGTCTCTCACTGTATCTCTCTTTGTGTCTCTGTATTTCTCTGTCTCTGTCTCTGTCTCTGTCTCTGTGTCTCTGTCTCTGTGTCTCTGTCTCTGTGTCTCTGTCTCTGTGTGTCTGTGTCTGTGTCTCTGTCTCTCTGCATCTCTGTCTCTGTGTCTGTGTCTCTCTGTGTCTCTGCATCTCTCTCTGTGTCTCTGTCTCTCTCTGTATCTCTGTCTCTTTGTCTCTGTCTTTGTCTCTCTGTGTCTGTGTCTCTCTGTGTCTCTCTGTCTCTGCATCTCTGTCTCTCTGTGTCTCTGTCTCTCTCTGTGTGTCTGTGTCTGTCTCTGCATCTCTGTCTCTCTGTGTCTCTGTCTCTGTTTATCTCTCTCTCTGTCTCTGTTTCTCTCTGTAGCTGTCTCTCTTTGTCTCTGTGTCTCTCTGTGTGTCTGTGTCTCTCTGTCTCTGCATCTCTGTCTCTCTGTGTCTCTGTCTCCCTCTGTGTGTGTGTCTGTCTCTGCATCTCTGTCTCTCTGTGTCTCTGTCTCTGTTTATCTCTCTCTGTCTCTGTTTCTCTCTGTAGCTGTCTCTCTTTGTCTCTGTCTCTCTGTGTGTCTGTGTCTCTCTGTCTCTGCATCTCTGTCTCTCTGTATCTCTCTGTCTCTGTCTCTCTGTCTCTGCATCTCTGTCTCTCTGTCTCTGAATCTCTGTCTCTCTGTGTCTCTGTCTTTGTCTCTCTCTGTCTCTGTCTCTCTGTCTCTGCATCTCTGTCTCTCTGTGTCTCTGTCTTTGTCTCTCTCTGTCTCTGTCTCTCTGTGTCTGTGTCTCTCTGTGTCTGCATCTCTGTCTCTCTGTCTTTCTCTGCATCTCTGTCTCTCTTTGTCTCTGTCTCTGTCTCTGATTGTTTCTGTCTCTGTCAGTGTCTCTCTCTGTATGTGTTTTACTCTCTGTCTCTCTTTATGTCTCTGTCTCTCTCTGTCTCTATCTCTCTGTAATTCTTTATCTCTGCCTCTGTCTCTGTCTCTGTGTGTGTCTCTGTGTCTCTATATTTCTCTGTCGTTTGTCTCTGTTTCTATCTTTCTTTCTCTGTGTCTCTGTCTCTCTCTGTGTGTCTGTGTCTGTCTCTGCATCTCTGTCTCTCTGTGTCTCTGTCTCTGTCTCTGTTTATCTCTCTCTGTCTCTGTGTCTCTGTCTCTGTGTGTCTGTGTATCTCTGTCTCTCTGTCTCTCTCTGTATCTCTGTCTCTGTCTCTCTCTGTCTCTGTGTGTCTCTCTGTGTCTCTGTCTCTGTCTCTGTTTATCTCTCTCTGTCTCTGTGTCTCTGTCTCTGTGTGTCTGTGTCTCTCTGTCTCTGCATCTCTGTCTCTCTGTCTCTCTCTGTATCTCTGTCTCTGTCTCTCTCTGTCTCTGTCTCTGTGTGTCTGTGTCTGTCTCTGCATCTCTGTCTCTCTGTGTCTCTGTCTCTCTCTGCATCTCTGTCTCTGGGCACTGTGTCCTGGTGAAGGAGAAGCCACGAAGCTTCCTGAGTGATCTGTGCTCACTCATCACCACCCAGTGATTGAGGACACCTCTCCTTCTAGAAGGTTCCCAGCTAAGAGGTGAAGAAGGAGTGAAGGAAACAGGAGATCTCATCTCGAGAGCCTCAGGGAACAGAGCCCCTGGGCCATGGTCCCCACTTCGGGACGTGGATCTGGGTGCCGGGTGCACGCTGCCTGACCCGACCCCGACCCAACCCCGACCCTGACCCCGTGGGTGTGGGTGGTTCCCTGTGGGCACGGGAGCGGGCAGTGCTCCCACGGCTGTGGGGCCCCAGGCCCGGCCTCCAAGGCTGAACCGCGGCTCACCCCACAGGGAGCAAGAGGGCGAGGCGCTCAGGGCGGCCCCGTGCCCCGGGACCCAGCTGCAGCCCCAGCAGGACAGGGATGGGGGCGGGGAGTGCAGGGGGACCCCGAGGACAAACGGCGGGGCACCCTCGGTGAACTCAGTGCCACGAGGAGCGTGTGCACGGGTGTGGTGGGCGCATCCCCGTGACCCTGCCGTGCCCGCTGCCCTCACTGCCCGCTGCCTGGGTCCCGGCCTCCCTCCCCGGGGGCTGGAGGGTGGATCCGACAGGGACGGTGTGACGCTGAGAGTCACCGTGTAGAGTGACAAGGACGGGGGCTGCTTTCAAAGCTTCTGAATGTTTGAGTGGGTCACAGTGAAGGCTCACAGACCTCGGGGGATGTGGCCTAGGCTGGGCGTGAGTCCAGCCCTCGGCAGGAGGGGCTCACACGCGTGTCTTCCTCCGTCCCCATCTGTCCAGTCCCCAGCCCCGCGCTGAGCCTGGGTCCCCGATCCCCCCCCCCGCACCCAGCAGCTCAGGCCCAGGTCCCTGACCCTCCGCACACCCCGCAGCAGGTGCTTCAGAGGGGCCCTGGAACGTGGCCCTTGTGGGGAGGTGCTGGGGGGACCGGGGACCGTGCACGTGGCCGGCCAGTGCCAGTCGAGGCGGGTGAGGGTGCAGGTCTGCGGGCCACGCTATGCGTGTTTGAAGCCCTGCTGTGGATGGAGTCAGACGCCCACATCCTCACCCTGCCTGCCCTCTCCCCACTGGAGGCTGGGTCCCTTCTCCAGGAGCCCTGGGTTCAGTCAGAGCCCAGCCAAGGTCCCCTCCCCGGCCGGAGGCCTCCCTGGCTCGTTCACCGTCACCTCGCGGCCCCCACCTCCTCACCCCTGCCAGTCTGGCCGCTCTGGGCTGCTCCCGGGCCCCCTCTCCACAGACACTGGCCGCAGGTTCTCTAGGCCCTCCAGGCCCTCCCACTCCACGAGCCCTGCGCCGTCCCGTTGGCCTCCCAGCATCCGTCCCTGTACTCCAGCTGCTCCCTGCTGGCTGCTCTGACCATCCCCCGCTGTCCAGTCCCTCCTGGGAGACCCGAGGCAGTCCCTGGTCTCAGCCCCAGGGCTGGGGTGGCAGTGCCCAGGGTCCTGCACCCTCCCACTCCCACCTCTGGCACGGTGTTCCCCACCCCAGCTTCCCTGCCCAGTGTTCGGGGTCCCGTGTGGGTCTGTGGGTTTCCCCGAGGCTCAGAGGCCTGCCCCGGCCGGCACAGAGACAGTGAACAGGGCGAGGGCTGGGTGGTGACCCAGTGACCTGGGGGCCAGGCCTGGGAGGTGCAGGTGGGCCCATGCTGCCTGCCCCCGAACCCAGACAGGCCCCGGCTCTGGCCCAGCCCCGGTTCTGTGGCCTCAGCTGCAGGCTGAGCTCTGGCCGTTGGCTCCTGGGCCAGGTGTGTTTGGGGCCTTTCCTGTGCCAGGCCTTGGGTGGGCCCTGCTTCCCCCAGGCCACCCATGAGCAGGGTGCTCTTGGCTTACAGAGGGGACCCCCGAGGCAGAGAGTGGTGGGCACACACCGGTGAGCCATGGGGCTGGCTGGGTCAAGGGGGCCTGTAGGCGTGTGAGGGTGTGGGCATAAATGTGACAGACTTACTGTGTGGGTGTGAATGAGTGTGGAACTGTGTGAGTATATGAATATGAGGGTGTGTGTATAGGTGTGTGTGCTGTGAGTGCATACAGGAGGTGTGTGTTGTGAGTTATAGGTGTATATATTTGTGTAGGTGTATGGCTTGTGTGTATGAGTGTTTCGTGTATGTGTTGTGTGTGGTGTATGGGTTGTGTGTGAGTATTGTGTGTGTGTAGCTGTATAGCTTGTGTATGAGTGTGCATATAGGTGTGTGAGTTGTGTGTGTGTGTTGTGTGAGTGTGTGTAGGTGTATGCCTTGTGTATGAGTATGTGTACAGGTGTATGGGTTGTGTGTGGTGTTTGGGTTGTGTGTGTTTGTGGTCTGTGGGTTGTGTGTGTGGTGTGAGTTGTGTGTGAGTGTGTATAGGTGTATCTGTTGTGTGTGTTTGTGGTATATGGGTTGTATGTGTGATAATGGCTTTTGTGTGTTTGTGGTCCGTGGGTTGTGAGTGTGTGGTGTATGGGTGTGTATGTGTATAGGTGTATGGGTTTGGTGTAAGTGTGTGATGTATGGGTTATGAGTATGAGTGTGTATAGGTGTATGTGTTGTGTACAAGTGTGTGGTTATGGCTTGTGTGAGTGTGTATAGGTATATGGGCTATATGTGAGTGTGTGGTTATGGCTTGTGTGTGTTTGTGGTCCATGGGTTGTGTGAGTGTGTGGTGTATTTGTTGTGTATGTATGTTGTATGGGTGTGTGAGTGTGTATATAGATGTATGGCTTGTGTGTGTGTATGGTATATATTTTGTGAGTGTGAGTGTGTGGTGTATGGATTGTGAGTGTGGTGTATGGGTGTGTGAGTGAGCTGTAGGTGTGCAGTTATGTGTGGTGCAGTTGTGTGTGGTGTATGGATTGAGTGTGAGTGTGTGGTATATGGGTGTGTGTATAGGTATATGGATTGTGTGTGCATGTGTGGTAGTTTGTGTGTGTATATGTGTATGGGCTGAGTGTGAGTGTGAGTGTATGGGATGTGACTGGATAACCTTGAGTGTGTGTGTCTGTGCGGGTATGTGAATAGGAGGTATGTGAGTGGGAGTGGGAGTGTGTGGCTGTGGGTGTTTGTGTGGCTGTGTGTGGAGAGGAGGTATGTGTGTGAGTGTGGCTGTGGGTGTCTGTGTGTCCGTGTGGCTGTGGATGGGAGGTTTTTGGGTATGAGTGTGAGTGTGTGGCTCTGTGTGTCTGTGTGTTTGTGTGGATAGGAGGTATGTGGGTGTGGGTGTGAGTGTGTGGCTGTGGGTGTTTGTGTGTCTGTGGATGGGAGGTGTGTGGGTGTGTGTGTGTGGCTGTGGGTGTTTGTGTGGCTGTGGATGGGAGGTGTGTGGGTGTGAGTGTGTGTGGCTGTGGGTGTTTGTGTGTCTGTGTGTGGATAGGAGGTATGTGTGAGTGGGAGTGTGTGTCTCTGTGTGTCTGTGGATGGGAGGTGTGTGGGTGTGTGGGTGTGAGTGTGAGTGTGTGGCTGTGGGTGTCTGTGTGTCACTTTGCATGTGTGTGGATAGGAGGTAGGTGGGTGTGTTTGTGTGAGGTGTGGTTGTGGGTGTGGGGGTGCACCGTGTGTCCCCCCAGGGGTGGCCCCTGAGAGTCTCTGTGGCTGCGTGTCTCCCTCTGCCTCCGTGTCTGTCAGCGCCCGCCTCTGTCATTCCTGTCTCTGCCCCGTCTGCCTCTGGGAGCTGGAATCTGTCCTCGTCTGGGGCCACCTCCCAGACAGCCACCGAGTGTTCACCACGGGATGGACGGATAAACAAAGGGCAGGGCAGACGCACCAGGAGGCTGAGTCCCCAGAGCACCCACCCCAGCCTCCCTGACGCCCAAGGGCTCCGCCACTAGGCTCCTTCCTGCGCTGGGGCCTGAGTGGGGCTGGGAGTCTGGAGACTCAGCCCTGCAGGGGAGGCGTGAGCAAACCTGTCTGCACTGGGAGCCCCGCACAGGCCACCCCCTGATACGCACACACTCAGAGACGTGCACAGAGACAGAAACACACAGACATGCACAGAGACACACACACACAGAGAAACACACAGCTAACACACACAGAAATGCACAGACCCACAGACACACACACAGAAACACACACACAGAAACACAGACACACACAGAAATGCACAGACACACACAGACACACACACAGAAACACACACAGAAACACACACAGAGAAATGCACAGACACCCACATAGAGACACACACACAGAAACACACAGACAGGCACAGACACACACAGAGACACAGAAACACACATAGAGAGAAACACACAGAGACACACACAGAAATGCACAGACACGCACACACACAGAAATACACACCCACACAGAGAAACACAGACATGCACAGACACACAAACACACAGATACACACAGACACAGACACAGAAATGCACACACAGAGAAATGCATAGACACCCACACAGAGACACACATACAGAAACACACAAACACACACAGACACACACACAGAAACAGACACACAGAGAAATACAGACATGGACACAGAGACACACACAGAGACACATACAGAAATACAAACACACACACAGAAACACAGACACACACAGAACACACACACAGACACCCACAGGCCTGACCACCGGCTCATCCCTGTCAGTGTGGATGAAGGCCTTGTCCTGGGGGTGACAGTGAGCCAGGCCCACTGCACACCTGTCCATGCACACACAACTGCACACCCACAGCTCACACATGCTTGCACCTCACACACTCATGCTCACGCTCACCCGTGAATGCACACGTCCTCCACCTGTTGCCAAGCTCACACACACGTGCACACGTGGCGTGGTGGGGACAGGCTTTGGCACATGGGGTCAGGGAAGGCTCAGAGAGCAAGCCCTTGGCCTGTTGGGTTGTGACTGTGGCCGCACGTCCAGATGTGCAGGGCAGAGGTCAGAGTCGCCGCCCCACGACACCACATGTGCCACTGCAGGGTGTGGGAACGGCGCCCACAGAACCCGCAGAGGGCCAGCTCGTGTCTGCGCCACGCGGACCACGTCCCGAGGATGCCCGGGTTGGCCAGTGCTGGGTCCGCAGCCAGTGTGTGCACACCTGTGCCCACATAAGTGTCGTGTGTGTCTGTGTGCATGGGAGGGGTCCCTGGGCGGGCCGGGGTCTGCCCCGAGAGCTGGAGCGGGAGGCCTGGGCCCCTCGGCTTTCCTCCCAGCCAGCCTCAAAAGCCCCTGGGCTGTGGATCTGGGTGCCAGGAGCACACTGCCTGACCCTAACCCCGACCCCATGGGTGTGTGGGCCCCTCCACAGCCTGGGCGATTCCCTGTGGGCACAGGAGTTAGCAGTGCTCCCACGGCTGCGAGGCCCCAGGTCTGGCCTCCAAGGCTGAACCGCGGCTCCCCCAGCTCCCCCAGAGAGCCAGCAGCTCACCCCACAGGGACCAAGATGACAAGGCGCTCAGGGCCTCCCCGTGCCCCAGGACCCAGCTGCAGCCCCAGCAGGACAGGGGTGGGGGCAGGGGGTGCAGGGGGACCCCTGAGGACAAACAGCGGGGCACCGTCGGTGAACTCAGTGCCGTGAGGAGCGTGGGCACCTATATACACACAACAGTGCTATACAGTGCCATGAGCTGTGTGTGTGTATAGGTGTATGGGCTGTGTGTGTGGTTATGGCTTGTGTGAGAATGGTGTATGGGTTGTGTGTGTTTGTGTGTATATGCATATGGGCTGTGTGTGAGTGTGTGATTATGGCTTGTGTTTGTGATCTACGTGTTGTGTGTGTGTATAGGTATATGGGTTGTGTATGAGTGTGTGGTTATGGCTTGTGTGTGTGTGGTATATGTGTTGTGTGTGTGAGTTGTGTATGAGTTGTGTGTGTGGTGTAAGCGTGTGTGTGGTGCATGAGTTGTGTGTGTGTAGGTGTGTGTATAGGTGTATGTGTTGTGTGTGAGTGTGTGGTGTATGGGTTGTGTGTGTGTATAAGTATATGGGCTGTGTGTACGTAAGTGGTTATGGCTTGTGTGTGTGTGATATATGTGTTGTGTGTGTGTGGTTGTGGCTTGTGTGTGTGGTATATGTGTTGTGTGTGTGTGGTTATGGCTTGTGTGTGGTATATATGTTGTGTGTGTGAGTGGTGTATGAGTTGTGAGTGTGTAGGTGTAAGCGTGTGTGTGGTGCATGAGTTGTGTGTGTATAGGCGTATGTGTTGTGTGTGTAGGTGTAAGTGTGTGAGTGGGTGTATGTGTTGTGTGTAGGTGTAAGTGTGTGAGTGGGTGTATGTGTTGTGTGTGTAGGTGTAAGTGTGTGTGTAGGTGTATGTGTTGTGTGTGAGTGTGTGGTGTATGGGTTGTGTGTGTGTATAGGTATATGGGCTGTGTGTACATATGTGGTTATGGCTTGTGTGTGTGTGGTATATGTTGTGTATGAGTGGTGTATGAGTTGTGTGTGTATAGGTATATGGGTTGTGTGTGTGGCATATGAGTTTTGTGTGTGTAGGTGTAAGTGTGTGTGTGGCGTATGAGTTGTGTGTATAGGTGTATGTGTTGTATGTGTGTATGAGTGTGTGTAGGTGTATGTGTTGTGAGTGTGTGGTGTATGAGTTGTGTGTGTAGGTGTATGTGTTGTATGAGTTGTGTGTGTATAGATGTATGTGTTGTGAGTGTGTGGTGTATGAGTTGTGTGTGTAGGTGTATGTGTTGTATGAGTTGTGTGTGTGTAGGTGTAGGTGTTGTGAGTGTGTGGTGTATGAGTTGTGTGTATAGGTGTATTGTATGTGTGTATGAGTTGCATATGTGTGTAGATGTGTTGTGTGTGGTGTATGAGTTGTGTGTGTGTAGGTGTATGTGTTGTGTGTCGTGTGAGTTGTGTGTGTATAAGTGTATGTGTTGTGTGTGCTGTATGAGTTGTGTGGGTGTATAGGTGTGTATGTTGTGTGTGAGTGTGTGGTGTATGGGCCACCAGCCAGCCTTAGGCTTGGCACTGGCATGAGGCCCGAGGCAGGGCCCTGGATCCCACTCAGGACAGGCACCTGCGCCTCCCGGGCCTCCTCACGAAGGACCAGACTCGGCCTCAGCACCGCACACTCACCGGGGGTCACGCCCTGGGGCCCAGCCAGGACCCTCGCTGTCCCACTCAGGAGGCTGGACACAGCAGCGGGGCTGGGGGGGGGCCCAGCTCCCCCTCCCCCACCCCATCCAGTCTGAAAAACAAGACCTCGTGGGCACTGGGCCGCAGCCCCCACCCCCACCCTACCACACAGGCACAAACAGATTCTTGCAAATATTTCTAAAAATGCCTAAAATGGGAACCACAGAGCAGGTGGGACATTGGGGTGGAAACCCCCACTCGCCCCCGAAACGGCGATTTGCATTGGGGAGGGTGGGGGAGGCTGGCATCCAGGCGGCTGTTTTGGAGAATTCCTGGCCATTCGCAGTCCTCAGCCACACCCAGACCCAGGCCCAGGCTGTGACCAGCCCCAGAGTGACCAGTTCCCAGGGCACTTCCTGGAGGACTGCCTGAAGGAGGGGCAACAATTCAGGCCTTGTCCCCAAGGAGCTGGGCCAGGGAGGAGGCCCCTGAGTGGGGGACCCAGGTGTGACCCCCGGAGCAGGACCCCCAGCACCCTTGGAAGAAGACCCTGTGGCTCAGCTGGGGACAGAGCCTCCCGTGCACCTGCAGAGCCCCTCACAGCCCCCCTGCCACCAAACCTTTGTCCCCACTCTGCCCAGGCCTGGCCAACCCAGGCACCTTCAGCCTATAGCCCCTGGGTGGGGTACCCCACTGCTACCCCAGCCTCGGGACCCTCTGGGGCTGCCCCACAAGGCCACCTGGTACAGAGGTGCCCAACGCCAGCCCTGCACCCTCAGTGGGCAGCAGAGGCCTCCATGAGACCCCACCCCACACCCAGGCACTGTCCAAGGTGCATCGCCCCAGCAGCTGAGACCCTGGGGGACGTCATCCTATGCCTAGCATAGGATGGGGTGCATGGAGGGACATTCTGACCCGTATCCCAGCCAGGCAGCCCGGCTCCACCTCAGCCTCCTAGAGGAGGGGTCTGTGCCCACCCCCACTCCCCAGTGGAACCTAAACCCTCCGGGGGCACTCAAGTTTGAGGGAGGGATCCCTGGGAAGACCCCCAGGGTACAGCCTGGGTGACGGGGGCCCGGGGGCCCTTCCTGCACATCCGGCCTCCCACAAATATAGTCATGCACACCCCACACAGACACACACACACTTACACACAAACACACACAGAAACACACATACACAAACACACAGAGACACACAAACACACAGACACACAAACACACAGCACAGATGGCCTCCCACAAATATAGTCGTGCACACCCCACACACACAAAAACACACACAGAAACATACACAAACACAGAGACACACAAACACACAGACACAGAAATACACAGCACAGATATACTACCTCACACACACAGAGACAGACACACACAGACTCACAGAAACACACAGCACACACTACCACATACACACAGACACAGATACACATACAGACACACAAATACACAAAAACACAAGCACAGACACACTACTACATACATAAAGACACACACACAGAGTCAGAAACACACACAGACTGAAAAAACACAGACACGCACAGACACATATACAGAAATACACAGCACACACTGCCACACACACATACAGAGACCCACAAAGACACCTATAGACATACAGAGATACATAGCACAGGCACAGACACAGACACACACAGAGACACACAGCACACATACACACAGAGTCAGAGACACACAGACACACATAGATACAGAAACACACAGCACAGACACACTGCCACACACAGAGACACACACATAGGCACACAGACATAGACACACAGAGAGACACAGAGACATATAGATACAGAGATACACAACCACAGACACTGTCACATAGACACACAGAGATACATCAGCTCAGACACACTACCACACATGCACACAGACACAGAGTCAGACACACACACATACAGACACAGAGCTACACAGGCACAGGCACACACACTCAGAGGCTCACACCCAGCCACAGCCCTGTGAACACAGCTCACACGGCCCACACTCAGGCCCACATGGCTCACAGTCAATCCCACAGCCAGACAAGCACAGGCCACACTCACACTCAGGCACGTACACACACATCCTCCCGCCTGTGCCAAGCTCACACTCACACATGCACACGTGGTGTAGCTGGGCCAGGCTTTGGAACATGGGGTCAGGGAAGTCTCAGAGAGCGAGCCCCACGACATGGGGTGGGGCTGGTGTGCTGGAGGGTCCTGAGGAGCCGAGGGGGCCCTGCCAAGTCCGCTAGTCATCCTATGCCTAGCATAGGATGGGGTGCATGGAGGGACATTCTGACCCGTATCCCAGCCAGGCAGCCCGGCTCCACCTCAGCCTCCTAGAGGAGGGGTCTGTGCCCACCCCCACTCCCCAGTGGAACCTAAGCCCTCCAGGGGGCACTCAAGTTTGAGGGAGGGATCCCGTTTGAGAGGGGCCCAGGTCTGTTCCCAGGCACCCGCCCGGGGCTGGGGGCTTCCTTCTGGGAACACGAGGTCCTCAGTTCTGCACAGAGACACACAGAAAGGGACACCCCAGGGCTACACCCAGACACCCAGCACATGCCAGGCACACAAGAAACACAAGAGCTGGCACACACCTGGGCCCAGGCAGGGGAGCAGTGGGCAAGTGCTCACAGTAGCTCACACACACACACACGCACACACACCCCTCCAACACATCCCCACACACTCCCAGGCACCCACACACACCCTCACACACTGACACACCCTCATACTCACAGTCACAAACATGTACCCTCACACACTGACACACCCTCACACTCACTCACAAACATGCACCCTCACACACCCCCTCACATACACCCTCAAACACCCTCCAACACATCCCCACACTCCCACACACCCTCACACACACAAACATGCACCCTCACACCCCCTCACACACACCCTCAAACACCCTCCAACACATCCCCATACTCCCACACCCTCACACACTGACACACCCTCACACACACAAACATGCACCCTCACACACACATCCACATATACCCACACACCCCACACACCCCTCACACACACCCTCACACATTCCCACACCTCACACACCCACACACACCCTCCAACATATTCCCACCCTCACACACACCCTCACACACCCTCACACATCCACACACACCCTCACACACCCTCTCACACACTCCCACACCCTCCAACATCCCCACACTCCCGCACACCCTCACATATACCCACACACCCCTCTCACACACCCTCACACACCCACACACCCGTCTCACACACCCTCACACACACCCCCACGGCAGCTTGCCTGCACCCCCTCAAGGCCCCCACCCTGTGGATCTGACGCCAGGATCCACCTTCAGCTGTGCTGGGCCTTTCCCCTCTCAGTTCCTCACCTCTGGCCCCAGTGGCTGCTCGTGGCTCAGGGGTGCCCCTGTGGTCCCCAAGTGGCCACTCCCTGCGCCTCCTTGGGCCCCTGCTGACCTCTCCAGTGGCCTTGGGGTGAAGTCCTGGCCAGGCCCTGTCCCTCTGCAGCCACCTCTGCCCACTGCCTCACCACCCGCCCAGGGCTCCCTCTGGCTCCCGCCCCAGTCCCGGGGTCTCTCAGGCAGATCAGCCACATGGCATCATGAGGGCCCCCACCCGAGGGCAGCAGACCAGGCTTGAACATTGCTGTCCCCCGTCCCCCACTGCTGGGCCCACAGCCAGCCCTACACAGGAGCCTGGCAGCCTGGTCCTGCTGCCATGGTGAGCAGCTCCTGGCCCACCTGGCCCAGCCCACACCAGCCCATAACCACTGTGTCTGGGAGACGCCCAGGCTGCCCACTGCCCAGCAGGGGACAAGCCAGCCCCCAGACCCATGTCCCCGACAAAGGGACGGGGCTCAGGGCCAGGCTGCCCTTGACAGCAGCGGCTGTGGTGGGCCCACGATGGGGAGTGCAGGGATAGGCCTGGGCACGCACTGCTCCTGAGGGTCGTCGGGCTGTGTCCTGGGCTGGGGCACTGTTCTGTGAGTAGCTGACATCCCACCTTGAAAAGCGCTTTTATTTCACTAAGAGAAAAGGGGGAGGCTTTCCTGGAGGGCGGTGTGGTGTGTGGGGCAGTGAGACAGGGGTCACCAGCACAGACAAAGGAGAGGAAAAGGGGACCGCAGGCCATGGGACCCCAGCGCAGCCCCACTCGGGCTCTGGAGGGCACTCCCGGGGCTTTCTGGCCACGGCCTCTCTCCTGGTCCCAGAGCCCCTCCATGGCCCTGGCAGAGCGGCTGCCCCCTTCGGGCCCCTTCCCACCCATCCACCCAGAGGTTGCCCAGGGGCTGGTCAGAAGAGGCCACATGGCCCCCAGGACGGGCTGGAGGTGGAGGGACGGGGGCCCCACAACTCAGCTCCCCGCCGGCACTCCCCACCCGGCATCGCTTAGGACAATCATAGTGTTTTGTGTATTTTTCTGTATTAAAAGCATTGACTTCCAATACTGCTCTCATAAAACACACATGCACTGCGGTGAGGAGGTTTTGTTAAAATGAAAGAGGGACAGGCCAGGGCTGCACAGGGAAGCCGCCTGGCGGGGGACACGGGAAGGGCACCCTGCACTCGCAGAAAAGCCCTCCATTCTTCACAGCCTTCAAATGTGTGTTTTCAAAGATACTGAAGCCCGGTCGGAGGAAGGACGTCGCACACTAGGCAGGGCTGCCCCTCCCGGGAGGGAGATGACAGAGAGGGACAGGGTGGGGGGCGGTGACAGGTGAGGGGAGCTGGGGAGGGGCAGGCATTGGGGTGTAGATGGTGAGACGGTGGGAGGCGAAGCCCCCAGGCCTGACCCCACTGCCTCCCCCGGGCCTGGCGCTCAGCGCTTCCTGTTCCGTGTGTAATTGGAGCGCCAGCTCCTGCCCCCGCCCCGCGTGCGAGTCTCCCGTGGAAAGATGTGTGAGCTTTGCACACAACCCGGGAGCACCTCGGACCCCAGGCAGTCGGGACCACGGCTGCTCCACAGGGCGGGCACCGGTGCTCCCGAGCGGTGCTGAAGACGGGCCTGTGCTCAGGCCGGAGCGCCCACTGGCCGCTGTCCGGGGCAGGCCCGTCCCGTGGGCAGCGTCCAGGAGCCGAGGACAGGCGCGGGGCTGCCCAGCAGCCTGCGTGGACCTGTGCACGGCCCCCACTGAGCAGCGAGCCGCAGAAAGCGGAATCTGCAGGGATTTGAACCCAGTGTGTCTACTGGATAGCCGGGGTGTCTGCCCACCTGCTGGTGGAAACGGTTCCCCACGCTGGCGCCTTCCGCCACGGTTTTGTGTTGGGGACGTTACACACGGCGGTCCCCGTGCAGTGCGATGGTGGGGCCAGGGGCCGGGACGGGCGAGCCCGGGAGGGTGCGAGGCGTGACTGCCCGTAGGTGGGGATGGGGCCTGCGGAGGGACGCGGCGCGTGCGGGAATACACGGAGGCCTCACACCAACCCCGCGGGTGGCTGCGGCGGGAGGGCTGGATGGGGGGTGTCCCGCACCGCTCGGGGTGCACGTGGATCCCCAGCAAGAGAAGAAGGACACGCGGCCCCGCAGGGACCTGCAGAGGGAAGGTCCAGAGGCGGCCCCGGGGCTGCCACAAACCCGGTCCCTCCACGCGCGTCCCTGTCCCGGGAGCCGCCCCTCTGCCCCCCAGGCCCCTCCCCGGCGCCCCAGCTGCTCCACCGCCTGCGCTTCTCCCCTCCTGCCCCGGGGAACCCGCACCCTGGGCTGCCCGGACCTGCCCAGCGGCCGTGTGGGATCCCCTGGCCCCGCGTCCCAAGCACCCATCTCAGCGTCCAGGGCCCGGCGCACCCAGACGTTTCACCCGCGGGCCTCTGGGAGGACCCAGGCACCGCCCGCCCAACCCCGGCCGGGAACCGATCCCGCTGCCGCCGCCGCTGAGGCTCTGCCGCCCCCGTGTGGCCGACAGCAGCATCGCACGCCGCGACCACAGGGCGCTGCCCGGACCCGGATCCTGGCGGGGAGGGGGCGGGGTCAGGGGCAGGCGTGACCTTGGGCCGGACCCGGCTCTGCCTGGGGTTCGGGGCTGGGCCCTGTCCGTATCCAGCACTGCGATCCCCTCCGGGCCCGCCCTCTGCAGCGGAGGTGGCCGTGGCGTCCTTGAACAGGCGTCGGCTTGCGGGGCCTCTGAGGTCTGGGATCGCAGCCTCCGCCAAAGCCCTGCACTCCCAGGGCGTGGGGGCGCTGAGTCCTGGGGGCCTCAGGGCTGCAAGCGGAGGCGGCTGGGGGCGTTGACCTGGGCTCCTCCGTGGGGCCCCGCGACGCCCCCCCCCAACTTCTGCCCGCGGCACCGAGGCTCCCTGACCCTGATTAGGACCCGCTTCCTCCTGGCGTGGCCCAGTGACCCCGCGGAAGCCCCGGACCGCGGCCTGCCCAGCAGCGGGCTCGGGCCTGGGGCCTGCGGTCTTCACCGTGGTCGCGAGTGGGCCAAGGACTGCCGCAGGGGCGCACGAGCTGCGGACACCAGCCTCCGGCTACCGTCCGTGGAGGGCAAGGGACGGGGCTCCGCAGCAGAGGGTCCTCCCCCGGGGATGCCCTTGGCGGACGGGCGTGGGGCTGGCGCTGTGCCCGGCAGTGGCGGGTGGGAGAAGTCCCCTGAGCAAGGAGGACCCAGCCAGGCCCAGCCCCCAGCCGTTCCAGAGCCCCAGAGGGGAGGAAGGCTCTGCGTGCTCAGTGTCAGCCCCCACCCCGGGAGGGACCGCAGAGGCCGCGACAAGGAAAGGAAGGCCCCTGCCCAACCTCGGGATCTGGGCCCTGGCGGGACAGGCCAGGCTCAGCCTGGGGGCCGGTCTGGGCCCTGTCGGGGCTGGGGTCCCCCTGGCAGGTCTGCGTCTGTGGCCATAGCCCCTCAACCCAGCAGGAACCCCGGAGCCAGGCTCGGGACCCCCGTGGCCGCCTCGTGCCACCGCAGTTCTGCTGCTGAGGGGTCTCGGGGTCCCCGCACCTGCTTGGTCCCCCCAGCACAGAGGGCTCCCAGGCAGGTGCGCTCTGCCGTCCACTCACGCCGGCCGGGTGGGGCCTGTGGAGCTCGGAGCAAGCCGCAAAGACGCGCCCAGATCAGGACCCCAGGAACCCGGTTCACAAATCAGAAAAGTCCTAGAGAAGCTGGAAAAAGAATCACCCAAAGAAAAGCAAAACATCGCGTTACCAGACATAGAATATGCGCTGTGTGATGAAGACTTGCGGAGGCGATTCAAATACTGCTGCAAATGAGAAAGCGTTTTGAAATGACCTGAGAGTTTTAGAAACAACTTCTAGAACTGAAAACCCCAATGGATGAGGTTAACAGAAGAAGGGATGGGACACGCCGCGCAGAGGACACGCAGGAGGGGCGCTGGGAACACGAAGACAGCGCGAGAGGCTCACCAAGCCCGGGAGGCGGGACGGAGGCTCCGCAAGGGCTTCTTCTGCCCACGGGAGACATAGAGTGGGGGGGTGGCTGGGAATTTTCCAAAATTGCTGAATAATAGGACGCGTCAGAATCAAGAAGGCCAAGTCCCCAGCAGGATAAAAACGTGCTCCACGTCCACACCTCGACACTCGCCGATGGAGCTGCCTACACCAGAGACAAAGAGACTTTAGAAGCATCCAGAAGGATGCCGGGCACCGTGGCTCACACCTATAATCCCAGCACTTTGGGAGGTCGAGGCAGGCAGATCACCTGAGGTCAGGAGTTCGAGACCAGCCTGGCCAACATGGTGAAACCCCGTCTCTGCTAAAAATACAAAAATTAGCCAGGCCTGGTGGTGGTGCACTCCTGTAGTCGCAGCCACTCGGGGCTGAGGCAGGGGACTAGCTTGAACCCAGCAGGCGGAGATTGCAGTCAGCCGCCATGGCGCCATTACACTCCAGCCGGGCGATAGAGCAAGACTGCTTCTCAAAAAGAAAAAAAAAAGGCATCCAGAAGGAAAGGCAGCGAGGGGCACGGACCGGGACGGGGCAGGCTCGGCGCCCGGGTCCGCGCGCGGCCACGGCGACCCCAGAGCCGGACTCGGGAGCCCCCCGGCGGCCGTCCCGCGCCACTGCACGTTCTCATAGGAGCGTCTCGAGAAGCCCGGAGGGAACACGATGCCAGGAGCGGCCTCCGAGCCTCTACTCACACCTACGGTCCGTTTACACCCGAAGCCACCCTCGAGACCGGGACAAGCGGCGACACTGTCACACAAAGGGCACAGGAACTTAACTCCTGCACGCTGGCTGTTGGCGCCTCCTAAGAATGTGTTCAGAAATGTTAAATAAAAACTTATTCCATGATATTTGGTCGGCGGCAGGCGTGACTCAGGACCAGCGCGGCAGGAGCACGCACCACGCACGGCCACAGGGCAGAGAGATGGGGCTCAGCTCTTGACACAGCATGGGCTGGTGCGGATTGCCAGCGGGGAGCCGGGTAAACTCCAAGGACGGGCATTACTAAGAGGAAATACTGGGGGGAAGGAGGGGTCTGGCTAAACTGGCCCAATAGGATTTTTACCGAAGACAGACCAGGAGGTGATCAGACCTTGGAGATGGCGGCAGATGAGGAAGCCAGGATCAAGGGTAATCAGAGGTCAAGGGTGGGTCTTTAAACTGACTTCGCCGGGGGTTTATTTTTGTTTGTTTTTGTTTTTGTTTTGCGACAGAGTTTTGCTCTTGTTGCCCAGGCTGGAGTGCAGTGGTGTGATGTCGGCTCACCGCAATCTCTGCCTCCCGGTTCAAGCAATTCTCCCACCTCAGCCTCCCGAGTAGCTGAGATTACAGCTGTGTGCCAATTTTTGTGTTTTTAGTAGAGACAGGGTTTCTTCATGTTGGTCAGGTTGATCTCGAACTCCCGACTTCCGGTGATCCACCTGCCTCGGCCTCCCAAAGTGCTGGGATTACTGGCCTGACCCACTGCGCCAGGTTCCTCTTCAAATATTCTTAAATTTTCCCCGTTTTTCTTAAATTTTAATATAACTGTGACTAGGTACGGTTCACCTTCTGGAATTCTGTGATGTCTTTCATCTCCAGCGCTTGAAAGTGCTTCTCACCTTGTTCTTCAGCCCCGTCCTCCCGCCCACTTCTCCCCGTACAGTCCCTGTCCCCCTCCCTCCCGCGTCCCGCCGCCGTGCCCGGGCCCCTCCCCCTCCTTCCCGCGTGCGTCCCGCCGTGCCCGGGCCCCTCCCCCTCCTTCCCGCGTCCCGCCGTGCCCGGGCTCCTCCCCTCCTTCCCGCGTGCGTCCCGCCGTGCCCGGGCCCCTCCCCCTCCCTCCCGCGTGCGTCCCGCCGTGCCCGGGCCCCTCCCCCTCCTTCCCGCGTGCGTCCCGCCGTGCCCGGGCCCCTCCCCCTCCTTCCCGCGTCCCGCCGTGCCCGGGCTCCTCCCCTCCTTCCCGCGTGCGTCCCGCCGTGCCCGGGCCCCCTCCCCCTCCCTCCCGCGTGCGTCCCGCCGCCGTGCCCGGGCCCCTCCCCCTCCTTCCCGCGTGCGTCCCGCCGTGCCCGGGCCCCTCCCCCTCCTTCCCGCGTCCCGCCGCCGTGCCCGGGCTCCTCCCCTCCTTCCCGCGTGCGTCCCGCCGTGCCCGGGCCCCTCCCCCTCCCTCCCGCGTGCGTCCCGCCGTGCCCGGGCCCCTCCCCTCCTTCCCGCGTGCGTCCCGCCGTGCCCGGGCCCCTCCCCCTCCCTCCCGCGTCCCGCCGTGCCCGGGCTCCTCCCCTCCTTCCCGCGTGCGTCCCGCCGTGCCCGGGCCCCTCCCCCTCCCTCCCGCGTGCGTCCCGCCGTGCCCGGGCCCCTCCCCTCCTTCCCGCGTGCGTCCCGCCGTGCCCGGGCCCCTCCCCCTCCTTCCCGCGTCCCGCCGTGCCCGGGCTCCTCCCCTCCTTCCCGCGTGCGTCCCGCCGTGCCCGGGCCCCCTCCCCCTCCCTCCCGCGTGCGTCCCGCCGCCGTGCCCGGGCCCCTCCCCCTCCTTCCCGCGTGCGTCCCGCCGTGCCCGGGCCCCTCCCCCTCCTTCCCGCGTCCCGCCGTGCCCGGGCTCCTCCCCTCCTTCCCGCGTGCGTCCCGCCGTGCCCGGGCCCCTCCCCCTCCCTCCCGCGTGCGTCCCGCCGTGCCCGGGCCCCTCCCCTCCTTCCCGCGTGCGTCCCGCCGTGCCCGGGCCCCTCCCCCTCCCTCCCGCGTGCGTCCCGCCGTGCCCGGGCCCCTCCCCCTCCTTCCCGCGTGCGTCCCGCCGCCGTGCCCGGGCCCCTCCCCTCCTTCCCGCGTCCCGCCGTGCCCGGGCTCCTCCCCTCCTTCCCGCGTGCGTCCCGCCGTGCCCGGGCCCCTCCCCCTCCCTCCCGCGTGCGTCCCGCCGTGCCCGGGCCCCTCCCCTCCTTCCCGCGTGCGTCCCGCCGTGCCCGGGCCCCTCCCCCTCCCTCCCGCGTGCGTCCCGCCGTGCCCGGGCCCCTCCCCCTCCTTCCCGCGTGCGTCCCGCCGCCGTGCCCGGGCCTCTCCCCCTCCTTCCCGCGTGCGTCCCGCCGCCGTGCCCGGGCCCCTTCCCCTCCTTCCCGCGTGCGTCCCGCCGTGCCCGGGCCCCTTCCCCTCCTTCCCGCGTGCGTCCCGCCGCCGTGCCCGGGCTCTTTCTCCTCCTTCCCGCGTGCGTCCCGCCGCCGTGCCCGGGCCCCTTCCCCTCACCGCCCCTCTGCGGCTTGTTCTCGCCTGCGGCGCCGCAGCGTCTCATCCGCCGCATCTTTGTCGCCGCTTTGACGCCCGACGTTCCCGCTGAGTTCCCGTGCTCCCTGCTGCGCCATCTGCTAGTATCTTCCCTTCACTCGTCAAGGACGCGACCGCCTTCGTGGTTCGCCGTCTGCCCGAGGCTCTGACACTCGTGCCGCGCGCAGGTCACGCTG
This sequence comes from Aotus nancymaae, assembly GCF_030222135.1. Classification (NCBI taxonomy): domain Eukaryota; kingdom Metazoa; phylum Chordata; class Mammalia; order Primates; family Aotidae; genus Aotus; species Aotus nancymaae. The sequence continues at coordinate 88,711,821 of NW_026988422.1, read as the reverse complement.
CGGAGGGCGCCGTTGTCCTTCACGGCGCTGTCGTCTCCAGGCTCCTGCTGCCCCGGCCCGGGAGGGCCTCGGCGCCTGTGTCGTGGCGTGGCCCGGGGAAGGGCCGAGGGCCGCGGCCACGTGGGTCCTGGCGAGCTCGGGGAGGGGAAGCGGGAGCAGCGGGGCCTCAGCTCCGATGTCTTGCCTGACCCCCGGGCTGCCTCTGGCCGGGCTCCCCTTCCGAGCTCCATGATGGAGCGGGCGGGAGGTGTGGTCTCCACCGGGACGGAGCGGAGCGCGGGGTGTGCTCCAGCGGGGCCCTTCCGAGGAAGGCCTCTCTGCAAAGGGACTGAAGGTGACAGTGGGAGGCGGGAACCCCGAGGGTCAGCGCAGGAACCGGCGTCAGCGCAGAGCTTTGCAGCCAGGACCCAGCCAGGCGAGGTCCCGGCACAAACGGACGCTGGATGGGTCCGGCCGCCTCTGCGGGGTCAGTGGTCGTGTGAAGTTGTCAGAAGCAAAATGGAGTCAAAATGAGAAGGAAAACAACCTGACAAACAGAGCGGAAAGGAGAGGGGCGGAGAAGAGTCGGGAAAGGAGAGGCAAAGGCGCCCTGCAGCCGGACGGAGCCCCAGAGCCGCCTGCCCACTGGTTCCCAGCTCCTCCCCACAGGGTTGCCAAGACAGGCGGATCACAAGGTCAGGAGATCAAGACCCTCCTGGCCAACATGGTGAAAGCACCCACAAGATGCCAGTGGCAGAGGCCCGGCTGCGCCCCCCTCGCCGAGTGTCACCAAGAAAGGGTCAGTCAGGGAGATGGTTCCTGAGGGTTCCCTCCGCCTACCCGGGGCCTCCTCCCCAGTCTGCAGCCCTCACGCCACAGGGGGCCAGGACAGCACCCAGCCCGCCCAGGGCTCCGCAGCGCCAAGCCTTTGCCTCTGCAGTCTGCATGACTTCCTATGCATGCAGCTTCTCCAGGGTGATTTGTTTTTTATTTTCTTGAGGTAGGGTCTTGCTCTGTCACCCAGGCTGGAGCACAGTGGTGCGATCATAGTTCACTGCAGCCTCGGCCTCCTGGGCTCAAGAGATCCTCTCACCTCAGCCTCCCAAGTAGCTGAGACTACAGGTGCACACCACTATGGCCTGCTAATTTTTTTAATTTTTTGTAGCGACAGGGTATTGCCATGCTGCCGAGACTGGTCTGGAACTCCTGAGCAGCTCAAGGGATCCTCCCGCCTCAGCCTCCCAAAGTGCTAGAATTACAGGGATGAGCCACCACACCTGGCCCAGAGTTGATTTTTTTTTTTTTTTTAGATGGAGTCTCGCTCGTGTCGCCCAGGCTGGAGTGCAGTGGCGCGATCTCAACCCACTACAACCTCCACCTCCTGGATTCAAACAATTCACCTGCCTCAGCTTCCCGAGTAGCTGGGACTACTGGCGTGTGCCACCACGCCCAGCTAATTTTTGTATTTTTAGTAGAGACGGGGTTTCACCACCTTGGCCAGGCTGGTCTTGAACTCCTGACCTCAGGTGACCCACCCACCTTGGCTTCCCAAAGTGCTGGGATTACAGCTGTGAGCCACTGCATCCGGCCTAGAGTTGATTTTTTATTAACTTTCTTTGCTCCTAGCAGGACTGAAAGCACTCATGTTCTGTTTCTCAAGCTGGGCTATATGTGCATTAATGTATTGATATCATTTTACATAGATTATTTCTATATTATATATCATAAAATTTTAATAGAAAAAAGTATTATCAAATCACCTAAAAACTAAGAACACCTTAATTCACATGAAAATTGATCATCTGGGCCAGTTCTGAAGCTGTCACAATTCAGATTTGCCAGAAACTGGATCCAGTAAGCACCATCAGCTGCCCCAGACCCACTCAGCCTAGCGTGGGGAAAGCAGAGAATTTCCAAGTGTGAAGTGTGCCTGTGCAGAACTGCTTTGTCTTGGATAAATAAGTTTAATTTCTTTGAAATCTAGGGGTTTTTGTTTGTTTTGGGGGGTTCTGTGGGGGGGTTTTGAGACAGGGTCTTGCTTTTTTGCCCAGGGTGGAGTGCAGAGGCACCATCTCTGCTCTCCGCAGCCTTGACATCCTGGGCTCAGGCACTCCTCCTGCCTCAGCCTCCTGAGCAGCTAGGACCACAGGCACACACCACCAAGCCTGGCTAATTTTTAAAATTTTTTGCAGAGACGAGGTCTCACTATGTTGCCCAGAGTGGTCTCAAACTCCTGGGCTCAAGCGATCCCCCTGCCTCAGCTTCCCAAAGTGCTGGGATTGAGGCGTGAGCCACAGCACCCAGCCCTCGGAAATCTCTTGTAAGTCACGGTGATGTTTGTAATGTGTTGATAGCAGAGACCAAGTCAGCGTCCCTCATTCCTGAACACAAGCAGGAAAGAGTCCCAGCCTTCTTGAAGCAGATGTCACTGTGAGGCTGGGCTCTGGACAACAGTGTGCGTGACATAAGCTGGGGAGCCTCGGCCCGAGAGTGACCCAGGACAAGCCAGGGTCAGTCTGCGATGACATAGAAGTGACAGGGAGGTGACATGTGAGATTATACAGGTGAGGTGGGAGGTGACACGGTGATGCGAGAGGTGATATGGAGGCGACATGGAGGTGACATGTGAGATGCAGGTGAGGTGGGAGGTGACACATGGTGATGCGGGAGGTGACAGGTGATGCGGGAGGTGACAGGGAGGTGACATACATGTGGCATGAGGGTGACACGGAGGTGACACGAGATGATGCAGGTGAGGCGGAAGGTGACACAGATGTGGGAAGTGACATGGAGGTAGTATGGAGGTGACATGCGAGATGATGCAGGTGAGGTGGGAGGTGACAGAGGTGATGCGGGAGGTGACACGGACCCACTGGCCAGGCCCTCCTCGCTGCCGAGGCAGGCAGAGGCAAGGGAGCAGATGAGTGTTGATTGAGCAGAATCGGGCTCGGGTTCTGGTCGGGAGCATCAGCCCAGCCTGGGGCTAGGGCAGGCTTAGTCTTTGTCCCGGCAGGGCCCTGTGGTGTTGGGGTCGGAACCTCACTATCAGGACCCCGGCTCACAGCCGGTCTCGGTGGCTCCCTCCTCGCAGGGACCCAGAGCCGGACTCGGGAGCCACCTTGTGGCCCTCTGGAGACACTGCAGGCTCCCCCGGCTCCAAGGTCCACAGACTCCCGCCTGCCCCAGCCAGGAGGGGTTCTCAAGGAGGCGAGCTTTGTGGGCAGTCCAACCTGCCAGGAATACGTGTGCCCCCGCCTACAGGCCAGCCTTGCCCATGGCCCAGTCCCAGCATAACATCACTTGGTGAGGCCTACCCTGCTGGGTGGGGTCTCTCCGTGTGTCCCTGCCCCAACCTCCCTGCATCACGCTCCATCCAGTGCACCTGTGTGATACCTGTGTCCCTGCAGGTGTGGAGCCTCTCCTAGGAGGCGTCACAGAGACACCCTGGGGGGCAGGGCTCACTCAGGTGCACCGCATGGGTGCAGGTTTCAGAGGGGAGACCAGCGAACCTGCTGTGTGGGTCCTGCAGTGAACACGGCCTCCCGGCGCTGTGGACTTGGCATCCCGGCACAGCCCCACCCACCTCACCACCCCTCCAGGACCACCGGCTGCTTCTGTACAACTTCCCACGGCAGCCTGGGAAGAGTTCACTGCAGCTCTCAGAGAAAGCACCCGTGGGCGGATGCTCATGAGGCCAGGAGAAAGGCTTCCTCGAGGCTCACGCACTTTGCTGCTTGTTTCCGACAGCTTATTTCACAAACAATGAGCAAAACTGAGTCGGTCACCTTGAGTCACTTTGAGGCGGGTGAGTGCCGTGGGCCAGCAGGGCTGCAGGGCGGTGGGGGTGCAGCCTGAGAACACGCAGGCCCCGGGGCCTACTCGTCTCTCCAGCTCCGCTCCGCTGTTGTACCAGGGGCCTCTTCAGGCCCGTGTCTGCCTCCTTCTTGAATAGCCCAGAGAATTCATCTCCACAGCCTTCTACAGCAGCTCCCCATGCCAGGGGGCCAGATGGGAGCTGCAGACCAGCGCGGTCTCCCGGGACACTGACACAGACGCCAAGTTTGCTGCTGTTGGGGCAACCCCCGTTGGTGTGGGTGGTTCAGGGGTTGGCATCGGAACGTGTTGGGCAGCTTGAAGGTCGGCTATGCCAGGGACCCGGATCTCAAGCAGCAGCTCTTCTCCGATGCCATTCTGGGCTTTGCTCTGTCTGGGGCCGTGGGCCTCTTCTGTTTGATGGTGATCTCCCTCATCCTCTTCACCACGTGAGACCCCATGGGGGGGTCACCTGCCTATCCCTGCTGCTTGTCCCCACTCCACGTCATTCCTGGTACTGGGGTGTGCTGAGCTTTACCATTAAACACAACGTTTCTCTTAAAAAAATGAATAGAAAATCTCCCCCACATAAATTTGACCTCGAAGACATGAACCCTGGGTGGTGCTCATCCACGTCACATTTCGCCAGTTGACGGCTTCTGTTGTCGAGTTTTCCTTCTCGGCCATTATGACTATCAAGGCTGACTGTTTTGTAAACTTCTGCAGCATTACATTTGTCCAGAGGATTTGCCGGTAGCAGGTGTGAGTGAGGAGGTGGCCCCTGGGGCTCTCATCCCGCTGGGGAGGATGCAGCTTAGGGCGGATGCTTGGGAGGAGAACACTGAAAAACCCAGTAAAGTCACCAGGGAGAGCAACACAGCATGGCTTCCCTTGTTCACAGCAAAAGAACCTCACCTGGGCATGTGGCACACAAAGGCAGGCCCCTTTTCCTGGCTCAGGGCCCTGGCATGTCTAAGTTCTGGGCAGCAGGGTGTAGGCAGGTGCCTTGTGACAGTTCCTGGGACCCATCCCAAAGAGACCCAAAAGCGTCCCCCATCAACCTCCTCCGCCCTGTCTGTGCTGCAGCTGAGACCTGATGGCACAGCCTGACCTGTGAGAGCAAGACTCGCACCCAGGACCCAGGGAGCACAGGTAGGAGGGTCCTGTGTCCTGGCAGCTGGACCACCTGCCCAGACTCTCCCAGGAGGGGAATGAGTGTCTACGCTGACAAGCACCACCATCATCCTAGCCTGGCCTATGATTTGAGTCTCCCCTCCAGAATTCACGTGGGAGACACGTGAATTTAATGCCACTGTGGCAGTATTAACAGGTAGAGGGCCGGGCACAATAGCTCACGTCTGGAATCCCAGCACTTTGGGAGGCCAAAGCAGGTAGATCACGAGGTCAGGAGATCAAGACCATCCTGGCCAACATGGTGAAAACCCGTCTCCACTAAAAATACAAAAAGTAGCTGGGTATGATGGTGCTTGCCTGTAATCCCAGCTACTCAGGAGGCTGAGGCAGGAGAATCGCTTGAACCCAGGAGGCGGAGGTTGGGGAGCTGAGATCACACCACTGCACTCCAGGCTGATGACAGAGCAAGACTGTCTCAAAAAAAGAAAAAGAGGTGGGGACGTTAAGAGGTGATGAGGCCAGGCAGGCTCCACCCTCGTGGAAGGGTTAACGTTCTTATCTTGGGATGGTCTCTAGCTGCACAGTGGGCGGTTAGGGCAGCAAGCTGGGCCCTCTCCGTCTCTCACCCTCTCCTGCCCCTGCACCTTCCGCCGTGAGCTGGTGCAGGACGAAGGCCCTCGCCAGAGTCAGCACCTTGATCTTGGACTTCCCGGCCTCCAGAACTGTAAGAAATAAATGCGTTTTCTTTGTAAATTAATTCCCCCCCGCTCCGTGGTATTGTTACTGCCACACAAAATGGACAGCCCGTTGCACTGGGGATTATGTTTCAACAGAAGTTTTCAGGGCACACAGACCTTCAAAGCGCAGCAGTCACCGTGGGCTTTCTCTCTCGGGGACGGTGTGATGTTAACACATCTTCTCAGCAGCTGCCCCAGCCCCGAGAGGACGGAGTCCATTCCACGTCAGCCAGAGCGAGGAGAGGCAGCAGGGTCCCGGGAACTCCGGGGCACCGTCCCAATGCAGGCTGGCGGGGGGCACGGGCCGGGGGCAACACTCCGGCTCACATTCCCCTCTGTCTTGACCTCCCTCTGGCACCCAGGCCCCTTCCTCCTCCTGCCCCCGTCTGCCTCCCTCTGGTGTTCCCCCCTACCTGCCCACTGCCTTTTCTACCCTCTCCTCACCCACCTCTTGACCCTCTGCGCCCTCGGCCCTCACGCCCAGTGCAGGCTGAGCCCCAAGAACAGAGGCCTCCCTGACGTCCTCTGACCGGGGGGTGTTTTTTCCCTTCGTCTTTCTCTGGTTAAACGGCAGTTGCCTTGTGTTTCCGACAAATGAAGCCGGTGTTTCAGCTGGGATGGGAATGTGGCTTTGCAGCCTCCGCCCCTGCCAGCCCAGGCCACCGTTCCTCACTGGCAGCGATTCTCCCGGCTTTTCCCTCTGCAGTCACCAATTAGTGCATCTCCGTCACTTCACTGCATAAAACCAATCGGGTATGTTTGGCTCTCTTATTGCTTAAGATAAGTGAGTTCAATTTCGCTAAATTGGGTTTTTATTATCATGAGGCTGTTTTCCTATAGAAAATGTGAGTGTGCTCTGGAAGGAAGATGAAGGGTCAGAAGTTCGAGTACTTTTTATCTTTTTGGGTGACTGATCCTGCGTCTGTTGTGTGATTAGACTCTCACCTGTCTTCCCACAAGCAGGTGGAGGCGAGTCTGACCCAGCTCCCGGTCCTACTGTTCCAGGGGGCTGGAGGGGGACACGTTCCCACTCTCTGCAGTAAAGGAGAGTGGCTGGGGCTTTGGCCAGCGCGGCCCTGGGTGAGCCGAGCTGCAGAACTTCCCGAGGACTCAGGGGCTGCCAGGCTGTGCTGCTGGAATCACCTAGGAAGAGAAGTG